>NC_034194.2:30459582-30779582 GCF_002021735.2 Oncorhynchus kisutch | reverse complement strand
ATTAAAATGTTTGGATGAAAAACGTTCCCGTTTTAAACAAGATATTTTGTCACAAAAAGATGCTCGACTATGCATGTAATTGACAGCTTTGGAAAGAAAACACTCTGACGTTTCCAAAACTGCAAAGATATTGTCTGTGAGTGCCACAGAACTGATGTTACAGGCGAAACCCAGATAAAAATCCAACCAGGAAGTGCCGCATTTTTTAAACCGCCTCATGCCAATGACTCCTTATATGGCTGTGAATGAGCTTACGTTTTCCATGTATTCCCCAAGGTGTCTACAGCATTGTGACATCTTTTTAGGCATTTCCATTGACGAATGGCCGTAAGGGACCATATATAGCATGTGGTCACATGGTGTCTTCCGCAGAAAATCTCCCGTAAAATACTGAGGTAGCCATTTTTCCAATCGCTTCTTATGAGAAACCAATTGCCTCGATGGATATATTATCGAATATATATGTTAAAAACACCTTGAGGATGGATCCTAAACAACGTTTGCCGTGTTTCTGTCGATATTATGGAGCAAATTTTGAAAAAAGTTGCGACGAGCAATCCCGTATCCGGGAGCGTAATAAACGAGGACATAAATACCCCTAGAAACTTTTCCTATTCATGAAAATCGCAAATGAAATGAAATAAATATATTCAAACACAAGCTTAGCCTTTTGTTAACAACACTGTCATCTCAGATTTTCAAAATATGCGTTACAGCCAACGCTAGACAAGCATTTGTGTAAGTTGATCATGGCATAATGCTATGCTAGCTCTGCTGGCAGCAGGCAACATTTTACATCTCAACATAAACTGTAAAGAGGAGACTGCGTGAATCAGGCCTTCATGGTTGAATTGCTGCAAAGAAACCACTACTAAAGAACACCAACAACAAGAAGAGACTTGCTTGAGCCAAGAAACACGTGCAATGGACATTAGACCGGTAGAAATCTGTCCTTTCGTCTGATGAGTCCAGATTTTAGGTTCCAACCACCATGTCTTTGTGAGACGTGGAGTAGGTGAACGGAGGATCTCTGCATGTATGGTTCCCACCGTGAAGCATGGAGGAGGTGTGATGGTGCTTTGATGGTGACACTCTCTGGTGATTTATTCAGAATTCAAGGCACACTTAACCAGCATGGCTACCACAGCATTCTGCAGCGATACACCACATCTGGTTTGTGCTTAGTGGGACTATCATTTGTTTTTCAAGAGGACAGTGACCCAACAAACCTCCAGGCTGTGTAAGGGCTTTTTGACCAAGAAGGAGAGTGATGGAGTGCTTTATCAGATGACCTGGCCTCCACAATCACCTGACCTTCACCCACTTGAGATGGTTTGGGGTCAGTTAGAGCGCAGAGTGAAGGAAAAGCAGTCAAATCATATGTGGGAACTCCTACAAGACTGTTGGAAAAGTATTCTAGGTTAAGCTAGTTGAGAGAATGCCAAGAGTTTGCAAACGTGTCATCAAGGCAAATAGTGGCTACTCTGAAGAATCTAAAACATAAACTATATTTTGATATGTTTAACACTTTTTTGGTTACTATGTAACACTCGTCCTCTTCTGACGAGGAGTAAGAGATATCGGACCAATTTGCAGAGTGGTAAGTGTTTTAATATGTAAAACGGAACACTACAAAATACAAAATAACAAAGTGAAAGAACAAACAAAAATCGAAACAGTCCCGTATGGTGCAAACACTGACACAGAAAATAAATCACCCACATCTCAAAAGTGAAACCAGGCTACCTAAGTATGGTTCCCAATCAGGGACAACGATTGACAGCTGCCTCTGATTGAGAACCATACCAGGCCAAACACAGAAATCCCAAAACATAGATAAAGGAACATAGACAATACACCCAACTCACGCCCTGACCATACTAAATCAAAGACATAACAAAATAACTAAGGTCAGAACGTGACATACTACATAATTCCATATCTGTTATTTCATAGTTTTGATTTCTTCACTATTATCCTACAATGTAGAACATAGTATTAAAAATAAATAAAAAATCTTTGAATGAGTAGGTCTGTCCAAACTATTGACTGGTACTGTTGTATTGGTATTTATTAGAGAGGGGTAAAGATAAAGATTTTGTTCGGGCGCCAGGCAGGTATTAACCATGCCGCAAGGAAAAGAGTAGAATAGAGAGTGTTCCACTACCAGACCCACACACCTCAGCAGAAGAGACTGCCTAGAGTGTAGCCTGTTTACCAGAGAAAAGAGAATACACACCCTATAAAACCCACATCACATCACAAGGGTAACCCCACCAAGAATACCTCATACAATAATAATAATAATAATCATCATAATAATAATAATCATCATAATGGCAGAGCAATTGAACAGCAACTTCATACAAGAAAGAACCCAGTCATCAACAGAGGATTTGCAGTAATATGTGTTTTCTTCCAGTAGAGGAGTGCAGAGGGTGTTCATAGACACAACAAAGGCCTTAAAAATGTCCACAATCTTCACCCCACCTCAATACAGTTTATTTGTCATATACAGAGGAAACAGAGGGGTGTAAACGATGCAATGAAATTCTTACTTGAAATAGTGAAATAATAATAACAAAACATTCCAAAATCCAAAGTCCTAAATCTGCTCTGGAGGGAAAGGTATGACACACAGAACCAAATTTGTGAAGATAAATGATTATTGATCTAAGCCCTGCAGGAACTTACCCTGACATGAATCAAACATTTGTCTGAGATGTCAGGAACAATCTGACATTGGTTTGAAATGTACACTCTGGTTTCTCCCTCCCTCCCTCCCTCCCTCCCTCCCTCCCTCCCTCCCTCCCTCCCTCCCTCCCTCCCTCCCTCCCTCCCTCCCTCCCTCCCTCCCTGCCTACCTCCCTCCCTCCCTGCCTACCTACCTACCTCCCTCCCTCCCTCCCTCCCTCCCTCCCTCCCTGCCTACCTCCCTCCCTCCCTCCCTCCCTCCCTCCCTGCCTCCCTGCCTCTGTTAGACTTCAGCATTGCAATGTTTTGCACATTACATTTCCTGTGTTTGAATCTGACATGCAGGTTTTGTTTTCATTTTCCTTTTTCGCCAAACTGAATATGATAATGTCGCCAGGGAATTGCTAGATGAAAAGATTTCTGTGGAACTGTCAGTTTATTTTTTGCGCAGACGAGATGAATTGTACAACAGCAGCATTGGGAAACATTGCAACATGCATTATAATGAAATCAGCCCTCTCATCTTTTCTCTCTGAAGAGCTGGGTTTGCTGACGGTGTTTGGAAACTAAACTAGATTAGCAATAAAAGATCTTTCCATTTAAAAAAAAGAATGTAGCTTTCTGCTTTCTCTGTGTGTCTGTGTGTGCATGCGTGCATGTATGTGCTTGTGTGCATATGCGCGTGTACATGTGTTTGTTTGTAAAATGACTCCAATCAGTGAATGCAACACTTGTGTGATTGGATGAAACACATATCAGACAGACTGTGATTGGATAAAGTGAATCTCAGACAAACATATTTCAATCTGATCAGCTAGCAGAGAGTTTGCTACTCTACAATTTAACGTACCATTCAAAATCAATTTCCAAAGCATTTACAGCTCCCCTTTAAATTGTTTTGCTCTGACGCCTGTAACCTCTTGGCTGGTGTGTTTGTTATCTCAAACTTGTGGAAAAGCAAAAATATATATTTCCCTTCTCAACAAATGGACAGCAGAACTATTTTGTCTGTTATTGTTCTGCAAATAGCAGAAAAACATATTTAAGTGTTGAATCAACCCTGTGGTTCACGCATAAACCCACACAGACCCTGAAACTCTCTTACTTGTTGTGGTGTGTCTGTGTGTGTTCTCCCTGCAGCGATGAAGAAGGGCCGTTTCTGGATCACCCCTGACCCCTACCACAATGACGACAACATTCAGATCGGCCGTGAGGTCAAGATATCCTGCCAGGTATGCACACACACACACACACACACACACACAAAACACACCATCCCCTTTTCAAACACATACTCAACTCGACACTCCATCCAGGTGGAAGCCACGCCCCCTGAGGAGCTGACGTTTGGCTGGCTGAAGAATGGGCGCGCCTTGCGTAGCTCCGAGCGAATGGTGATCACCCAGACGGACCCTGACACCTCCCCTGGCACCACCAACCTGGACATCATCGACCTGAAGTTCACTGACTTTGGCACCTACACCTGTGTGGCTGCGCTGAAGGGAGGGGGCATACCTGAGATCAGCATTGATGTCAACATCTCCTCCACTACTGGTGAGTCTCACACACCGCCATGTCAGAGCAGGAGATTGACCTATACACCCCCCCCCCCAGCAACATACCACCGTGGCGGATAGAGACTTTCGTAAGGCTACACTGTGTATACATCCCAAATGGCACCCTCTTCCCTATATAGTGCACTACTTTTGACTAGAACCCTATTGGCCCTGGTCAAAAGTTGTGCACTATACAGGGAATGTACAGTTAGTCACACACAGCAGTCATACAGTATATACATCATGGAGACTGTAGCAACACACACACAGTAATCAAAATGTTCTCTTGTGCTAAAACATACACACTAGAGAATACACTTTCATAATTACTCTATTTCACAAAAACATCTCATGCTCACCTATTGAATTTATGCCTATTCAGGTGTTGTTTCCATAATGTGACCTATTTTCTGCCCCAAATTAATCTGAATGTAACATCCAATCCTATTGCCTGATATCCAAACTAAATTAATGGGCTTCATCCCAAAAAGCACCATATGACCTATATAGTGCACTACTTTTGACCCGGACTCTGGTCAGAAGTAGTGGACTAAATATGGGACACTGCCATACTCCAAAACTAAATCCATTCCCTCTCTTCATCGAACTGGCTGCTGCTATTACCATTTGTTCGACTTCCTTGACATTCATTGTACATACACTTGAAATCGGAAGTTTACGTACAACTTAGCCAAATACATTTAAACTCAGTTTTTACACAATTCCTGACATTTATACATAGTAAAAATTCAGTCTCAGGTCAGTTGGGATCACCACTTTATTTTAAGAATGTGAAATGTCAGAATAATAGTAGAGAGAATGATTTATTTCAGATTGTATTTCTTTCATCACATTCCCAGTGGGTCAGAAGTTTACATACACTCAATTAGTATTTGGTAGCACTGCCTTTAAATTGGTTAACTTGGGTCAAACGTGTATTGTAGACTTCCACAAGCTTCCCACAATAAGTTGGGTGAATTTTGGCCCATTCCTCCTGACAGAGCTGCTGTAACTGAGTCAGGTTAGTAGGCCTCCTTGCTCACACACACTTTTTCAGTTCTGCCCACAAATGTTCTATGGGATTGAAGTCACGGCTTTATGATGGCCACACCAATACCTTGACTTTGTTGTCCTTAAGCCATTTTGCCACAACTTTGGAAGTATGATTGGGGTCATTGTCCATTTGGAAGACCCATTTGCTACCAAGCTTTAACTTCCTGATGACTGATGTCTTGAGATGTTGCTTCAATATATCCACATAATGTTCCTACCTCATGATGCCGTCAACTTTGAAGTACACCAGTCCAACCTGCAGCAAAGCACCCCCACAACATGATGCTGCAACCCCTGTGCTTCACGGTTGGGATGGTGTTCTTCGGCTTGCAAGCCTCCCCCTTTTTCCTCCAAACATAATGATGGTCATTATGGCCAATCAATTCTATTTTTGTTTCATCAGACCAGAGGACATTTCTTCAAAAAGTATGATCTTTGTCCCCATGTGCAGTTGCAAACCGTAGTCTGGCTTTTCTATGGCGGTTTTGGAGCAGTGACTTCTTTCTTGCTGAGCAGCCTTTCAGGTTATGTCAATATAGGACTTGTTTACTGTAGATATAGATATTTTGTACTCGTTTCCTCCAGCATCTTCACAAGGTCCTTTGCTGTTGTTCTGGGATTGATTTGCACTTTTCGCACCAAAGTACGTTCATCTCTAGGAGACAGAAAGTGTCTCCTTCCTGACGGGTATGAGGGCTGCGTGGTCCAATGGTGTTTATACTTGTGTACTATTGTTTGTACAGATGAACGTGGTACCTTCAGGCATTTGGAAATTGCTCCCAAGGATGAACCAGACTTGTGGAGGTCTACAATTTTTTTCTGAGTTAGAGAGGAGAAGAGAGGTATGGGTTAGAGAGGAGAAGAGAGGTATGGGTTAGAGAGGAGAATAGAGGTATGGGTTAGGGAGGAGAAGAGAGGTATGGGTTGGGGAGGAGAAGAGAGGTATGGGTTGGGGAGGTTAAGAGAGGTATGGGTTATAGAGGAGGTTAAGAGAGGTATGGGTTATAGAGGAGAAGAGAAGTATGGGTTAGGGAGGAGAAGTGATTACGCAGGGTTGGAGGGGGTTTTGTGGGTGTCATGTGTAATCAGCACTCAGAGGACTATCGGTGATCTCCCGTGCTGCTGTGTTGTTGTGTCACCTCCTTATACTCCGTCTCTAACGGACAGGACCCAATCGATAAAACGCCTCAGAAAAGAGGTACTTCGATTGGGAATTTCCACTTGGAATGCCTGTTCCGTACAAGCGTGCAGTCTCTCATCCCATCCCAGACATTCTGAATTTGCTGGTTGTTGATTTGGTGTGTTTCAAAGGCTCCAGTGGATGGTAGCTTCCTGATAAATATGTGTGTGTGTTTGTGCTTCTGCGTGCGTGGGTTAGTTCAAGCTAAATTCTTCCTTGTCGGGACATTTCCCACATCCCCATGAGGACAAAGGCTATTTTAAACTTAGGGGTTAGGTTTAGGGTTATAGTTATAATTAGGGTTAGAATTCTGGTTAGGATAAGGAGTTAGTGGTTTGGGTTTAGGGTTAGGAGTTCTAGGTTACAGATTAAGGTTAGGGTTAGGGTAAGTGAAAATAGTATTTAGATTGGAAATCAATTTGATTTCCCCATGAGGATAGATCAGAGTGTGCGTGTGCGTGCGCGCTTGTGTGTGTGTGTGTGTGTGAGTGTGTGTGTGCGTGTGTGTGTGTGGCCCACTGACACCGAAACTCGCTCTTTAATGTGGAACAAGACTGTGTTTCTCTCTTCTCTCAGAGAGCAGCAAAGGAAATATAACATGAAAGGGTCTTTTGTGCTCAGATTTGATTGCTTTTAAGGGTGATTGTTTTTCTAGGTGGAGGTTGTATTAAGTTGCAGGGGTTTAATGATGTTGAATACGATGAAAGAGTTGTGTGAAGATAGTATGCAGTGATTCATGTACAGGTGTAGAGAAAAACTAACGTAGAATCGTACTGTGCACTGCTTGAGTCATTGTCCTTCTGTAACTTTCTGTGGGGACTGAGATGTTCTGAAGTAGCATGACCACTGTGTCGAGACAAATTGTTGCCTCTGCTCTCGCTATAATCAAGCCCAAGATTGGGTGATGATGTTGCTAGCCAATGGTCAGTCATCTCTGTCTTGGCTGGCCTGCTGTTTGGGCTAACCAAACCGTCTATGCTGTTCTCCTGAAGGGAGAGAGAGGCTGTAATTACAGTCTCTTAATGAAAACATTTAGAGCAGATTACCCTGCAGCTCTGCCAGGGCTCCACGCTGTGGAAATGTTTGGAATGAGATGGGGCCTCACGCTGTTGAAGTGTTTGGAAAGAGATGGAGCCTCAGGCTGCTGAAGTGTTAGGAAAGAGATGGGTCCTCACCCTGTTGAAGTGTTTGGAAAGATATTGAGTCTAAATTATCTCCATCCTGAACACTTTGAAGCTCTTGCAGGGCCCCAGGCCAGCCCTACTACATCTAACCCAGCCCAGCCCAGCCTCCAGCCCAAACTCTTCTAGCCTAGTCCAGTCCTAGTCCCCATCCCCAGACAAAACCAACACTCATTATCCACAACACATATTCATACTCTGTACTGCTGACTACACTTTTTCCCCACAGCTTTCATTAGTTTCCACCCTCACAAAATAGTGTTAATATTTACAATCATCACTCATTACCTAGCTAAGACTTTTTTTAAATTTTAGGTACCCTGAGAGTTAATGTTTTATTCATGAGTAGGAATCAAACAAGAGCCCAGATTTCCCCATCCATTACTGACAGGATTAACAGACTGGTGGAAAGTAAGGAGGAAAAGAGGAAAGGAGGAGGGCATTTTCATGCTACGGGGTAAAATGTAAGCCATCTTCATTTTAATATACCCCTTTAATGAAGCTGTAGAGAGAGCAAGATAGAGAGAGGGAGGGAGGGAGTTTCTTCCAGACATAGGGAGATTCATCTTTGCATTAGCCTTTGTGTTAAACATGTATCTAGTGGAGGACGAGACAGAAACACTCAGACTAACCTACGGAGGCGTCCTAGGCATGCCTTTAATCAACCTAACTGTTCCACCTATCCTCCTTCACTTTCACTCTGAAACAGATTACTCGCTGGAACTACTTTGTGATGAACTTAATCAGGGGTGGATTTGTCCAAGTTAAAGTCTTTCTGAAGAATCTGAGAATTGACTAACCTGCAGTGTTGAATCTCTGGCAAGTGTTCAGTCGGCCCAATCCTTCTTCAATTTCTTTGAATCCCATTGAGGTACTAGTTAAATCCAGTGGTACATTGGTCATTATCAGAACACTGTAGCAGCATTACGCCAATAGGCGTGGAAAACGGAGGAAATGGAAAACCTTGCCTGTTAGCTACAGTATAAATACATGTAACTCCACATCTTACTCCCATTGGTCTCCAACCCAGTCCCAGAAAGCTACAAGCTCCATTGGTTTTCATCCTAGCTCCTAGCTCAGCCTGAGCCATATAGTAATTGATTAAAAAAATCTCTCTATAATTGGGATAGAAAATCACCCAAATGAATAACTGCATTTAATAAATTAAGCGAATCAATTAAGGGCTCAGTTGATAAAAAAGAAGGTGCCAAGCTATATTAATAAACACTGGTTAGAGTTAAAGTCACTGGACTTCCTGAAAGAAGGTTCAACTTGGAGACCACCTCTGATTTGTTTGATTATAATTGGGATATCTGACTTGGGTAACATCACTCTATGTGACCCCTATGGCTTAGTTCAATCCCACGCACTCGCTAAAACTGAACCCAAACCCTTGGCCAACAACAATCAGGGGTTGAGACCACTTTTGAAAATGTATTTGTGTTGTCCATCTCTAGCTCTGGTCCCTCTCTCTGTCTTCATGTCCTTTGTTCAACCGTCCATCCCTATCGTCAGAACTAACAGAAAGTGAGAGGTTGTGATTATCCAGTCACCATGTTATCCGGTGACTGTCAAATCAAATCAAATTTATTTATATAGCCCTTCGTACATCAGCTGATATCTCAAAGTGCTGTACAGAAACCCAGCCTAAAACCCCAAACAGCAAGCAATGCAGGTGTAGAAGCACGACTGTAGTGACCTGTCATGGTTGCTGCTGTAGGTGTTGCTGATGTGATGTGCTGCTCTAGTCTGGTCCTTCAGTCCTGCTCACTGGCTCTGGTACAGGAATCCTGGTTGGCACATTCACTTTGACTCATCATTCCTTCAGCTACCTGTTTGTGTTGTGGTACCGGTGGGTCAGTTAGTAGCTCTAGGTAATTGCTTTCCTCAATGAATCACTGAAAGTAGGGCTGAGTGACTCACTGGTTTGTGTATTTTATTCTACTGTCCACACTCTATTGGGGTTTCTTCAGCTTCCTTGCCTTGTACTTCACGAACAGCAAGTTGCACGTCAGCTCAATTAAATCATCTTCTAAAATATCATATTTTATTGTTGTAAGCAGAAAAGTAAAGCCTCTCTCAGTGATGGTGGGAGCTGTTGAGAGCCCTTGATTGTGAAATGCCACACATCATGGCTGTGGAAAATCACATTTGTCATTGTGATAACCACAAACCTTTCACTGATGTTCAGTGTGGGGTGTCTTGGGAGAAGAAAGCACCGCAATAAGGCTGGTTCCTGCTGGGAATGATAGGGGCTATAACACACACACACACACACACACACACACACACACACACACAAACACACACAAACACACACACACACACATTGTGGGCCTAGAGGAATACCCCTGTGTGTGGAGCCTCAGTGCCTATGAATGGTGTTAGTTTCCTCCCTGTGCCCTCGTGCGCCGTCAGCCAGCTAAGCCCTTCTGAGCCCCGCAGGACAGACACAGTATATCCCTACAGGCCAACACACACTGTCACCACAGGGGTGAAGCTCCACAGAGAGGGCTGTCACAGAGCAGCCAACTCCCTGGCCTAGAGCCAACACAAACACACACACACTTTCTCTCTCTCTCAAACACACTCACTTGAGCAGAGTGCAGCGTTACCACAGCAACGGAGATTGATGTCACTGCACTCACCCAAAGAGGCCAGTTGAGTTTATTTTCAAAGAGTGTTGCATTGTGTGCACGGTCCTTCTGACCCTACACACCTCTCTGAGCTGTGTAAAAATGTCAAGTACCAAACATCGCCATATTGGCTGTCAGTTCACATAGTCAACTGTCTGTTTTGGTAGTAGTGACGAATCCCTGTAAGTCTCCAGCAATCAGCTTCCCAGCTGAGGCTGATTGAGACCCCAGAGAGGTGCAGCCTGGCTGGGACACAAGAAGAGGGTCCGGGTCCCTCCCCATGCAAGCAGGCACGCACACACACGCATGCATGCACACACACACACACACACACACACACACACACACACACACACACACACACACACACACACACACACACACACACACACACACACACACACACACACACACACACACACACACACACACACACACACACACACACATGCCACAAAGGGCAGCTCTCAGCAGACACACACACAGTTCCAGATCGTGTATGTGTATGCACGTTCATGTGCACTTCTGTATTTCTTAACAGTCACACACTAACCAGCCACAGAGAGAGAAAGAGAGAATGTGTGTGTGGCCTTCCAGACGAGGACAATGGCAGAAGCTACACAGGGTTTTATTACCATGGCATTCTCCAGCCAACAGCACAAGCCCAGCAGCTGTAACTGCCCACTGGGTCATAGAGGCATTGAGATGCTGCCTTTTTGTTAGGATGGAAACACAGAGAAAATGTCTCACGCTGACACACTAATGGCCTTGTTGTTGGCCAAATCGGTGACTGTGCTACCAGTGGGGATATTCAGGACTGTTTGGATTTTGGAAACATTAGCCAAAAGAGACAATATGCTATGAAAGTGAACGTGGCATGTATTGGTGTTAAGTGATTACTGGATACACATTGAGAAAGCTACATGGAGAAAATGTTGATTCCACTGCTCTGTTTTAGTTGTTTGTAGCCGGTCTTGTTGCTATGTACGTTGCTAGTGCTTGACCACTGGCCACTGACCAGTCCAGGTCATAGTGGCTAGTTATTGTATACTACTCACTGTTGAAGTAATGTACCTAGTGACCATCTGACTGTTGAAGTAATGTACCTAGTGACCATCTATCTCACTGTTGCAGTAATGTACCTAGGGACCATCTATCTCACTGTTGCAGTAATGTACCTAGTGACCATTTGACTGTTGCAGTAATGTACCTAGTGACCATCTATCTCACTGTTTTAGTAATGTACCTAGTGACCATCTATCTCACTGTTGCAGTCATGTACCTAGTGACCATCTATCTCACTGTTGCAGTAATGTACCTAGTGACCATCTATCTCACTGTTGCAGTAATGTACCTATTGACCATCTATCTCACTGTTGCAGTAATGTACCTAGTGACCATCTATCTCACTGTTGCAGTAATGTACCTAGTGACCATCTCACTGTTGCAGTAATGTACCTAGTGACCATCTATCTCACTGTTTTAATAATGTACCTAGTGACCATCTATCTCACTGTTGCAGTCATGTACCTAGGGACCATCTATCTCACTGTCGCAGTAATGCACCTAGTGACCATTTTACTGTTGCAGTAATGTACCTAGTGACCATCTATCTCACTGTTGCAGTAATGTACCTAGTGACCATCTATCTCACTGTTGCAGTAATGTACCTAGGGACCATCTATCTCACTGTTGCAGTAATGTACCTAGTGACCATCTATCTCACTGTTGCAGTCATGTACCTAGTGACCATCTATCTCACTGTTGCAGTCATGTACCTAGGGACCATCTATCTCACTGTTGCAGTAATGTACCTAGTGACCATTTTACTGTTGCAGTAATGTACCTAGTGACCATCTATCTCACTGTTTTAATAATGTACCTAGTGACCATCTATCTCACTGTTGCAGTCATGTACCTAGGGACCATCTATCTCACTGTTGCAGTAATGTACCTAGTGACCATCTGACTGTTGCAGTGATGTACCTAGTGACCATCTATCTCACTGTTCCAGTAATGTAACTAGTGACCATCTAGCTCACTGTTGCAGTAATCTGCCTAGTGACCATCTATATCACTTTTGCAGTAATGTACAAAGTGGCCATCTATCTCACTGTTGCAGTAATGTACCTAGTGACCATCTATCTCACTGTTCCAGTAATGTACCTAGTGACCATCTATCTCACTGTTGCAGTAATGTACCTAGTGACCATCTATCTCACTGTTGCAGTAAGGTACCTAGTGACCATCTATCTCACTGTTGCAGTAATGTACCTAGTGATCATCTATCTCACTGTTGCAGTAATATACCTAGTGGCCATCTATCTCACTGTGTCAGTCATGTACCTAGTGACCATCTCGCTGTTGCTTGTTTTACTTGTTAAGGACCGTATTCATTGTACCATTCAATACTGTTCTGTCTAAGCAACATAGTGAACACACAGACAATCATCGTATTAGGAGTCAGATGGAAAGTGATTTCATTTTCTTTGGTCAGATTGCATGTTATTTCATCACCATCATCATATAGACGTATTGGATGTGGTTTTTCAGTATTGCTTCAGTTGACTGGGATGAGTTTCAACATCATTTGAGTCCATTGATGTTTGAATTAAAGTCAGTAGCTTGAGCTTTGCTCTAATGTCTTTTTCACTGGGGTTTGTTTTAGGGTGATTTCATGACTGGTTTGCAGTGATTGCATTGTTTATTTGCAACAGAGCTCCAAATCTTTCTTTGGGTTTAGACACATACACACACACACATGTACACACACACACACACACTGATTTTATAGTCAGGTTTGCTCATTAAACAAATTTACTGTGTCCAGCCCACTACATTACCCCGATGAGTGGCTGGTTTTTGATCCAATCTGACAGTGACGATATATTTTATCCTCAGACCAAGAACACACACACACACACACACACACACCGCTCGCACGCAAGAAAGCACACACACACACACACACACACACACACACACACACACACACACACACACACACACACACACACACAGGGGAATCAATGGAGGCCTCTCGATAGTAATAGTAGTATGCTTTTAGTGTGCACTTTGATGTCTTCACTATTATTCTACAATGTAGAAAATAGTACAAATAAAGAAAAACACTTGAAAGAGTAGGTGTGTCCAAACTTTTGACCGGTAATGTAGATAAATATTAGATCGATCAATGTTGGCGTAGCATTGGCTAAAATACATTAGAATAGAATACAGTATATTATGAGGTGAGTAAAGCAGTATGCAAACATTATTAAAGTGACTAGTGTTTGATTATTAAAGTGGCCAGTGATTCCAAGTCTATGTACTGTATATAGGGCAGCAGCCTCTAAGGTTCAGGGTTGTGTATCTGGGTGGAAGCCGGCTAGTGATGGCTATTTATCAGTCTGATGGCCTTGAGATAGAAGCTGTATTTCAGTGTCTCGGTCCCAGCGTTGATGCACCTGTACTGACCTCACCTTCTTGATGATAGCCGGGTGAACAGCCGTGGCTCGGGTGGTTGATGTCCTTGATGATCTTTTCGGCCTTCCTGTGACATCGGGTGATGTAGGTGTCCTGGAGGGCAGGTAGTTGGGCCCCGGGGGTGCGTTGGGCAGATCACACCACCCTCTGGAGAGTCCTGCGGTTGTGGGCGGTGCAGTTGCCATATCAGGCGGTGATACAGCCCGACAGGATGCTCTCAATTGTGCATCCGTAAAAGTTTGCGAGGGTTTTAGGGCCCAAGCCACATTCCTTCAGTCACACACAGTATCTGCGCATGTGCGAGTGTTACGCTTCACATTCTTACAACGTGGTAGCCAAAACAGCCAAGAAGTTTAGGCTCGCGCTCCAACGCTCTTAGTTGATGTTTGAAATTGACCCACTATGCTTTTTACTTTGTGCATCTACTTAATATCGCTGACTCTACCTTTAAGTTTTATTTTATTGGAAGCAAATACGATGCATTTGAGTTATTTATTCCTTTCAGCTCTTCATTGTTTTTCCATTGCCGACTTACATTAGTGTTGCATGGTATACCGAAACTGCTGTAGTTTTTTGATACTAGAACAGTTCGGTACTACAATTCGTGTTATTTTCTGGATTTTTGTCAAATGTTTCTGACGGATCAAGCCTGTCTATCAGCGCAGCCGACCACTTATTATAGTGCTCACCGTGCCTGCTCCACCTACTCATTGCAAGCCTGCGCTGGGAGTCTGGGCTGCATCATGTTAGCTCCCCACTTAGCCTGTACTGGGAGTCTGGACTGTATCATGTTAGCTCCCCACTTAGCCTGTACTGGGAGTCTGGGCTGCATCATGTTAGCTCCCCACTTAGCCTGTACTGGGAGTCTGGACTGTATCATGTTAGCTCCCCACTTAGCCTGTACTGGGAGTCTGGGCTGCATCATGTTAGCTCCCCACTTAGCCTGTACTGGGAGTCTGGGCTGCATCATGTTAGCTCCCCACTTAGCCTGTACTGGGAGTCTGGGCTGCATCATGTTAGCTCCCCACTTAGCCTGTACTGGGAGTCTGGGCTGCATCATGTTAGCTCCCCACTTAGCCTGTACTGGGAGTCTGGGCTGCATCATGTTAGCTCCCCACTTAGCCTGTACTGGCAGTCTGGACTGCATCATGTTAGCTCCCCACTTAGCCTGCGCTGGGAGTCTGGACTGCATCATGTTAGCTCCCCACTTAGCCTGCGCTGGGAGTCTGGGCTGCATCATGTTAGCTCCACACTTAGCCTGCGCTGGGAGTCTGGGCAACATCATGTTAGCTCCCCACTTATTTACCATTCAAATAAACTATTACCATTATGTAGTTAGATCGGTAAAAACAAAGTCAAATTGATTGTATAATTGATTCAATAATGCATGGATGGCTGTCTGAAAAATGTTGGTGTAAAAAAAAAAAAATCCTTATTTTTTTGCCGTGGTATCGTTTTGGTATCGTTTTGTTATCAAGTATCGTGTTGGTATCAAGTATTGTGATACTAACCTGGTATCGGTATCAAAGTCATAATTCTGGTATTGTGACAACACTAACTTACGTTTAACCCTTTTCCTGTTGGTCACCATGCTTGGTGACTTTTCATACTATTCTCTAGCTACTTTGATCCAAGCTAACAGCCATCGCTAACAGCCATCGCTCCAACTTTCTCCGTGGCATACCAGCAGCGTATCTTGCTGATACGCAGCTCAACTCATACTATCATTGTGTGTATGTGACCGAATACTCAACAGAGCTGCACTCAACTCAAACTCCATCAAATCCATCGCAACATGGATGCTCATTCGCTTCCCCATTCCTCCACCTCTCCCTCTGTCGACCATTCCCCCTTACCCCGCCAGCCGACTTTCTAGAGCCCCATATCAGTCCCTCCTCTGTTTTTCTCTTTCTTAGTTCCTCCCAACCTGACAGTGCCGCGGGGTAAGAGCCCCCTGGTGGTCCGGGAGGGTGACACGGTGGAGCTCGAGTGTCTGGTTTCAGGGAAGCCCAAGCCCATTATCCTGTGGTCTCGGGCCGATAAGGAAGCGCCCATGCCGGACGGGACCCTGCAGGTGGAGAGCTACGATGGGGTGTTGCGGATTGTCAACGTGTCCAGAGAGATGACCGGCTCCTACCGCTGCCAGACCAGCCAGTTCAACGGGTTCAACGTGAAGCCCAGGGAAGCTGTGGTGGAGCTCATTGTACAATGTGAGTAGAGGGTTGGTTTGAGTGTGGGGTGGGGTTTGTGTGGGTGGAGTTGTGTGGAGCATGCCTGTGTGTGTTAGTTTAGGGGTGAATTTCTGGGTTCAGCATTTCTGGGTTCGATTACAGGCTCAAAATGGCCAGAAACAAAGGACTTTCTTCTGAAACTTGTCAGTCTATTCTTGTTCTGAGAAATGAAGGCTATTCCATGCAAGAAATCGCCAAGAAACTAGCCTTCATTTCTCAGAACAAGAATAGATTTATGAGTTTCAGAAGAAAGGTCTTTGTTTGACCCTAGTCATAGACTGTTCTCTCTGCTACCACACGGCAAGCAGTACCGGAGCTCCAAGTCTAGTTCCAAGAGGCTTCTAAACAGCTTCTACCCCCAAGCCATAGAATCCAGACTATTTGCATTGCCCCCCCCACCCACCCCCACCCCCCGTCTATGCCGCTGCTCCTCTCTGTTATCATCTATGCATAGTCACTTTAATAACTCTACCTACATGTACATATTACCTCAACTAAAAAGTGCCCCTGCACATTGTCTCTGTACTGGTACTCCCCTGTATATAGTCTCGCTATTATTATTTTACTGCTGCTCTTTAATTACTTTTTACTTTTATTTCTTATTTGTATTTTTTTAACTGCATTGTTGGTTAAGGGCTCGTAAGTAAAGCATTTCACTGTAAGGTCTACCACACCTGTTGTATTCAGCATTTCACTGTAAGGTCTACCACACCTGTTGTATTCAGCATTTCACTGTAAGGTCTACTACACCTGTTGTATTCAGCATTTCACTGTAAGGTCTACTACTACACCTGTTGTATTCAGCATTTCACTGTAAGGTCTACTACCACACCTGTTGTATTCAGCATTTCACTGTAAGGTCTACTACTACACCTGTTGTATTCAGCATTTCACTGTAAGGTTTACTACTACACCTGTTGTATTCAGCATTTCACTGTAAGGTATACTACTACACCTGTTGTATTCAGCATTTCACTGTAAGGTCTACTACACCTGTTGTATTCAGCATTTCACTGTAAGGTCTACTACACCTGTTGTATTCAGCATTTCACTGTAAGGTCTACACCTGTTGTATTCAGCATTTCACTGTAAGGTCTACACCTGTTGTATTCAGCATTTCACTGTAAGGTCTACACCTGTTGTATTCAGCATTTCACTGTAAGGTCTACTACACCTGTTGTATTCAGCATTTCACTGTAAGGTCTACTACTACACCTGTTGTATTCAGCATTTCACTGTAAGGTCTACTACACCTGTTGTATTCAGCATTTCACTGTAAGGTCTACTACACCTGTTGTATTCAGCATTTCACTGTAAGGTCTACTACACCTGTTGTATTCAGCATTTCACTGTAAGGTCTACTACACCTGTTGTATTCAGCATTTCACTGTAAGGTCTACTACACCTGTTGTATTCAGCATTTCACTGTAAGGTCTACTACACCTGTTGTATTCAGCATTTCACTGTAAGGTCTACACCTGTTGTATTCAGCATTTCACTGTAAGGTCTACTACACCTGTTGTATTCAGCATTTCACTGTAAGGTCTACACCTGTTGTATTCAGCATTTCACTGTAAGGTCTACTACACCTGTTGTATTCAGCATTTCACTGTAAGGTCTACTACTACACCTGTTGTATTCAGCATTTCACTGTAAGGTCTACTACACCTGTTGTATTCAGCATTTCACTGTAAGGTCTACTACACCTGTTGTATTCAGCATTTCACTGTAAGGTCTACTACACCTGTAGTATTCAGCATTTCACTGTAAGGTCTACTACACCTGTTGTATTCAGCATTTCACTGTAAGGTCTACTACACCTGTTGTATTCAGCATTTCACTGTAAGGTCTACTACACCTGTTGTATTCAGCATTTCACTGTAAGGTCTACTACACCTGTTGTATTCAGCATTTCACTGTAAGGTCTACTACTACACCTGTTGTATTCAGCATTTCACTGTAAGGTCTACACCTGTTGTATTCGGCATTTCACTGTAAGGTCTACTACACCTGTTGTATTCAGCATTTCACTGTAAGGTCTACACCTGTTGTATTCAGCATTTCACTGTAAGGTCTACTACACCTGTTGTATTCAGCATTTCACTGTAAGGTCTACTACTACACCTGTTGTATTCAGCATTTCACTGTAAGGTCTACTACACCTGTTGTATTCAGCATTTCACTGTAAGGTCTACTACACCTGTTGTATTCAGCATTTCACTGTAAGGTCTACTACACCTGTTGTATTCAGCATTTCACTGTAAGGTCTACTACACCTGTTGTATTCAGCATTTCACTGTAAGGTCTACTACACCTGTTGTATTCAGCATTTCACTGTAAGGTCTACTACACCTGTTGTATTCAGCATTTCACTGTAAGGTCTACTACACCTGTTGTATTCAGCATTTCACTGTAAGGTCTACTACTACACCTGTTGTATTCAGCATTTCACTGTAAGGTCTACACCTGTTGTATTCGGCATTTCACTGTAAGGTCTACTACACCTGTTGTATTCGGAACATGTGACTAATACAATTTGATTTGATTTTGATTTGAATGACATACCTGTGATTGTTTATGTGGCAGGTCTATCTCTTTGCCTCATTTAGACAAGACCACACTCAATGTCTATTTGCTTGTGCACACCTACAGCATGTGTGTAACAGAACATCAGCCTCAATGGATCTAATCTTTCCCACATTGATAGAAAAAAAGCTTCCAAAAGGGTTATCGGCTGTCACAATAGGAAAACCCTTTTTGGTTCCAGATGGAACCCTTTTGGGTAAGAAAAGGAGAGCTGCATGCTCTAGGAGCTCAGATGCAATAATTGAATATCTTAATAACCAATGTTTTCGACAGACAAGCTGTCTTCATCAGGGTATAATTGTCACATGTGCTCCCTCTCCGGCCTCTTGGTCACCAGGCTGCTCGTTATGGCACACACCTGTCACCAGCGTTACGCGCAACTGCGCATAATGACACTCACCTGGACTCCATCACCTCCTTGATTACCTGCCTTTTATATGTCACACTCTTTGGTGTCTTCCCCAGTCGTCGTTGTTTCTGTATCTGTGTCATGTTGGTGCGCTGTTCGTGGTTCTTGTTGTGTTCATTTATTAATTAAATATATTCGCTCCCTTAACTTGCTTCCCGACTCTCAGAGTATGTCGTTATAATAATGACAAACTATGCGGGTCACTAGTTTATATAGTGTCAAAGGACCTACGCAGGTGTCTGTAATCATGGACGGGTGTGGCAGATATAAATACAACATGTAAAAAACATGATTGGATAACATACGATCATAGATACAAGACTGTACTGCTCTCCTTTTGTTTTTCAAGTCTACACGTCTGTTACTCTCAACACACCTATCCAATGTTCTTTAGAGGACTCCCATCCACAGGAGGTTGTTAACACCTTAACTGGGGAGGAAGGACTCATGTTAATGGCTGGAGTGGAATGGGTGGAATGGTTTCAAACACATCAAACAAATGGAAACCACATGTTCAATTCAGATATTACAATGAGGGTCTCCTCCTATAGATCATTCCACCAGCCTACTTTGGTCCCATCCTCTATATCTGTCAGGTCTCTCAGACATAGAGGCAAAACCCCCTTCACTCCTCTCAGCCTCTTAAAGAGGAGCATGACCAGCGCTATAGCTGAGGGATGGATAGCCTAGCTACCAGCTAACAGGGACACAAAGGCACTAACATGATCCATGACTAGGGACTGTGTGTGTGAAGCTGAGAGGAGGCTGAGGAGTGGGTTATATACGCATACACACACTCACACACACATACGCATATACACACACACTCTCAGCAGGCTTCAGAACAGACCCCCAGCTCCGGTACAGTACTGTACTGCCTTCCATTGAAACCCCACTCCTCCTTAAGATGTGACATTCAAAGATAGCTTAACGCCTAATTAGAAGAAGGCTAATTTATTCCTACTGTTATTTATTTTGAATTCATTTATGTGCATTTGAATGGAATATTTAAAATCATAGACGGGGATTCAAAGCAGTGTCACTCATTCACAGGCATGGATGTTTTTCAGGAGAGAACAGAATGAGGGAAAGAGGGAATTTAAAGCAATCCATGCATGGAGCCGGGTTAATGCAACCAGTTTCTCTGGCAAGTGATTATAGGAAATAAGGGAAACTTATGGAAAGGGTTGATTCTGTGTCTGTGTGCCATACATTCAGATTGGTCTATTGTTATTGCTGCTTTAGAGCTTTCATGGCTGGAATCCCCATTGTTGTCTCACATGACCCAGTTAGTTAGTTAGTTAGTTAGTTAGTTAGTTAGTTAGTTACTTTAGCCCTTGAATGTTCCAATCAAAACTGCCATATTTATTCTCTCTAAGTCAATAAAATACTCACTAACTAGATGATCACAAACAGGAGATTCTCCATTGAAAGGGCTTCATAGTCCAAGACCAGGCTTCATCTGTATCCAGGAACCTGTCTCTACAGTAGGTGTGTATTTGGACTTTACAGTATGAACCAGTTATAGAACAGTTATGGAGCAAACAATCACAAATAATCAATCACAAAAGGACTAGAATGGAATTATAATGGAGAAGGAACTTCAGTAACCACAGTTCGTTTGAATTATTTTGTTATGCGTATGTTGTTATGCATCTGCGTTAAGTATTTAATGAGTGGGCTCTGTGAGGAAAATGTATGACGTTTTGATGTGCTTTGAGGACTAAACCGTGTTAGCTTTCTCTCAGAATTGATTGTTATTATAATGCCGATGACAGGCAGCGCATATCAAAGGTTAGCGGCTGGGCTCGACGTCGCTAAGAAGATCATTCACCTCAGCTCACTCTCTCCAACAACACCTTAGCTCCTCAGGCCTCACACAGATGGGCAGCTCACATGCATGGATGTATGGAGACAATGAGGGTGTAAATATATTAGGTGAACATGGGAACGTTGTGCCTCACACAACATCTCCAATGCAATGTTGTGGGAAGAAGCAAACGATTAGCAGAGCATTATACTGAATATTACACAGTATATTGAGATACTTTTTGAAGCAGGTGTGTTAGTGCAGGGCTACAAAGAAACATGTCTCCCCGTGGCACACCAGGACAATTGACACACATTGACTGACTTCTGTCTAGGTGGTTCGATAGGATCCCACTTTATAAAAGGCATCAGAGGAAAAGAATGGATGCAGCTCCTCTTCCCTCTATTCTTTGATGTGTAGTATTTATTAGGATCCCCATTAGCCACTGCAGAAGCATCAGCTAACTCTTCCTGGGGTCCACATGAAACATGACATAATAAATAGTAGGGAACATTTTTTTTTTTATCTGTTTTTTAAAACTGGTTTAATTCCTAGCTTGGCTTTCCTTGGGGTGGTGGAGAGTTCCATGTAGCCATTGCTCAATTTAATACTGTGCGTTTCCCAGCCTCTCTTCTGGACCTGGGGACTTTGAAGAGACCTCTGCGTGTCTTGTGTTGTACCGATGAGTGTCCGAACTGTATGCCAACTGCTTGAACAGCCAGTTCGGTAGCAGGGTAGATCAGTCACTCCCACTACCAGCAACAGGTCGTAATGACCCAGTCTGCCTTTGCATCGTGCGGCGGCAGCGGTAAGAAGACTACTGTTCTGCACATCGTTTGTCTAAAGCAGCACAATTAGATCTGGAATAAAAGCAAACAAGATAACAAGGGGGCTCTAACTCAAAGGGCTGTCCAGAAGCTTTTTAGCAACCCTCCGCAATCAATCACATTAATGAAAATATCTGTTAGGCAGTCTTGCTTATGCTTGCAGAAGAGAAGGCGTGCCATGCTTCTTCTCCTCATCAGGAAAATATGCAGATAAAACAAAGATTCCTAATAGAATTTGCCCATATTACAGATGTTTTATTTATTTTGTCCCTTTTAAGAGGACATGAAAAAATAGAAAATGTCCTCCGTCCTTGATGTTAAATGGCTATCCTCCTCAGACTCGACAAACTGAAAACATCATACAGTCACTTAAAAGGTTTCATATATTCAAACAAATCTCAATGAACCATCTCGAAAGCAATTTTTTAAAGAATAATGTTCACCATGGAACACAAACTCATCTAGCTAATAAGTTGGTAAATTGTACTATTCTCCTCTGAATGAATCCATCATCCCTCCTTATTATAACATGAGCCACACCCATGGAAGCATACCATACATTCAAATGGCTTGTGCCAGTAACTGAAAATAATCATCTGAAAATGTAAATCCTACAGTGTAAGGGGTGCGTAATCGGTGGCAGGGAAGTCAGACGCAGGAGAGCAGAACATGGTAATAGCCGGAGCAGTTTAATAGCAAAACCCACAGCATAAAAATAACAAGACATTTGGGTACAAAATCCATTGTTCACCAATCAACACATGCACTAGCACTTACAATAAACAATCCCACACAAAGACATGGGGGTTAAATACACAACAAATGATTGAGGGAATTGAAATCAGGTGTGAGGAAAAACAAGACAAAACACATGGAAAATGAAAAGTGGATTGATGATGGCTAGAAGACCGGCGACGCCGACCTCCGAGCACCGTCCGAACAAGGAGAGGACCCGACTTCGGCGGAAGTCGTGACATACAGTCTAATGCTTAACATCAGATAACCCAAACTAAGCTAGCAGTGTTATTAAAAGACGTATTGAAACATGTTCTCAGAATGTTATTTAATTACCTTGAAATAACCTAGAATTTCCGTTCTCAGACAGTTAAAATAAAACTATCCAGGGAACCATAGAAAAATGTTCTCAGAACCTCTCTATAGCCTAAAAATATACATTCCCAGAATAGACAAAAACGTTTACAAAACGTTCAAATTTAACGGTCAGGAAAGTTATGGCTTCGTTCCCTGAACCAATGGGAAATAAAAAACGTATGTTCCCAAAACTCCAAGTAACCAAATGTGCTACCTGGCCACACATTGTTGTGTCTAGTTTTACTTTTGGCTCGGAGTGAAGATGGGACCTTCAGGGCGGAGGGATATTTTTCACTGAGGGCCTATTTAATTCATTTAACATAGGAAACAGGTGTCTGTATATAATGTTGCCCCAGTTGCATCATAAGAAACAAATGAAAAGGGCCCTCAGTGGAAAATATCCCTCCGTACAAAAGGGAAAATAAATAAACATAAATATGGGTTGTATTTACAATGGTGTTTGTTCTTCACTGGTTGCCCTTTTCAAATATTGCTGCTGTGATGGCACACTGTGGTATTTCACCCGGTAGATATGGGAGTTTATCAAAATCGGGTTTGTTTTCGAATTCTTTGTGGATCTGTGTAATCTGGAGGAAACATGTCTCTCTAATATGGTCATACATTTGGCAGGAGGTTAGGAAGTGCAGCTCAGTTTCCATCTCATTTTGTGGCGGCCTTTCTCAATAGCAAGGCTATGCTCACCGAGTCTGTCCATAATCAAAGCTTTCCTTAAGTTTGGGTCATTCACAGTGGTCAGGTATTCTGCCACTGTGTACTCTCTGTTTAGGGCCAAATAGTATTCTAGTTTACTCTGTTTATTTTTTTATTCTTTCCAATGTGCCAAGTAATTATCTTTTTGTTTTCTCATGATTCAGTTGCATCTAATTGTGTTGCTGTCCTGGGGCTCTGTGGGTCTGTTTGTGTTTGTGAACAGAGCCCCATGACCAGCTTGCTTAGGGGACTCTTCTCTAGGTTCATGTCTCTGTAGATGATAGCTTTGTTATGGAAGGTTTGGGAATCGCTTCCTTTTAGGTGGTTGTAGAATTTAACGGCTCCTTTCTGGATTTTGATAATTAGTGGGTATCGGCCTAATTCTGCTCTGCATGCATTAATTGTTGTTTTACATTGTACCATGAGGATATTTTTGTAGAATTCTGCATAAAAGTATTTTTAGCCAGATCCTAATTGGTATGTCAAATTTTATGTTCCTTTTGATGGCATAGAATGCCCTTCTTGCCTTGTCTCTCATGTCGTTGACAGCTTTGTGGAAGTTACCTGTGACACTGATGTTTAGGCCAAGGTATGTATCATTTTTTGTGTGCTCTAGGGCAACAGTGTCTAGATGGAATTTGTATTTGTGGTCCTGGCAACTGGACCTTTTTTGGAACACCATTATTTTTTTTTTACTGAGATTTACTGTCAGGGCCCAGGTCTGGCAGAATCTGGGCAGAATATCTAGGTGCTGCTGTAGGCCCTCCTTGGTTGGTGACAGAAGCACCAGATCATCAGCAAACAGTAGACATTTGACATCAGATTCTAGTAGGGTGAGGCCGGGTGCTGCAGTCTGTTCTAGTGCCCTCGATTGATATATATGTTAAAGAGGGTGGGGCTTAAGCTGCATCCCTGTCTGACCCCACAGCCTTGTGGGAAGAAATGTGTGTTTGTTTTTATGCCTATTTTAACCGCACACATGTTTGTGTACATGGATTTTATAATGTTGTTTGTTTTTCCCCCAACACCACTTTCCATCAATTTGTATAGCAGACCCTCATGCCGAATTGAGTCAAAGGCTTTTTTGAAATCAACAAAGCATGCGAAGACTTTGCCTTTGTTTTGGTTTGTTTGTTTGTCAATTAGGGTGTGCAGGGTGAATACATGGTCTGTTGTATGATAATTTGGTAAAAAGCCAATTTGACATTTGCTCAGTACTTTGTTTTCACTGAGGAAATGTACGAGTCTGCGTTTAATGATAATGCAGAGGATTTTCCCAAGGATGCTGTTGACGCATATCCAACGGTAGTTATTGAGGTCAGATTTGTCTCCACTTTTGTGGATTGGGTTGTTGGGGAAGATGCCAGAGCTAAGGATGATGTTAAAGAGTTTTATTATAGCCAATTGGATTTTGTTGTCTGTATGTTTTATCATTTCATTGAGGATACCATCAACACCACAGGCCTTTTTGGGTTGGAGGGGTTTTATTTTGTTCTGTAGTTCATTCAATGTAATTGGAGAATCCAGTGGGTTCTGGAAGTCTTTAATAGTTGATTCTAAGATTTGTATTCCAAATAGATTGGAGAAGTGGTTTACCCATACATCTCCATTTTGGATAGACAGTTCTAAATGTTGTTGTTTGTTTAGTGTTTTCCAAAAAGTGGTTAGAGTCTATGGATCTTAAATGACATGGAGCTGATGTCTGACGTGACGTGCTGTTCCTTCTTTTCCGTAGTGTATTTCTGTATTGTTTTAGTGATTCACCATAGTGACGGCGAAGACTCAGGTTTTCTAGGTCTCTATGTTTCTGGTTGGACAAGTTTCTCAATTTCTTTCTTAGGTTTTTGCATTCTTCATCAAAACATTTGTCATTGTTGTTCATTTTCTTCAGTTTTCTGTTTGACATTTTTAGATTAGATAGGGAAGCTGAGAGGTCAAATATAATGTTAACATTTTCTACTGCTAAATTTACACCTTCACTATTACAGCGAAATGTTTTGTCCATAAAGTTGTTTAGAAGAAATTAAATGTGTTGTTGCCTAATTGTTTTCTGGTATGTTTCCACACTACATTCCTTCCATCTATAGCATTTCTTAATTTCACACTTAATTTATTTGGCTTTCATGCCTCATGATTGAGTATTTCCCTGTTCAAGTAGATTGTGATTTTGCTGTTGTCTGATAGGAGTTGGGCTGACTGTGAATGCTCTGAGTGACTCTGGGTTGAGGTCAGTGATAAAGTAGTCTACAGTAGAGATGAGTATAGGCTCTCCCCCTCTCTCTCTCTCTCTCTCTCTCGCTCTCTCTCTCTCTCTCTCTCTCTCTCCCTCTCTCCCTCTCTCCCTCCAGGTTGTTGCTGTAGTTTGGCAGGCATAGCATTGCCTCAGAGTCTACCATATCGGACAGAGCTTAAAAGTAACACTGCAGAAATTCCTCCACATTGAATGATTGATATCCATTGAAGCTTTGTTGTTTCACAGCATACTATACCCCTTCTATTGCTCTTGCCCTCTCTCTCCCTCTTCCCTCCTCCCATTCTGCTTCCTTCCCTCTATATCTCTTCCCTCCCTCCCCTTCTGTTCTCCCTCTCTCTCTCCCTCCCTCTCTCTCTCTCTCTCTTGGCCTGTCTCACGCCGTGTGAGAGCGAGCCAATCCCTCTGAGACGTTTTTCTCGCCTGCTTCTCCAGATCGCAGCGTGAACAAGTAAGAGAGGGAGCAGGAGCAAAGCCGCCACGTTTAGTAACTCGATCAAGGGCCAAGGTACAGTCCTCTGAAGCAAAGAGCATTAGAGGCATGATGGAAGGAGCCGAGCGGGGCCCAGTCGACAGCTTTGATATGTAAAAACCTGCATCTGTTCACTGCCCGGCTCACATTGGCCAAGCCAGAAGGGGAGGTAGGGAAGGATTGAGAGGACTCATCTCACCTCACCACAGTATCCAGGAAATATGTGTTGGCTCTAATAGAAACGCAAAGCAAAGGCCCAAATCATATCTCCAGCTGTGAAACTCTAATGTTCTTATTAAAACTCTTTATTATGTGAAGCCCTGCGACTGTGAGGAGAGAATAGAGGGAGGGATAGAGAGGAAGGAGTAGAGATGGATAGAGATCTATCCTGGCTGGACTGTGGCGGTTGTCTGTCGGGATTAGAACAAATGAGTCCTCTCTCTCTCTCCCTCCCTGCCTCCATCTCTCTCTCTCTCCCCTCTGCTCTCTCTCTCTCTCTCTCTCTCTCTCTCTCTCTCTCTCTCTCTCTCTCTCTCTCTCTCTCTCTCCCTCCCTGCCTCCATCTCTCTCTCTCTCCCCTCTGCTCTCTCTCTCTCTCTCTCTCTCTCTCTCTCTCTCTCTCTCCTCTCCTCTCCTCTCCTCTCCTCTCCTCTCCTCTCCTCTCCTCTCCTCTCCTCTCCTCTCCTCTCCTCTCCTCTCCTCTCCTCTCAGCCCCTGAGCAGTGTCCCATACTTATTTTACCAATGTCCCTGTTCTGCTGTCTGTCGTGTTCGTCTCCTCCACACCACGTTATGCCTGCCTTTTGTGCCTTTTGTGTGATTCTCGCCCCAAGCATAGCAGCGGCTCTAACTGACATACATCAAACGACACCCAGATGAGGATAAAGGGATAGAAAAGAGCAAGAAATTGACGGAATTATACGATTATTGTTTTAAATGAATTTTCTTTTCTGCAACCACAAAGGCGAGAACGACAGCCCGCAGGGGTACACTTTTTCTCTGACTATGCTTACTAACATGTTAAAAACAGTTTTTATAGAACAATGATGAATTGATCAGCTGTGTTGCCGCAGCAGCAAAGGCCAGTGAAAGTGTTGGTTGTAAACCGGAATCTTGTAAACCGGAGTCATTTACGAGTGGTGTTTGGTGATTTGGTGAAACCCACCATGCATACCTACGACTACCACATTGACTAACGTTAATTGTATACTTTATGACAATCTAAAAGTTAAATAACATTATGCAGATCCAACAGCAGATCCTGCTGTTGGAAGTGCATTGTTTTAGTTTTCTCTGGCCCTAATAGAAGCAGTGAAGAGGGGTGTGTTCAAGCAAAGCAGCAGTGGATCTCTGCATTATTCAACAACGCATAGAGACTCATTATGAATAGTTAATTCATCATTAATTATTCCATCAGTTTGACTAGTTAATGACTGTTAGGTTCTGAATCAGAACTCAATATCAAAACACATTGGATTTCCAAAGGTTGCACCAATAAGAATGGTTCTCCTTAGATAAAAGGCCTATATTTATGTGTGTTGCGTGTGTGTATGTTTCCCAGCAGGCTGTGCAAAAGTCAATGCAGCAAGAAACATGTGACATGTCTGTATGGAACTGTATGGAACCCTTATGGAACTGTATGGTACGGTATGGAACTGTATGGTACAGTATGGTAGGGCATGGGCCTGTATGGTACGGTATGGAACTGTATGGTACGGCATGGTACTGTATGGAACCCTTATGGAACTGTATGGTACGGTATGGTACTGTATGGAACCCTTATGGAACTGTATGGTACGGTATGGTACTGTATGGAACCCTTATGGAACTGTATGGTACAGTATGGTAGGGCACGGCCCTGTATGGTACGGTGTGGTACTGTATGGTACGGTATGGAACTGTATGGTACGGTATGGAACTGTATGGTACAGTATGGTACTGTATGGTACGGTTTGGAACTGTATGGTACGGACTGGAACTGTATGGTACGGAATGTAACTGTATGGTACGGTATGGAACTCTATGGTATGGTATGGAACTGTATGGTATGGTATGGTATGGTATGGCACTGTATGGTATGGTATGGAACTGTATGGAACTGTATGGTATGGTATGGACCTGTATGGAACTCTATGGTATGGTATGGAACTGTAGGGTACGGTATGGACTGTATGGTACGGTGTGGAACTGTATGGAACTGTATGGAACTGTATTGTGCGGTGTGGTACGGTATGGAACTGTATGGAACTGTATGGAACGGTATGGAACTGTATGGAACTGTATGGTACGGTGTGGAACTGTATGGTACGGTATGTGACGGCATGATACAGTATGGAACTGTATGGTACGGTGTGGTACGGTATTGAACTGTATGGTACGGTATGGAACTGTTTGGTACGGTATGGAACTGTATGGTACGGTGTGGAACTGTTTGGTACGGTATGGAACTGTATGGTATTGTGTGGAACTGTTTGGTACGGTATGTAACTGTATGGTACGGTATGTAACTGTATGGTACGGTATGAACTGTTTGGTACGGTGTGGAACTGTATGGAACTGTATGGTACGGTGTGGTATGGCACTGTATGGTACGGTATAGAGCTGTATGGTAGGAATGTAACTGTATGGTACGGTATGGAACTGTATGGTAGGAATGTAACTGTATGGTACGGTATGGAACTGTATGGTATGGTATGGAACGGTATGGTATGGTATGGAACTGTATGGTATGGTATGGAACTGTATGGTACGGTATGGAACTGTATGGTATGGTATGGAACTGTATTGAACTGTATGGTATGGTATGGAACTCTATGGTATGGAATGTAACTGTATGGTACGGTATGGAACTGTATGGTATGGTATGGAACTGTATGGTATGGTATGGTAAGGCACTGTATGGTATGGTATGGAACTGTATGGAACTGGATGGTATGGTATGGAACTGTATGGTATGGGACTGTATGGTTCGGTATGGAACTGTATTGAACTGTATGGTATGGTATGGAACTGTATGGTATGGAATGTAACTGTATGGTACGGTATGGAACTGTATGGTATGGTATGGAACTGTATGGTATGGTATGGTATGGTAAGGCACTGTATGGTATGGTATGGAACTGTATGGAACTGTATGGTATGGTATGGAACTGTATGGAACTCTATGGAACTCTATGGTATGGTATGGCACTGTAGGGTACGGTATGGAACTGTATGGTATGGAACTGTATGGAACTGTATGGTATGGTATGGAACTGTATGGAACTCTATGGAACTCTATGGTATGGTATGGCACTGTAGGGTACGGTATGTAACTGTATGGTATGGAACTGTATGGAACTGTATGGTATGGTATGTAACTGTATGGTATGGTATGGACTGTATGGTACGGTATGGAACTGTATGGAACTGTATGGAACGGTATGGAACGGTATGGAACTGTATGGTACGGTATGGAACTGTATGGACTGTATGGTACGGTATGGAACTGTATGGAAGTGTATGGAACTATATGGTAGGAATGTAACTGTATGGTAGGAATGTAACTGTATGGAACTGTCAGGAATGGTATGGAACTGTATGGTACGGTGTGGAACTGTATGGTACAGTGTGGAATTGTATGGGACGGTATGCTATGGAACTGTATGGTACGGCATGTAAATGTATGGTATGGTGTGGAACTGTATGGTATGGTATGGAACTGTATGGTATGGTATGGAACTGTATGGAACTCTATCGTATGGACCTGTAGGGTACGGTATGTAACTGTATGGTATGGTATGGAACTGTATGGTATGGTATGTAACTGTATGGTACGGTATGGACTGTATGGTACGGTATGGAACTGTATGGAACTGTATTGTACGGTGTGGTACGGTATGGAACTGTATGGAACGGTATGGAACTGTATGTAACTGTATGTAACTGTATGGAACTGTATGGAACTGTATGGTACGGCATGTAACTGTATGGTACGGTATGTAACTGCATGGTACGTTATGTAACTGTATGGTACGGTTTGGAACTGTATGGTACGGTGTGTAACTGTATGGTACGGTGTGGAAATGTTTGGTACGGTATGTAACTGTATGGTACGGTATGGAACTGTATGGTATGGTATGTAACTGTATGGTACGGTATGGACTGTATGGTATGGAACTGTATGGAACTGTATGGTACGGTGTGTAACTCTATGGTACGGTGTGGAACTGTTTGGTGCGGTGTGTAACTGTATGGTACGGTATGGAACTGTATGGTATGGTATGTAACTGTATGGTACGGTATGGACTGTATGGTATGGTATGGAACTGTATGGAACTCTATGGTATGGAACTGTAGGGTACGATATGTAACTGTATGGTACGGTGTGTAAATGTATGGAACTGTATGTAACTGTATGGAACTGTATGGAACTGTATGGTACGGTATGGAACTGTATGGAACTGTATGGAACTGTATGGAACTGTATGGTACGGTATGGAACTGTATGGTACGGTATGGAACTGTATGGTACGGTATGGAACTGTAGGGTACGGTATGGAACTGTGAGGAATAGACATTATAAATCTGTGCTGTACCAAGGTGGCTGTGGTGTGGTGGAAACGAAGAGAGAAGGACAGAGTGAGAGGGAGAGAGGGGGAGAGCAGACAAGGAGATGGAGAAGCAGAGAAAGGAGAGGAAGGGAAGGAGAAAGAGCAAGAGAGTGAGAGAGAGACAAGAATAGGCTGTTGCCTGTGCCACATGGGAAGAACTGGTGAACCTTGAACCCGACCACACAAAGGGAATGGAGTCTGCCTAACACCATACCACATGGATAAGCACACACAAACACAAACACACACAATGGTCTCCAGCAGTGTGTCTACTTTATTTATGAGGCTCCCTGATGGATGTATCAGAAGTCTGAGTCGAGGGAAATGACATCTGAATGACAAGCTTTTCGCTGAACCTGTGACATTCAGTGTCCCTGACAACATGGATACTTACACGCACGCACGCACGCACGCACACACACAGACAGCAGCTATACGAAGTCTGTCAATCCTTTAGAATCACCTCTATGGTAGAGTAGGTAAATTAAGCTACTGTTGTCTTTGCAGCTCTGTGTCCCCTTCCTTCCCAGATCTGAGTGTGTCTGAGCCTGGGGAAAGGCCCTCTGTGCTCCTTACTGTTGTAATCATACACACACACATTGCTATCACACACACTGATGATGGATCACTCCTGAAGTCCACACACAACATACACACACACACACACACAAATACACACACACACATGCACACCAAACAAACACACACTCTCTCCACCAAACCTGCGACATTACAGCAAACCAGCACCCTCACGACCCCACCACCTGCCCTTACTGCTACATACAGCACACAACAAACTGCAGCAGCAGCGGCAGCAGTAGTAGTAGTAGCATGCTCCCACTCAGGGGTTATCAGAGATCCTCTATACCGCTTCAACCTCGTCATGCAGCTGTTCCACTGGAGAACTACTGTAGGGATGAGGGCGCAGAGCCCATGTTTAAAAGATGTTCCCTTACGTATGGAGAAACCCTTACTGTTTTCATTCTATTTGCCATGGCTTCTTATTCATTTGTCTTCCTGAGCGAAATAGAACAGCACTTAGCGCAATTTGGTGTAGTGCTACTCAGGAAGCTGTGGAGCATAGGACCTGATTTGCAGCCATTGTACACAAGACTACAATTTGAATGTAATAAGTGGAGATCCGGTCCAGACTCAATCCTTTAAGACTGTGTTAGTTGTTCCGTGTTTTGGAAAAGCACACGCCTACTTCGTTTGAGGGAGGAGCGGTTTGCTGTTTTTATTTGAGCTGAGATTATTAGCTGCCTCTCAGAGAGAACAGATAACACACACGAACACACACACACACACACACACACACACACACGTGTAACACCAGACTACAGATTCTGCTCAACTCTTTTACATTACAAAACATACAAATTACAAAACATGATTTTTTATTTATTTTTCTGTTCATTTATTATTCTGTTCACATTCATACTTAGCAGGAAGCGAGTCTAACTCATCCTGGTGATTTGTATAATATCTCATATACAGTAAGTTATTCATTAAAACCCTGGTGAATAGAGGCTGAGGACAGGGCCCAGATTCACAAAACCTTCTTAAGAAGAAATGTCTTCTTAACTGCTATTTTCCCCTTAACTATAGACTTAAAATCAAATTGCATTAGTCACATGCATTAGTCACACAATACCTACTTACGAGCCCCTAACCAACAATGCAGTTTAAAAAAAATATGGATAAAAAAAATATGGATAAGAATAAGAAAAAAAAGTAGCAAGCAATTAAAGATCAGCAGTAAAATAAGCATAGCGGGACTAAATACAGGGGGGTACTGATACAGATTCAATGTTGTGTCATCGGCAAACTTAATGATGGTGATGGAGTCGTGCCTGACCATACAGTCATGAGTGAACAGGGAGTACAGGAGGGGACTGAGCACACACCACTGAGGGGCCCCTGTGTTGACGATCAGCGTGGCGGATGTGTTGTTACCTACCCTTATCACCTGGCCGGTGGCCCATCAGGAAGTCCAGGATCCAGTTGCAGAGGGAGGTGTTTTGTCCCAGGGTCCTTAGCTTATTGATGAGTTTTGAGGGTGCTATGGTGTTGAACGCTGAGCTGTAGTCAATGAATAGCATTCTCACATAGGTGTTATTTTTGTCCATGTGGGAAAGGGCAGTTTGGAGTGCATTAGAGATTGCATCATCTGTGGATCTGTTGGAGCGGTACGCAAATTGGAGTGGGTCTAGGGTTTCTGGGATAATGGTGTTGTCAGCCTTTCAAAGCATTTCATGGCTACAGACGTGAGTGCCACGGATCTGTAGTCATTTAGGCAGGTTACCTTAGTGTTCTTGGGCACAGGCACTATGGTGGTCTGCTTAAAACATGTTGGTATTACAGACTCGGACAGGGAGAGGTTGAAAATGTCAGTGAAGACACTTGCCAGTTAGTCAGTGCATGCTCACAGTACACGTTCCCGGTAATCCGTCTGGCCCTGTGGCCTTGTGAATGTTGACCTGTTTAAAGGTCTTACTTACATCGGCTGCAGAGAGAGTGATCACACAGTCTTCCGGAACAACTAATGCGCTCATGCATGTTTCAGTGTTATTTGACTCGAAGCGATCATAGAAGTAGTTACGCTACCACGTCCCCCTGGGGGTACCACCCCCCCCCGCTCAACTGAAACAGTGGCGCACAGAATGCAAAAATATTCTTAGAAATATTTAACCTCCACACATTAACAAGTAACCAATAGCTCAAATGAAAGATAAACACCTTGTTCATCTAGCCAGCAAGTCAGATTTCTAAAATGTTTTATGGCGAAAACATAGCACATATTTATGTCAAACCACCACCAAAAATGCAGCTAATTTAAATAGCCATTTTGTTGAACAAAAGATGCAATCACAAACGCAGGATTAAAAGAAAAATAATTCACTAACCTTTTGACAATCTTCATCAGATGACAGTAATAGGACATGTTACACAGTACATTTATGTTTTTTTCAATAATATGCCATTTATATCCATAAATCTCTGTTTACATTGATGCCATGTTCAAAAAATGCTACAAAAATGTCCGGAGAAATTATGATAACTCCGCCAGATAACAGCAATACACATCATAAACTTAAATATACATAAATAAATATACATGTTATACATACAGTTAGAAAGATACACTCCTTCTTAATGCAATCGCTTTGTCACATTTCTTTTTAACTTTACAGAAATCGTTCATTTTTCAATAATCTGAGACGGCGCTCAGATATTAGCAATATTTCTCCACTATGTTGGAGTCAACAGAAACACAAAATTACCACATAAATATTCCCTTACCTTTGATGGTCTTCGATCATAAGTCGTGGATGGAGTCATACTTACCAAAAACTGCGTTTGGTTTTCAAGTCTGTGTCTTTGTGTTATCAAACGCGACAAATTCCGTCTGAAATGCAGCCAAAATTCGAGGGGTTGCGCATCAAAACTTCAAAATTACATATTATATGTCGACTAAACTGGTCAAACTAAGTGCAGAATCAAGCTTTAGGATGTTCTAAACGTGCAAAACAATTCTCAACTCGAACAGACAAACTGGCATCGTGTAGTGATTCCTGGAACAAAGTCCACTCCAGGCGCAACGCGCGCATGAGAGTGCATGTATTTTCACGTGACACCAAGGTTTTTGCCCGCCAAAGGGTGAATGAAACGCCTGTTGAAAGAAGACATCTCGCCGAAGACATAGAAACTGTTCCCAGATCCGTAGCTGGTTGGGAAGGGTGGGGGCGATGACGTCAAAGTTGGCCCAACTTTCCTGATGAGAGAGATAGTTTTGGAGAATGGCTGCCCTGTGAGTTCTGCTTTACATACAGACATAATTCGAACGGTTGTAGAAGCTTTAGAGTGTTTTCTATTCAATAATTATTATTATTGATTTTGGACAGATTTTTTTTCTGTTTACTATGGGCACGCAATTCCTCCAAAGGGGGCAGTATTGTGCATAGCCTTAACAGGTTTTAACTTTTCTGGTAGCTCATGTCACTGGGCAGCTCGTGGCTGTTCTTCCCTTTGTAGTCTGTAATGGTTTGCAAGCCCTGACACATCTGTCCAGCGTCAGAGCCGGTGTAGTACGATTCGATCTTAGTCCCGTATTGTTGCTTTGCCTGTTTGACGGTTTGTTGGAGGGCATAGCAGGATTTCTTATAAGCTCCCGGGTTAGAGTCCTGCTCCTTGATAGAAGCAGATCTAGGCTTTAGCTCAGTGTGGCTGTTGCCTGTAATCCATGGCTTCTGGTTGGGGTATGTACGTACGGTCACTATGGGGCGAAGTCATCGGAGGAATCCCGGAACATATTCCAGTCTGTGCTAGCAAAACAGTCCTGTAGCTTAGCATCTGCTTTTCTGACCACTTTTTTATTGATCTAGTCACTGGTGCTTCCTGCGTTCATTTTTTCTTGTAAGCAGGAATCTGGAGGATAGAATTATGGTCAGATTTGCCAAATGGAGGGCGAGTGAGAGCTTTGTATGCATCTCTGTGTGTGGAGTAAAGGTGTTCCACAGTTTTTTCCCCTCTGGTTGCACATTTAACATGATGATAGAAATTTGGTACAACGAATTTAAGTTTCCGTGTATTAAAGTCCCCGGCTACTTGGTGAGCCGCCTGTGGGTAAGCGTTTTCTTGTTTGCTTATGGCAAAGAATACAGAATACAGCTCATTCAATGCTGTCTTAGTGCCAGTCTCAGTCTGTTGTGTTATGTAAACAGCTACGAAAAATACAGATGAAAACTTTCTAGGTAGATAGTGTGGTCTACAGCTTATCATGAGATACTCTACCTCAGGCGAGCAATAACTCGAGACTTCCTTAGATATCGTGCACTAGATTTTATTTACAAAAATATAAAGTCCGCCGACCCTTGTCTCACCAGATGCAGCTGTTCGATCCTGCCGGTACAGCGGATTATCAGCCAGCTGTATGTTGATTGTGTCGTCGTTCAGCCACGACTCTGTGAAGCATAAGATATTACAGTTTTGAATGACTCGTTGGTAGTTTAATCTTCCCGCTAGGTCATCGATTTTATTCTCCAAAGACTGAATGGAAGGAAGTGGGGGTTTATTCGATCGCCAACGAATTCTCAGAAGGCAGCCCGCCCTCTGGCCCCTTTTTCTCCGCCTCCTCTTCACGCAAATCACAGGGATCTGGGCCTGTTCTCGAGAAGCAGTATATCATTCTCGTTGGGCTCGTCAGACTCGTTAAAGGAAAAGAAGGATTCTGCCAGTCCATGTTGAGTAACTGCAGTCCTGATGTCCAGAAGTTATTTTTGGTCATAAGGGACGGTGGCGGCAACATGATGTACAAAATCAATTTTAAAAATAAGTTACAAACAATTCAAATAAACAAACAAAAGAACACATTTGGTTGGGGCCTTCTTCTCCGGCGCCATTGTTACGATTTAAGACGCCATTGTTACGACAGTTAAGCAAAGATCATTAAATCTTAAGATATTTTTAAGGAATTGCACTTATGAACTATCTTATGAACTTCTTTTTTTTTCTCAAGAAGCTTCTTAAGTTTTGCGTAAGAAGTGTTTTGTGAATCTGGGCCCAGGACTTTGGGGCAAGCAAATAAAATGGCCTTTTGGATTAGCATCTTCTTTGGTCATGTTGCTGTTTCAGCTCTCCCTTCCTCTTAACTCTGGCCCAGTGCACATGCTACACACACACACTGAGGCATATGCTGATTCTGGCCTATTAAGCCTCTTGTATGTAATTATCTTCTTCTCTCCTCTCTCTCTCTCTGTGTTGGTGTTGTTTTAAACCCCCACTGTGACACCTGTCAAACATCTGTATAGAGAGTGTGAAGATTGTCAAGTGAGAGCATCCTTAGGAGAGATAGTTAGTTATAACCTCACTCATGATTGCTAACAACACCTCCCACACAAATTAATGTCTTTACATGCACAAACACACTCTCTCTCTCTCTCTCTCTCTCTCTCTCTCTCTCTCTCTCTCTCTCTCTCTCTCTCTCTCTCTCTCTCTCTCTCTCTCTCTCTCTCTCTCTCTCTCTCTCTCTCTCACACACACACATACACACACATAAATACACACACACCTCCCTCCCACACACACCTTTCCTGATGATTATACCTACAGGGCCATATGGGCTGAGTCAGGCCCTGACCTTGCATGGACGTGTCTGGGTGAATTATTCCCATGAAGAAGTCTGGTGAAAGGGACACAGTTTGTCATCCTGGATCTCTGTCACCAGATTCAGAGCATGACTGATTTTGTTTTAAACATTGGTTTGATTCCCCTCCGATGTGTATTCATTTCATCAGTCTTTTGTCATTTGTTGATTCTTGGTCTCTCATCCTTCGACTCTCCTGTATTATAATTATCGTCAGCTGGTTTACTAAGTGTTTTTTGATACCCTAATTGTGTCAACTACAAAATCTCATTAGTTGACATGAACTGTGCTTTCAACTGAAATAAAACACAGTCCACGCTTTTACCTTTTTTCTCTCTCTCTCTCTCTCTCTCTCTCTCTCTCTCTCTCTCTCTCTCTCTCTCTCTCTCTCTCTCTCTCTCTCTCTCTCTCTCTCTCTCTCTCTCTCTCTCTCTCTCTACCACTATCCCTCACAGACCCTCCATCATTGGGTCTGGAAATGTGCTTTAGAGTACTAGAGTAGAGCACTCCTTTGTGAAGAAATAGCTTTCCTCTAAGCAATCTCCTTCCTATAGCATCCCACAGTGAGCTGAGCAAATGACACTAGATACTTCATCCCCTCTCTATGGCTCTTCCAGTTCGCTGTTCTAACTCTGAGTTGTTTTCTCCCTGCTTCTCCAGTGTGTCCGCTTCTTATCCATCTCTCTGTGTCCCTCCCAAAGAGTCTTGACGATAAAATGAGAGATGGTCCTGCACCTTCCAACCCCGGTGTTTCTCCTTAACCTGTCAAAGACCCTCCCACAGTGAAATATTTTTTAATAAGAATACCTCGCTCTTTATCTCGCTCTGTTTCGCTCCCTCTTGTTCTTTCTGTGAGACTCTGCTTCTTCCTGGGTCACCTTAACTCTATCCTAGTCTAACTGATTCCTCCCCCCCTCCCCGCCCAGACCCTCCAACGGTGGAGCCTGTTTCGTTGGAGATGCGTCAGGGCCTTGGCCGGCCGGTGGCCATGAACTGCCGGGTCCTGCGTGCCCACCCCTCCCGGGTGCTGCGCTACGAGTGGCGGCTGGGGAACCGCCTGCTACACGCTGGACACTTCGACCAGAGCGATGAGACGGAGTACACCGTCAAAAGCCTCAACCGCGAGGGCTGGGGGGAGTACACCTGTGATATCATCAATGAGGCCGGTGCCGGGCGCTGCACCTTCTTGGTAACAGGTAAGGAACACTTGATGTTTTTAAAATGCCTTAAAATACATTTTGATTTGATACTTTCTGTTCCCAGTTGCTGAAATCACTCGATGTCGTTTATAGCGCTGTATTCTGGCTTTACTTGTCCAGTATAAGAATGCTAATTATACTGAACAGAATTTATATTGGCTCTTTCTCTAGGTCTCAAAGCACTTCACATTTTATGAGGTATAACTCACATCATCTTCACCCTCACAATGTGTTAATTAAACCCACCCACTTGGATTGACAAGCAGCAGAGCAGCCATTTTGTGTCCCCATCTGCTGTGTGTCCTCTCTGTAACAGAGTTCTGAAGCAGGGTGAGATTTTCCCATCCCCATCACGGTAATTAAACTTCCCAGTGATGTATTCTTGATGGCTGAATGATGTGAATGATGTCTGCAGCAAATTGAAACTTGCCTGTCAGACGGCTAGGTAGCTACAGTATGTGTGTCGTGAGGTAATTGATTGAGAAGGAGGGGGCGAGACAGGGCATAATACAGATTGCCAATTTGAATGCGAGAGACGTCTGCTATAAGATCAATGTCAGTCATAACGCCTACCTTTACACATCCCCTAGGGTGTGTCCCAATTGGCATCCTATTCCCTATGAAGTGCACTTCTATGGGTCCTGGTAAAAAAAAAAGGAACTAAATAGGGGATAGGGAGCAATTTGGGACGTAAGGCCTCTAGATTACTAATGACAGCTCGAACTCTACGGGAAGGACCCGATCCTTCAGACAGGACACAGATCTGTTGGGTAATGCATGGTTATTCCCCTGGCTATTTATTGTCAGATTGCCATGCTGCAGTGTTCGTTGTGTAGCACCTAAAAATAGCAGGAGGAGCAGTCAGTGGCCGTGTCATCACTCACACACAGCGCTTGTGTTTTATGACAGGGACAGATTAGTTTGGAGTGGCAGAGAGAGAGAGAGAAAGAGAGAGAGAGAAAGAGTGCGATGGAGAGAGAGGGAGGGAGAGAGAAAGACAGATTGAGAAAACGAGAGAGAGTGAAATAGACAGTGCCAGGGGACAGTTGCTTAAGTGGCTGAGGATCAAAGTGACAAATACTCTTCAGTCCCGAACCTCTCCATTCCTAATGGGAGGTCTGGGAGATGGAAACCTTCGCCTGGGTCCTGCGTCTCTCTCTCTCTCTCTGCCTCCCTCTGTTTGGTAGTGTCAGTGGTCTTTGTGTCATATATCAGCCCAGCCCCTGAAGACCAGGTAGAGTGGGGGCGGAGAGGAGATAATCACCTCCGGACGTTTGTTTTTCTCAGCGGGGCTCGCGTGCTATCACTCACCTCCTTCCTTCCATTGTTCTCTACTTCCATCCCTCCCCCTATCATCTATACAGCCTTCTCTCCATTCCAGTTCTCACAGATTCCTACCATCCATCACCCATCCTTTTCTCTAGCCCTCCCTCCCTCCATCCATCCTCTCTATCCATCCATCCCTCCCTTCATCCCTCCTTCCCTTGATCCATCTATACATCCCCAGGTCGTTCCCTCTATCTCTCCTCCTCACTCTATCCATCCCTCCAACCCTCCCTCCCTCTCTCTCCCTCCGTTCTTCCATCCCTCTCTCCCTCCATTCTTCCATCCCTCCCTCCATTCTTCCATCCCTCTCCTTCCAGCCCTCCCTCCATCCATCCCTCTCTCTCCCTCCCTCCATCCCTCTCACCTTCCAGCCCTCCCTCCATCCCTCTCTCCCTTCATTCTTCCATCCCTCTCTCCTTCCATCCCTCTCTCTCCCTCCCTCCCATCCCTCTCTCCCTTCATTCTTCCATCCCTCTCTCCTTCCAGCCCTCCCTCCATCCCTCTCTCCCTTCATTCTTCCATCCCTCTCTCCATCCATCCCTCTCTCCCTCCATTCTTCCAGCCCTCTCTCCTTCCAGCCCTCTCTCTCCCTCCCTCCATCCCTCTCTCCCTTCATTCTTCCATCCCTCTCTCCTTCCAGCCCTCCCTCCATCCCTCTCTCCCTCCATTCTTCCATCCCTCTCTCCTTCCAGCCCTCCCTCCATCCCTCTCTCTCCCTCCCTCCATCCCTCTCTCTCCTCCCTCCATCCCTCTCTCCCTCCATTCTTCCATCCCTCTCTCCTTCCAGCCCTCCTCCATCCCTCTTCTCTCCCTCCTCCATCCCTCTCTCTCCCTCCCTCCATCCCTCCCTCCATCCCTCTCTCCTCCCCCTCCATCCCTCTCTCCTTCATTCTTCATCCCTCTCTCCTTCCAGCCCTCCTCCATCCCTCTCTCCCTTCCATTCTTCCATCCCTCTCTCCTTCCAGCCTCCTCATCCTCTCTCCCTCCATTCTTCCATCCCTCTCTCCTTCCAGCCCTCCCTCCATCCCTCTCTCCTTCATTCTTCCATCCCTCTCTCCTTCCAGCCCTCCCTCCATCCCTCTCTCCCTCCATTCTTCCATCCCTCTCTCCTTCCAGCCCTCCCTCCATCCCTCTCTCCCTTCATTCTTCCATCCCTCTCTCCTTCCAGCCCTCCCTCCATCCCTCTCTCCCTTCATTCTTCCATCCCTCTCTCCTTCAGCCCTCCCTCCATCCCTCTCCTCCATTCTTCCATCCCTCTCTCCTTCCAGCCCTCCCTCCATCCCTCTCTCCTTCATTCTTCCATCCCTCTCTCCTTCCAGCCCTCCCTCCATCCCCTCTCTCCCTCCATTCTTCCATCCCTCTCTCCTTCCAGCCCCCCTCCATCCTCTCTCCCTTCATTCTTCCATCCTCTCTCCTTCCAGCCCTCCCTCCATCCTCTCTCCCTTCATTCTTCCATCCCTCTCTCCTTCCAGCCCTCCCTCCATCCCTCTCTCCCTCCATTCTTCCATCCTCTCTCCTTCCAGCCCTCCCTCCATCCCTCTCTCCTCCCTCCATCCCTCTCTCTCCCTCCCTCCATCCCTCCTCCATCCCTCTCTCTCCCTCCCTCCATCCCTCTCTCCCTCCATTCTTTCCATCCCTCTCTCCTTCCAGCCCTCCCTCCATCCCTCTCTCTCCCTCCCTCCATCCCTCTCTCTCCCTCCCTCCATCCCTCCCTCCATCCCTCTCTCTCCCTCCCTCCCTCCATCCCTCTCTCCTTCATTCTTCCATCCCTCTCTCCTTCCAGCCCTCCCTCCATCCCTCTCTCCCTTCATTCTTCCATCCCTCTCTCCTTCCAGCCCTCCCTCCCTCTCTCCCTCCCTCCATCCCTCCCTCCATCCCTCTCTCTCCCTCCCTCCATCCCTCTCTCCCTTCATTCTTCCATCCCTCTCTCCTTCCAGCCCTCCCTCCATCCCTCTCTCCCTCCATTCTTCCATCCCTCTCTCCTTCCAGCCCTCCCTCCATCCCTCTCTCCCTCCATTCTTCCATCCCTCTCTCCTTCCAGCCCTCCCTCCATCCCTCTCTCCCTTCATTCTTCCATCCCTCTCTCCTTCCATCCCTCTCTCCTTCCAGCCCTCCATCCATCCCTCTCTCCCTTCATTCTTCCATCCCTCTCTCCTTCCAGCCCTCCCTCCATCCCTCTCTCCCTTCATTCTTCCATCCCTCTCTCCTTCCATCCCTCTCTCCTTCCAGCCCTCCATCCATCCCTCTCTCCCTTCATTCTTCCATCCCTCTCTCCTTCCATCCCTCTCTCCTTCCAGCCCTCCCTCCATCCCTCTCTCCCTTCATTCTTCCATCCCTCTCTCCTTCCATCCCTCTCTCCTTCCAGCCCTCCCTCCATCCCTCTCTCCCTTCATTCTTCCATCCCTCTCTCCTTCCATCCCTCTCTCCTTCCAGCCCTCCCTCCATCCCTCTCTCCCTTCATTCTTCCATCCCTCTCTCCTTCCAGCCCTCCCTCCATCCCAGTGCTCAATATTCCTACCATCTGGATGTGGCTGCTGCCAAGGCAGCTCCATTAGTTAGATATGTTTTATTGAACCTTTATTTAACTAGGCAAGTCTTTTTATTATTTTTTACCTTTAAGTCTTTACCTTTAAGTCTTTACCGCAAGTCTTTACCTTTAAGTCTTTACCTTTAAGTCTTTACCTTTAAGTCTTTACCTTTAAGTCTTTACCTTTAAGTCTTTACCGCAAGTCTTTACCTTTAAGTCTTTACCTTTAAGTCTTTACCGCAAGTCTTTACCTTTAAGTCTTTACCTTTAAGTCTTTACCGCAAGTCTTTACCTTTAAGTCTTTACCTTTAAGTCTTTACCGCAAGTCTTTACCTTTTTACCTTTAAAGTCAATTAAGAACAAATTCTTATTTACAATGACAGCCTACCAAAAGGCCTCCTGCAGGGACGGAGGCTGGGATTAAAAATATAAGTAAATGAAATACAAATATGGGACAAAACACACATCACAACAAGAGAGACACCACAACGCTACATAAAGAGAGACCTAAGACAACAACATAGCAAGGCAGCAACACATGATAACACAGCATGGTAGCAACACAACATAACAACAACATGGTAGCAACACAACATAACAACAACATGGTAGCAACACAACATAACAACAACATGGTAGCAACATAACAACAACATGGTAGCAACACAACATAACAACAACATGGTAGCAACACAACATAACAACAACATGGTAGCAACACAACATAACACCATGGTTGCAGCACAAAACATGGTACAAACATTATTGGGCAAAGTCAACAGCACAAAGGTCAAGAAGAAGGTAGAGACAACAATACATCATACAAAGCAGACACAACTGTCAGTAAGAGTGTCCATGATTGAGTCTTTGAATGAAGAGATTGAGATTAAACTTCCCAGTGTTTGTTGCAGCTCGTTCCAGTCGCTAGCAGCAGCGAACTGAAAAGAGGAGCGACCCAGGGATGTGTGTGCTTTAATAGAATGTGACTGGCAGAGCGGGTGTTGTATGTGGAGGAGTGTGCAGTAGATATCTCCGATAGGGGGAAGTGAGGCCTAAGAGGATTTTATAAATGAGAATCAACCAGTGGGTTTTGCGACAGGTATTAAGAGATGACCAGTTTACAGAGGAGTATAGAGTGCAGTGAGTATAAGGAGCATTGTTGGCAAATCTGATGGCCGAATGGTAAAGAAATGTATCCTGTGCCATCCCATACTCCCTTTCATAACTACCCCCTCCTCCTCCCATCCTAAAACATGAGCTCTTCCAATGTATCCTGCCTCACCTAATCCCCACCACCATCTGGGGCTAGTCCGATCCCTGTCCGTGTCTGCAGCTATGGCCAGACATAATGTCATAATGTCCTGATTAATAGCATGTTGCTCAGACTCGCCACCGGCTGGGGTTTACTGTTAGACAGTGTGTTAAGTAGCTGACCTGTTTAAGACAAGTCAGACATAACAGTCTGAATGCCAAGTCTCTGGATCAGTGTATTAGATCTCAAGTAGACCAGTCGAGGAGAAAGTAATCACATGGGAAGATAATCCAAAGATTTACCAATTTGCCTCAAACTAAGTTTGTTTCGGTTCTGTGTTGTTTGTTGCTCTAAGATCAGCCTTAATTCCCTGGCATAGACGCACTCATGTGGATCCTTACATTTTGGCATGCAGGCCCGTATAACAATATGTATGATGGCTGAGGAAAGAGGTAGCAGTTTGTGGAGAAAATGAGAATGGGTATAGTATGCTGTGAACAACAAAGCTTCAATGGATGTTAATCACTCAATGTGGAGGAATTTCTGCAGTGTTACTTTTAAGCTCTGTCTGATATGGTAGACTCTGTGGCAATGCTATGCCTACCAAACTACAGCAACAAACTGCAGAGAGAGTGTGATAGAGGAGAGAATGAGGGAGGGCTATAGATATATACAGTGGGGAGAACAAGTATTTGATACATTGCCGATTTTGCAGGTTTTCCTACTTACAAAGCATGTAGAGGTCTGTAATTTTTATTATAGGTACACTTCAACTGTGAGAGACGGAATCTCAAACAAAAATCCAGAAAATCACATTGTATGAACTTTAAGTAATTAATTAGCATTTTATTGCATGATATAAGTATTTGATACAGAAGAAAAAGAAACGCACACCTATTTAGGCGAGGTGCTGGCTAGCGGAGTAGAAACTTCAAAATAAAAGAGAGCCGCACACTCTAGGAGCTCAGGTGCAAAAATGTAATACCAACGTTTCGACAGCCAAGCTGTCTAATACCCTGATGAAGACAGCTTGGCTGTCGAAGCGTTGGTATTACATTTTTGCATCTGAGCTCCTAGATTGTGTGGCTCTCATTTATAAGAATTTGATACATCAGAAAAGCAGACCTTAATATTTGGTACAGAAACCTTTGTTTGCAATTACAGAGATCATATGTTTCCCTTAGTTCTTCACCAGGTTTGCATACACTGCAGCAGGGATTTTGGCCCACTCCTCCATACAGACCTTCTACAGATCCTTCAGGTTTCGGGGCTGTCGCTGGGCAATACGGACTTTCAGCTCCCTCCAAAGATTTTCTATTGGATGCAGGTCTGGAGACTGGCTAGGCCACTCCAGGACCTTGAGATGCTTCTTACGGAGCCACTCCTTAGTTGCCCTGGCTGTGTGTTTCGGGTCGTTGTCATGCTGGAAGACCCAGCCACGACCCATCTTCAATGCTCTTACTGAGGGAAGGAGATCTCGCGATACATGGCCCCATCCATCCTCCCCTCAATACGGTGCAGTCGTCCTGTCCCGTTTGTAGAAAAGCATCCCCAAAGAATGATGTTTCCACCTCCTTGCTTCACGGTTGGTATGGTGTTCTTGGGGTTGTACTCATCCTTCTTCTTCCTCCAAACACGGCGAGTGGAGTTTAGACCAAAAAACTCTATTTTTGTCTCATCAGACCACATGACCTTCGCCCACTCCTCCTCTGGATCATCCAGATGGCCATCGGCAAACTTCAGACGGGCCTGGACATGCGCTGGCTTGAGCAGGGGGGACCTTGCGTGCGCTGCAGGATTTTAATCCATGATGGCGTAGTGTGTTACTAATGTTTTTCTTTGAGACTGTGGTCCCAGCTCTCTTCAGGCCATTGACCAGGTCCTGCCGTGTAGTTCTGGGCTGATCCCTCACCTTCCTCATGATCATTGATGCCCCACGAGGTGAGATCTTGCATGGAGCCCCAGGCCGAGAGTGATTGACCGTCATCTTGAACTTCTTCCATTTTCTAATATTTGCGCCAAGTTGTTGCCTTCTCACCAAGATGCTTGCCCATTGTCCTGTATCCCATCCCAGCCTTGTGCAGGTCTACAATTTAGCCCTGATGTCCTTACACAGCTCTCTGGTCTTGGCTATTGTGGAGAGGTTGGAGTCTGTTTGATTGAGTGTGTGGACAGGTGTCTTTTATTCAGGTAACGAGTTCAAAAAGGTGCATTTAATACAGGTAAATGAGTGGAGAACAGGAGGGATTCTTAAAGAAAAACTAACAGGTCTGTGAGAGCCGGAAGTCTTACTGGTTGGTAGGTGATCAAATACTTATGCCATGCAATAAAATGCTAATTAATTACTTAAAAATCATACAATGTGTTTTTCTGGATTTTTGTTAGATTCTGTCTCTCACAGTTGAAGTGTACCTATGATAAAAAATTACCGACCTCTACATGCTTCGTAAGTAGGAAAACCTGCAAAATCGGCAGTGTATCAAATACTTGTTCTCCCCAGAGAGAGAGAGAGAGACACAGAGAGAGATGGGGCTGTGATAGATAGATGGAGGGAGGGAGGGAGGGAGGGAGGGAGGGAGGGAGGGAGGGAGGGAGGGAGGGAGGGAGGGAGGGAGGGAGGGAGGGAGGGAGGGAGGGAGGGAGGGAGGGAGGGAGGGAGGGAGGGAGGGAGGGAGGGAGGGAGGGAGCAGAGAGACGATCAGGTCTGTGTTCAGTGAAAATATATCAGTCAAAGCCATTGGCTGAAAGCCAGGATGGGTCGATTAAACCCAGGGTCTCAGCCTTCATGCCAGGGGGCACACACACTCCAAAGCCGGACAGCAGGCCATGCTCAGGGGCAAACACACACACACTTTATCACACTGCTGGTCAGGAGCCAGGCCATGCCAGGGGGGTGTGTGTGTGTGTGTGTGTGTGTGAGAATTATGTGTGTGCCAGGCTGCGGGGGACATCTGTGGTAGCAGTGACTTTAGTGAGATGAGATGGCCCTTCAATCCTGCCAGAGCAGAGTGGCAGGCAGCGTCTTCAGAGGGTTTAATCTGCACCACTGAGCTCTGGCAGGAACCTGGCACCACAGGGCAGGATGATCCCTTCAGCCCCTTCATCTCAGTGTGGCATACATTCCTCATGCAACAATTCTACAGTTACAGTTCATATCAGTCAATTGAAATGAATTCATTAGGGCATAGGGCCACCCAGAGTTTCTCCCCACAAAAGGGGAAAAACTACAGACAGAAATTATCCTCAACATCAAAGGGTTTCATCTGCACCACTGAGCCTTATTGGCAGGATAGGATAGTGTTCTTCAACCCTGATCCTGGGGTCCTTCGGTCCTGGAAAAGGTGTGAAGGATTTTGTTACAGCCCAACACTAACACATCTGATTCTGTTAGTTAAAGGTTTAATGATCAGTTAAATCAGGCTTGTTAGTATTGGGTGGAAACAAATGCCTGCACTCCCTGTGCGTATAATAAAGAGTTCTTTCTTAAATCAATATAGATTAGAACAGTTCTGTAGGATTAGCGCTCAGAGCATATTGTAAATATTTACGAGAGAAGAGAATACCTGCACTCACTGTTCAGATGCCCCCCAGAGATTTACACCACCGCAGTCAAACTGTTTCTCCATTCAAATTCTAGAAGCGTACGAACGGCGTGTCGTGTTCTTCTTTTTCATCACATCATATATCATATACTCTAGTAGTCTGCACCTGTACACTGTGTACCTGGAAACGCAGAGCATATTCTCCCTGCTCAGACTAGCAGTGTGACAGTGATGGATAGCCAATGATGACTGACATGATGTGCTTTAGAAACCAACAGGGAGCTTAAGAATAGTGTCATCTATCTGTTGTAGAGGAGTCTGTCAGCCCAGACTCCTCTATAAGGACAGGGGCATAATGTACAGGTTATATATAGTCACGTGACGTGCAATCCTTTTTGATAAAAAGCCCGATAAGTATCTGTATACGCAGCATAGTGTCATTACCATATGTAAGAAATTGTGACATTTACTGGGGCAATCTGGAGTCGTTACATACATTTTGGGACTTTGAAATGAATGATATGAACCCAATGATTCTTGAGCAATATACTGTAACTTAGAAATGTCGAACCCCATCAGAACCCAAAATATAAGCTTTTTTGTCAAACTAAATGTAAACAAACACTATATAGCCTCAAATCATGGTGACTATATTTTTGATATCATGGATGGTCAGTCCTTGAATACATACGTCTACAAATTAGAGAATAGGTACATTTCTTCAGCCCCATCCCTCAAGGTCTTACCGTAACAGGGGGAGACGCTTTATTCTTATTCCAACTGCTGATTGCCGCTTTAAGTGAAATATGTCTTTAATCCTAACCCAGCCAACTGTTATTACAACAATAGTAAAATTGTAACTGTAGCTCAGTTAATATGAATAATACATCCCTCCTCTATAGAACACATTTCCCTTGGCATTCAGAATCCAGACTGGAACATTGTCATGTTCTATGTCTAGACAAATTTGTTGGACAAAGGCACTGTGATGTTTGGGAAGCAGAGTTTGATCCTCATGAGGGGAAACAGATTTGTATGTGTTTCTTTGAACAACTGTGTTCTTTGAACCACTCTCCAAACTGAGTCTAGGGTACAGTTAAGCCACTGGAAAACAAATCTGTCATTGTGTATTTGTTACCACCATTTCAAACACTTGGATATTTCACTCCAAAACGCTTTTGTTTTTTGATTCATTGATGGAGTTTGGGTTACACATAATTTAGTTTTGTTTTGGTTTCAATGTATATTAACATATTTTATTCCAGTTTGTTTTACTCATAAATACAAATGATTATTAATTTGTCATGGTCAGTAGCATACGTCTAGCTGCTATACGACTTGTGACTGGATCAGCGTTGTGTTCATAAGGATCCACATCCTACATCTATGTTAATGGGAGGAAGGTATAGACAGACTAGCATATCACTGCTGGACAGCATGACGCCGACAGAGATGGTCGCCTCGCTTTGGGTTCTTAGGAAACTATGCAGTATTTCGTTTTTTTCTGTATTATTTCTTAGATTGTTACCCCAGGAAGTCTTAAGATTTATTACATACAGCCGGGAAGAACTATTGGATATAAGAGCAACGTCAACTTACCAACATTACGACCAGGAATACGACTTTCCCGAAGCGGATCCTTTGTTCGGACCACCACCCAGGACATTGGAGCTAATTCCGGTAGGCCATCCAAAACAACCACACCGCAGAAGGGGCAGACGAAGCGGCGACCTGGCCAGGCTCCATAGACGTGCACATCGCACACCGCTCCCGAGTATACTACTAGACAATGTCCAGTCTCTTGACAACATGGTAGACAAAATTCGAGCATGGGTTGCTTTCCTGAGAGACATCAGAGATTGTAACATTCTCTGTTTCATGGAGACATGGCTCTCTCGGGATATGTTGTCGGAATCGGTTCGGCCTCCGCGCCGACAGAGAAAAACACCTCTCTGGGAAAAGAAAGGGTGGGGGTGTATGCTTTATGATTACCGACTCATGGTGTAATCATAACAACATACAGGAACTCAAGTCCTTCTGCTCACCCGATCTAGAATTCCTTACAATCAAGTGCCGGCCATTTTACCTACCAAGAGAAGTATTGTCAGTTATAGTCACAGCTGTGTACATTCCCCCTCAAGCAGACACCAAGACGGCCATCAAGGAACTTCACTGGGCTATTGCAAACTGGAGACAAAGCAAATTTGAGAACAGGTCTACCTAAATTCTTCCAGCATATTGATTGGAGTTTGGGTTACACATAATGCGCAATACCCTCGACCACTGCTACTCTAACTTCCACGATGCATACAAAGCCCTTCCCAGCCCTCCCTTTGGCAAATCCGACCACGACGCCTTCTTGCTCCTTCCGTCTTATAGGCAGAAACTCAAACAGGATGTACCAGTGATGAGAACCATTCAACGCTGGTCCGACCAATCAGAAGCCACGCTTCAAGATGGTTTTGATCACGCGGACTGGAATATGTTCCAGTCAGCCTCAGAGAACGACATTGTTCGATACGCTGACTCAGTGAGTGCGTTTATAAAGAAGTGCATTGGAGATGTTGTACTCACTATGACTATTAAAACCTACCCTAGCAAGAAACCGTGGATGGATGGCGGCATTTGCACAAAACTGAAAGCGTGATCCACCGCAGTTAACCATGTAAAGAGGTCTGGAAATATGTCTGAATATAAACAGTGTAGCTATTCCCTCCGTAAGGCAATCAAACAAGCAAAATGTGGTAGGGTCTATAGGAAATCACAGACTACAAAAATAAATCCTGCCACGTCACGGACACCGACGTCACGCTTACAGACAAACTAAACACCTTATTTGCACGCTTTGAGGATAATAAAGTGCCACCATTGCGGCCCGCTAACAAGGACTGCACCCCACCCCCCTCTCCTTCTCTGTGGCTGACGTGAGTAAAACATTTAAAAGTGTTACCCCTCGCAAGGCTGCTGGCCCAGACGGCATCCCTAGCCGCGTCCTTAGAGCATGCGCAGACCAGCTGGCTGGTGTGTTTACGGACATATTCAATCGCTCCCTATCCCTATCCTGTTGTCCCCACATGCTTCAAGATGGCTACCATTGTTCCTGTACCCAAGAAGGCAAAGATAACTGAACTAAATGACTACCACCCCTGTAGCACTCACTTATGTCATCATGAAGTGCTTTGAGAGACTAGTCAAGGATCATATCACCTCCACCTTACCAGTCAGCCTAGACCCACTTCGGTTTACATACTGCCGCAACAGGTCCACAGACTACACAATCGCCATCAGACTGCACACTGCCCTATCCCATCTGGACAAAAGGAATACCTACGTAAGAATGCTGTTCATTGACTACAGCTCAGCATTCAACACCATAGTACCCTCCTAGCTCATCATCAAGCTGGAGGCCCTGGGTCTCAACCCCGCCCTGTGCAATTGGGTCCTGGACTTTCTGACGGGCCGCCCCCAGGTGGTGAAGGTAGGAAACATCTACACTTTGCTGACCCTCAACAATGGTGCCAGACAAAGGTGTGTGCTCAGCCCCCTCCTGTACTCCCTGTTCACCCATGACTGCATGGCTATGCACGCCTCCAACTCAATCATCAAGTTTGCAGACAACATAATAGTAGTGGGCTTGATTACCAACAACGACAAGACAGCCTACAGGGAGGAGGTGAGGGTACTCGGAGTGAGGTGTCAAGAAAACAACCTCTCAACATCAACATAACAAAGGAGATGATCGTGGACTTCAGGAAACAGCATCGAAGGGACAGCAGTGGAGAAGGTGGAAAGTTTTAAGTTCCTCGGTGTACACATCACAGACAAACTGAAATGGTCCACTCACACAGAAAGTGTTGAGATGAAGACGCAATAGTGCCTCTTCAACCTCAGGAGGCTGAAGAAATTTGGCTTGTCACCCAAAACCCTGACAAACTTTTACAGATGCAAAATCTTGAGCATCCATTCGGGCTGTATCCCAGCCTGGTACGGCAACTGCACCGCCCTCAACTGCAAGGCTCTCCAGAGGGTGATGCGGTCTGAACAACGGATCACCGGGGGCAAACTATCTGCCCTTCATGACACCTACAGCAGGAAGGCCAAAAAGATCATCAAGGACATCAACCACCCGAGCCACTGCCTGTTCACACCGCTACCATATAGAAGGTGAGGTCAGTACAGGTGCATCAGAGCTGGGACCCAGAGATTGAGAAACATCTTCTATCTCAAGGCCATCAGACTGCTAAACAGCAATTACTAACTCAGAGAGGCTGCTGCCTATATTGAGACCCAATCACTGGCCACTTTAATAAATTGATCACTAGTCACTTTATACAATGCACTCTAAATTATGCCACTTTATTAATGTTTACATGTCTTACATTACTCATATCACATGTATTTTTTACCATCTATTGCACCTTGCCTATGCTTCTCAGCCATCGCTCATCCATATACTTACATGTCCATATTCTCATTCACTCCTTTACATGTGTGTATTAGGTAGTTGCTGTGGAATTGTTAGATTACTTGTTTGATATTTCTGCACTGTCGGAACTAGAAGCACAAGCATTTCGCTACACTCGCATTAACGTCTGCTAACCATGTGATTGTGATTTTTTGTTGTTGATTTGATTATAAATAGAATTATGTTCATAAACTACTGAAATCAAATGGGTAGTGCTGGTGGGTAGGTACAATAGGGGGAGTAGAAACGGTTCATAGCTTGTTGAACTCGAGAGGCAGGCAGAGGCAGGCAGGCAGGCAGGCAGGCAGGCAGGCAGGCAGGCAGGCAGACAGACAGACAGACAGACAGACAGACAGACAGACAGACAGACAGACAGACAGACAGACAGACAGACAGACAGACAGACAGACAGACAGACAGACAGACAGGCAGGCAGGCAGGCAGACAGACAGACAGACAGACAGACAGACAGACAGACAGACAGACAGACAGACAGACAGACAGACAGACAGACAGACAGACAGACAGACAGACAGACAGACAGACAGACAGACAGACAGACAGACAGACAGACAGACAGACAGACAGACAGACAGACAGACAGACAGATCCACCCCTAGATCAAAGCTGACTTTTTATATTGCATTAATATACAGGATGTCCTTTTATGAGCGCTTTTCTATGATGGGTGTATGACCTTTCAAAGCCACATGTCTACAAAACATGGAATAAATAACAGAGGAATGAAATTGGTGAGAGGGATAGAAAGAGATACTTATCCCTGGGAGTTTCTGCAACATTTCCCAGCATGGACTAAGCTCACAACTGCCAGGTATAATCTTATTGTATTCAGTTCTTCATATTTTCTCTACAATTGTGTTCACTAGAAAGACAACTAACAATCGCATAACTTTATTCTACAGTAGTAATCTCAATTGCAGAGCAAATTTAGGGAATACATTCTCAAAATGGTATATACTGTTCTGAACAGAAGAGATGGTTAGATATCTAATTGTTTTTGTATCTCATGACTTTTGAAAAAAGTCTAATCAACCATTTTTTCACAATGCCTCAAAAAAACAGAATTCTAAACTGTGATACAAAGAGCGTGATAAATAGCACATTACAGTCCATTAGTATACACTTCCTGTATCTGAACAGGTTTTTATGGAAATGATACCAAACACATTACAGTCCATTAGTATACACTTCCTGTATCTGAGCAGGTTTTTATGGAAATGATACCAAACACATTACAGTCCATTAGTATACACTTCCTGTATCTGAACAGGTTTTTATGGAAATGATACCAAACACATTACAGTCCATTAGTATACACTTCCTGTATCTGAACAGGTTTTTATGGAAATGATACCAAACACATTTCCCCAAATATTGTTCTGCTCTAGCCCCATTAGATTTCTTTCTCTTGTTCTCCGGAAATATTTTATATAGTTGATGAATGAGCTAGTCTTTTTTGTGTGAAATAGAATATTTTATTTTCAACAGCTTTATCCATGTAGGCTTGTGATCTCCAATCGGCTGTCCAAACAAATGCAAAGCATCATTAACCTGATTTATCGTCACAGGATTCAGGATGAAACATGTTTAGAAGAGATTGTGACTTATTATCTCAGGTCATTATGATAATTTATCAAACTAGTGGGAGGTTGAGAGAAACAGTCAATCTTGATTTCCGCCCAAAGCAGTATACTACCTTTTTTGTAATCATGATTTTGTTGATTGGTTTAGAAGACCTATCTTCAGAAACTGAAGTGATTGATTGTAAAAGTGAAAGGCTTAACCTCAGAAGTGATTGATTGGACACTCAACAGATTTGTTGAGTTATGTTGAATATACTCACGGGTTCTCATTGTCTTTGTGTTGGGAATGTACAGTACCATATGCAGTCATTGAGTTCAAGCTTCACATCATTTACCTTTTGTCTCATTCACTGTACTTTTCACAGGAATTAGCATTGAGAGTTTTGCAATTAAACATGTAAATAGTTAAATTATGAATATTCCGACTTGATGTACTTTTAAACCACTTACTTCAAAGAAGAGGAAGGGTTAAATACAGAAGAAAAGCAACCAACTAGCCTTAAAGCCATGGTTTTGTGAACCAGGGCCCCTCATTTATCAATGTTGCGTAGAAAAGCTTCTAAATGAACCCATACGAAGAAAATGTAGAATGTTTGCAAGTACAAACAAGTTGGTATTTATCAATTGCGCGTACTCTTTATTTACACACACCTGTAAGTATTTTGCCTTGATAAATCAGACATGTTCTAAAACACTGTGCTAGTGCACATGAAGTCTCATTTACATAAAGAACCGCCCTAAGGGAACATTTATGATCACAAACCTTCCCTTAGAATCTGCAAGAAATGTCACTAATTTCTGTTCGCCAACATGGAGAAATGAAAGAAGACAAAGAAAAAAACTTTGCGGATGCAGAAATATAACTTTTGATCACTGAAGTGGAAGAAAAACAAGCCATACTTTTTGGAGCCCTCAACAATGGCTTGACAAATAGAGAAGAAATATTGCTTGGGAGCAGGTTAGAGCTGTGGTGAATTCTGCCTCATCTGAGTGCAGAAAAGTTAATGAAATTAAAAAGAAATGGTTTGATTTGAAAACATGCCATTTGTTTTAGATTATCCACAAAAGGGCTATACATGTAACAGGAAGAGGGCAGAGTGAATCTTCACTGTCAGCTATGGACCAGTGCATTGGCAGCATAATTGGAGAGACCTCAGTGTCTGGCATCATTTGTGATGGTGATACTGAGGACCCTCTCCCAGACCCTGAAGGAATACCGGACACACCAACTGATGGTAAGTCAAGCTTTATATTCTCAACCATATTCAGACATGGACCACATCTAAATATTTTTTATTGACAATAAATATAACAAATATACATTAGGGTTCAAAAGTTTGGGTTCCCTTAGAAATGTCCTTGTTTTTTAAAGAAAATCACAGTTTTTGTCCTATAAAATAACATCAAATTGATCAGAAATACAGTTTAGACATTGTTAATGTTGTAAATGACTATTGTAGCTGGAAATTGCTGATTTAAAAAAACATTTTGTTATGGAATATCTACATAGGCCTACAGAGGCACATTATCAGCAACCAGCACTCCTGTGTTCCAATGGCATGTTGTGTTAGCTAATCCAAGTTTATCATTTTAAAAGGCTAATTGATCATTAGAAAACCCTTTTGCAATTATGTTAGCACAGCTGAAAAGGGTTTTTCTGATTAAAGAAGCAATACATCTTGAGACCAGTTGAATATCTGGAACATCAGCATTTGTGGGTTCGTTTACAGGCTCAAAATGGCCAGAAACAAATACTTTTCTCCTGAAACTCATCAGTCTATTCTTGTTCTGAGAAATGAAGGCTAGTTACTTGGCAATTTCTCGCATGGAATAGCCTTCATTTCTCAGAACAAGAATAGACTGACAAATTTCCGAAGAAAGTTATTTGTTTCTGGCCATTTTGAGCCTGTAATCGAACCCAGAAATGCTGATGCTCCAGATACTCAACTAGTCTAAAGACTGATTGCTTCTTTAATCAGAACAACCGTTTTCAGCTGTACAAATGTACAAATTGATAAATCACACACTTTGCTAAGAAATTATCGCACGTATGGTTTTCAAACATTTCTGTTCGTATGCAACATTGATAAATGAGGGCCTAGACATTTAGCCCAGTGAACTTTGGCCCTGATGTTCTGTATAAATAGGTTATCCAGTTCTTTAAATAAATCAAATCAAATGTTATTTGTCACATGATTCGTAGACAACAGGTGTGGACTAACAGTGAAATGCTTACTTACGGTCCCTTCCTAACAATGCAGAGAGAACAAAAATAGAGAAATAATAGAATACAAAACACGTAATAATAAAAGTAATAATAAATACGCAATGAGTAATGATAACTTGGCTATATACACAGGATACCAGTACTGAGTCGATGTGCAGAGGTACGAGGTAATTCAGGTAAATATGTACAGTACTACTTTGAAGAATCTAAAATCCAAAATATATTTAGATTGAACACTTTTTTGGTTACTACATGATTCTGTATGTGTTATTTCATAGTTTTGATGTCTTCACTATTACTCTACAATGTAGAAAATAGAAAAATAAAGAAAAACTCTTGAATGAGTAGGTGTGTCCAAACTTTTGACTGGTACTGTACATATAACTAGGAATAAAGTGACTAGGCAACAGCATAGATAATAAACAGTGGCAGCGTATGTGATGTGTCAAAAAAAGTTAGTTGTTTCCAATATGACAGACATTTGATGAACCTCTGATTGATTTACACTCCTGCCAGCCTGCAGTCTGATTGGTTCACACTAACCAGCCTGTGGGATAAACTCTGCTGATTGTTTCACACTCTTCAGACTTTGTACTGGTAGGTTTACCCTCCCCAGCCTGTGTGGCTAAACTCTCAACTCTGGGGAACATTAAATGTGTCTGGGAGACTGCATTGAGTCTTTATAAGTTATGACAGCTCTAATACATGTTGTCTCAACTTCATATTGTCAGATTACTGCATCGCTTCATTTCAATTAGCATTAGCCTCAGTCTCGATTATCGCTATTAGAAATCAAAAGATATACAGTGGGGCAAAAAAAGTATTTAGTCAGCCACCAATTGTGCAAGTTCTCCCACTTAAAAAGATGAGAGAGGCCTGTAATTTTCATCATAGGTACACTTCAACTATGACAGACAAAATGAGAAAACAAAAATCCAGACAATCACATTGTAGGATTTTTTATGAATTTATTTGCAAATTATGGTGGAAAATAAGTATTTGGTCAATAACAAAAGTTTATCTTAATACTTTGTTATATACCCTTTGTTGGCAATGACAGAGGTCAAACGTTTTCTGTAAGTCTTGACAGGGTTTTCACACACTGTTGCTGGTATTTTGACCCATTCCTCCATGCAGATCTCCTCTAGAGCAGTGATGTTTTGGGGCTGTTGCTGGGCAACACAGACTTTCAACTCCCTCCAAAGATTTTCTATGGGGTTGAGATCTGGAGACTGGCTAGGCCACTCCAGGACCTTGAAATGCTTCTTACGAAGCCACTCCTTCGTTGCCCGGGCTGTGTGTTTGGGATCATTGTCATGCTGAAAGACCCAGCCACGTTTCAATGCCCTTGCTGATGGAAGGAGGTTTTCACTCAAAATCTCACGATACATGGCCCCATTCATTCTTTCCTTTACATGGATTAGTCGTCCTGGTCCCTTTGCAGAAAAACAGCCCCAAAGCATGATGTTTCCTCCCCCATGCTTCACAGTAGGTATGGTGTTCTTTGGATGCAACTCAGCATTCTTTGTCCTCCAAACTAGACGAGTTGAGTTTTTACCAAAAAGTTATATTTTGGTTTCATCTGACCATATGACATTCTCCCAATCTTCTTCTGGATCATCCAAATGCTCTCTAGCAAACTTCAGACAGGCCTGGACATGTACTGGCTTGAGCAGGGGGACATGTCTGGCACTGCAGGATTTGAGTCCCTGGCGGCGTAGTGTGTTACTGATGGCTTTGTTACTTTGGTCCCAGCTCTCTGCAGGTCATTCACTAGGGCCCCCCGTGTGGTTCTGGGATTTTTGCTCACCGTTCTTGTGATCATTTGACCCCACGGGGTGAGCTCTTGTGTGGAGCCCCAGATCGAGATCGAGGGAGATTATCAGTGGTCTTGTATGTCTTCCATTTCCTAATAATTGCTCCCACAGTTTATTTCTTCAAATCAAGCTGCTTACCTATTGCAGATTCAGTCTTCCCAACCTGGTGCAGGTCTACAATTTTGTTTCTGGTGTCCTTTGACAGCTCTCTGTTCTTGGCCATAGTGGAGTTTGGAGTGTGACTGTTTGAGGTTGCTTGTTTTTAGGTGACCAAGTACTTATTTTCCATCATAATTTGCAAATAAATAAATGTAAAATCCTACAATGTGATTTGCTGGATTTTTTTTCTCTAATTTTGTCTGTCAAAGTTGAAGTGTACCTATGATGAAAATTACAGGCCTCTCTCATCTTTTTAAGTGGGAGAACTTGCACAATTGGTGGCTGACAAAATACTTTTTTGCCCCACTATAGCTGTTTGAACAGTTTCACATTTCTGGGTGGTCACAGGGAGAATAATGTTACACTGTCTTTAGATAATCTCCTCTTGAATGTTGGTTTTAATGTGTTTTCTTTGACCTGTGAGAAATGTATTTATGTTGGCTCTCTGTCTCTTCTTTAAATATTGAATACTGTATATCAAGCAGCCCACTTCAGCCCACCATACATAGCACAGGAGGTTGGTGGCACTTTAATTGGGGAGGACGGGCTCATGTTAATGGCTGGTGCTCTCAGACGAGACTATTCTGAGTAGATAGCCAGAGCTAATGTATTTCCATTGAGAACGCACAACGACTATACCACTAAGCTAAGAATGACGTGAATAATCAAGTTAATAAAGGCTGGGTAGTTAGATAGCATATCGTTAATATACTGGCAAGTTCAATGTATTATTATGCGTTTTTTAAGGATAGCGTAACCAACACAGTAAGCCAACATAACGTGTAGCGTAAATAATTTGGAAAGTCATTACTTTATTACATTGCTCAACATTTTCTTAACATTTGTCATAATTAGTTAAAGCAATTAATTTGTTTCCGCTCTCGTCGGACTTCCGCTGCATATTTTCTTCAAATCTTAAAACGTTGTGAAGCCACGGCATGTGTGGCTTCACAAAGTGTGTCAAATCGGAGGGCCTGTTGTCCGGGTCTCTGTCAGTCTCTATGGGGGTGCCACAGGGTTCAATTCTTGGACCGACTCTCTTCTCTGTACACATCAATGATGTCGCTCTTGCTGCTGGTAAGTCTCTGATCCACCTCTACACAGACGACACCATTCTGTATACTTCTGGCCCTTCTTTGGACACTGTGTTAACAACCCTCCAGACGAGCTTCAATGCCATACAACTCTCCTTCCGTGGCCTCCAGTTGCTCTTAAATACAAGTAAAACTAAATGCATGCTTTTCAACCGATCGCCGCCTGCACCTGCCCGCCTGTCCAACATCACTACTCTGGACGGTTCTAACTTAGAATATGTGGACAACTACAAATACCTACGTGTCTGGTTAGACTGTAAACTCTCCTTCCAGACTCACATCAAAACATCTCCAATCCAAAGTTAAATCTAGAATTGGTTTCCTATTTCGCAACAAAAGCATCCTTCACTCATGCTGCCAAACATACCCTTGTAAAACTGACCATCCTACCGATCTTCGACTTCGGCGATGTCATTTACAAAATAGCCTCCAACACCCTACTCAATAAATTGGATGCAGTCTATCACAGTGCCATCCGTTTTGTAACCAAAGCCCCATATACTACCCACCACTACGACCTGTACGCTCTCGTTGGCTGGCTCTCGCTTCATACTCGTCGCCAAACCCACTGGCTCCAGGTCATCTACAAGACCCTGCTAGGTAAAGTCCCCCCTTATCTCAGCTCGCTGTTCACCATAGCAGCACCCACCTGTAGCACCCAAAAGCAATTCTTCCTTTGGCCGCCTCTCCTTCCAGTTCTCTGCTGCCAATGATTGGAACGAACTACAAAAATCTCTGAAACTGGAAACACTTATCTCCCTCACTAGCTTTAAGCACCAGCTGTCAGAGCAGCTCACAGATTACTGCATCTGTACATAGCCCATCTATAATTTAGCCCAAAAAACTATCACTCCCCCTACTGTATTTATTTATTTATTTTGCTCCTTTGCACCCCATTATTTCTATCTCTACCTTGCACATTCTTCCACTGGAAATCTACCATTCCAGTATTTTACTTGCTATATTGTATTTACTTCGCCACCATGGCCTTTTTTTGCCTTTACCTCCCTTATCTCACCTCATTTGCTCACATTGTATATAGACTTGTTTTTCTACTGTATTATTGACTGTATATTTGTTTTACTCCATGTGTAACTCTGTGTTGTTGTATGTGCCGAACTGCTTTGCTTTATCTTGGCCAGGTCGCAGTTGTAAATGAGAACTTGTTCTCAACTTGCCTACCTGGTTAAATAAAGGTCAAATAAACAAAATAGTAGGAGTATTTGAACACAGCTCGTGTGCCTCAGCTGCTGTAACGCTACCTCTCATTCACACAGGTACGTGTTCATTTTCTTTTATTGTCAATGTATCTCCTCAGTGTCGATCAGTCTATGTATCATCCCTTGCTGCTGCTTGAATGGACTTCTTCCCTTCTCTCACCTCCTTGGCTGCTCTTTTAAGAACCTTAAAGGGGGCCAGACCCCTGCTTGTTTTATGTTTGTTTACACAGGATATGATGAAATCTGCTCTGTAACAATACAGATCTTGAGTTCATATTCATGACACATTGCACACATACTATGCACATTATGCATAAAAATTACAATGTAATCATCATTTGTAACAGATATGGTGGCCATTGGCTCAACTTACCCCATGGCAAACATTTTGACTATATTAGCCCACACAGCTACAACAATGCACTTTCATGCTAAGTTTGCTAGGTATAGGACCTAGTACTGAAACGTATAGAGACCACAGCTGATGTACACTTGGGTTAAGATACAATAATCATGAAACCTCTTAATAACACAATACATTTATTTTATAGTTTCTTGGACCTAACTTGCTTACCATTTTTACATGTGGATTCTTCCTTCAGACTCACATGAAATTATGACCTGACCAAGATAAAGGAAAGCAGTGTGACACAGACAACAACACAGAGTTACACATGGAGTAAACAATAAACAAGCCAATAACACAAACAAGTCAATGACACAGTAGAGAAAAGAAAGTCTATCTACAGTGTGTGCAAAAGGCATGAGGTAGGCAATAAATATGCCATAGGAGCGAAAAAATAAAAATTTAGCAGATTAACACTGGAGTGATAAATGAGCAGATGATGATACTGGTGTGCAAAAGAGCAGAAAAGTAAATAAATAAAAACAGTATGGGGATGAGGTAGGTAGATTGGGTGGGCTATTTACAGATGGACTATGTACAGCTGCAGTGATCGGTTAGCTGCTCAGATAGTAGACATGATTCATTTTGCGTATGGTTTCCTAGAAACAAGGGTGGCTAAACTAACCCTTTGGCTCAATTTACCCCACTCTTCCCTACAGCACTTTTTTCTGTTCTGACAATAACACAGCTGACCTTGTGGCTTCCATCAAAGGAAACAGCTTTATTGACAAAATGTCTGAGAAAGATCGACAGACTTCTGTGAAAACAAGTTTCCGTCAGTACAAAAGAACGAACACCACTGACTCCTTACCAAACGGGTCAAAAACAGGCCAAATCAAAGTTTGAGTCACATGCGCCGAATACAACCTTACAGTGAAATGCTTACTTACGAGCCCCAAACCAACAGTGCAGTTTCAAAAAATACTGGTTATTGGAGGCAACTCTCATGGTTGATGCATTGCAGCAATTTTGTGGAGTAATAGTCAACATGACCTGTTTTCATTTTGGCAACCTGAAAGAGAAACGACAATGTGCAGTATGTGTTTTTTTAGTTTTTTTTTTACAATGGTCTACTTTTTTTTTACAGCAATTCACATGGCCGTCTTATTTAGCTTGATTCAGTATCTCTGGTACATATGTGACCTGTTTCAGGAAACTAGGCGTATGGCCACATATGGTCGGTCATATGGCTTGGGTTCCTTACTCCCTTGATGCCACAGATAAAGCGGAACAGTGGATTTTTTTTTTAACCTTTATTTAACTAGGCAAGTCAGTTAAGAACAAATTCTTATTTTCAATGACGGCTTAGGAACAGTGGGTTAACTGCCTGTTCAGGGGCAGAACGACAGCTCGGGGGTTTGAACTTGCAACCTTCCGGTTACTAGTCCAACGCTCTAACCACTAGGCTACCCAATCATATTTAATTAGTTGTAAATGTTTGTTTGTGTTTACAGGGAAAGCGTATCCTCCAGAGTTCTACTACGACACGTACAGTCCGCTGTGGCAGAACCGGCCTAGAGTCTATGGCTTCAAACTGCAGTGGACCCAGATGAACCCCAACGCTGTAGATCGCATCGTGGCCTACCGCCTCGGCATACGTCAGGTAGAAGTTTGTGTGTGTGTGTGTGTGTGTGTGTGTGTGGGTGTTTGCTGAACCTAACCCCAACCCTGGACGTAAAAAGGCCTTTACAGATGACAGAAGAATGACATGATAGAGAGAATAGCAGGAATAAACGTCATGGACATAGAGGCTCTCTGGATATTCTCAACTCGTTTTGTTCTCCTTGGGCGGCTCCATCGGCCCTGTGGAGAGAGAGCACCTTGTGGAGAGAGAGCACCCTGTGGAGAGAGAGCACCCTGTGGAGAGAGAGCACCCTGTGGAGAGAGAACACCCTGTGGAGACAGAACACCCTGTGGAGAGAGAGCACCCTGTGGAGAGAGAGCACCCTGTGGAGAGAGAACACCCTGTGGAGTCAGAACACCCTGTGAAGAGAGAGCACCCTGTGGAGAGAGAGCACCCTGTGGAGAGAGAGCACCCTGTGGAGAGAAAACACCCTGTGGAGAGAGAGCACCCTGTGGAGAGAGAGCACCCTGTGGTGAGAGAGCACCCTGTGGCGAGAGAACACCCTGTGGAGAGAGAGCACCCTGTGGAGAGAGAGCACCCTGTGGAGAGAGAGCACCCTGTGGAGAGAGAGCACCCTGTGGCGACAGAGCACCCTGTGGAGAGAGAGCACCCTGTGGAGAGAGAGCACCCTGTGGAGAGAGAGCACCCTGTGGCGAGAGAACACCCTGTGGAGAGAGAGCACCCGGTGGAGAGAGAACACCCTGTGGAGAGAGAACACCCTGTGGAGAGAGAGCACCCTGTGGAGAGAGAACACCCTGTGGCGAGAGAGCACCCTGTGGAGAGAGAGCACCCTGTGGAGAGAGAGCACCCTGTGGAGAGAGAGCACCCTGTGGAGAGAGAGCACCCTGTGGAGAGAAAACACCCTGTGGAGAGAGAGCACCCTGTGGAGAGAGAGCACCCTGTGGAGAGAGAGCACCCTGTTGAGGAAGGAGTGGGAGCCGTTGGACCTTTTTACCTTCAGATAGAGGAAAGGCTTCAGATAACAGTCAGCATTGATTGGTGGTCGGCCCAGGCTACTTTAAGAATGTCAATCTTTCTCTCTTTCCTCACTCTCTCACAATTTCTTATTCTCTCATCCTCTCTCTCTCTGGTTCTCCTTTTCTCTCTCCTTGTCTGATTTCTCTTTCACACACTTCCTACATTGTGGTGAAAGACAACAGTCCCATGTCAAGAAGCGTTTTCTACAGCAACTGTTGTATCACCCAATTAAGCATCCATCCAGTCTAGTGGGCGTTTGTAGTGTGCTTGCAGTGATGCCTTCTGAATTGTCCCAGAGTGGATTATAGTAGTGTTGTATTGTACTTTATGGTATTGCTAGTTGTATTGGTTGTAGTAGTCTATTGTGTTGTTAGGTAAAAGGTTCAGCTACATAGCCATGTGAACACTGTTGTGCCTAGCTTCTATGTGTCTTTGCCTCAAACGTTTCACAACATTAGCATGTTGGTAGCGTGGTTAAACTGAGCCTTGATGCCACTATATGTGGTCTCTTTCATTTTACCAATAATAATCCCCTACTGTGACAAAGTGGCTCCCTCCTTATGGTCACAGCAGGCATTGACTTTCACAACATATAGTAATGTGGGCTAGGTCTCTACACAGTCTGTTGATGGGCAGAGAAACTGTTGATCGTTTCAGGCTTGATCACAATAACCACCACCATTCAAGGAAGATACTGTATTCAGACATTGCTTTAAGGTCTGTATGTTGTAGTTTCTGTTGGCCTTTATCGGTTCAGAAGAAGCTCTTATTCAGAACCACTGCATTACAGGCGACAGTAAAGCCTTCTGAACTGACGTCCTCAAATCTCTGCCCAAACTGAGTGAGTCTTATACCTGCCGTTCTAATCTGTTAGTATAATTCCATATTTGTTTCCTTCTACACCCCGTCAGGAATTTACGCTTGAAAAACACATTAAAACCGAGCTTGTTTGTGTACCGCAATGATTTTTCTGTCGACGATCTCGATCGGCCTGTTTGGTAATAAATGAGGATGCGCTCGCGTGACTCGTTCATCCGTCATGGGAGCCAACGAGACGCCGGCTTCCTGCTTGCCAGGCAGGCTGTTGTTTGAGCCCTTGCCAGGAAGATACATTCACTCTTCCTTCGCTGGCATTCAACTGGTCCTTTTCACAATTTCACAGATTAATTCTGTGCCGGTGCTAAAATGAGCCCACAGTAATTCAGCAATCACATTAACATTCTAATCTGTTTTGCTGTTGTTTGGAGAGAGAAAGAAATAAGGAAATAGGTCTTCCTGTCTGCACTCTTTTGCTGTTGTGGTTTTTATCTCCTACCTTGCAAGCAGAAAATCGTTGTTTGCGAGAATATATTTTCTTTCCACTCCCCCCCTCATCTCAACTAGGCTGGGTATCCTTGGCCTCCCACCCTGCTGTGTTCTTAGATACAGGAGGCATACGCTGAGAAGAGGTTAAGAATGAGTTCATCGGTAACATTTACTTCTCCTTCATGTTTCGTCTGGATGAGCCTCTCCAAGTTTCATCTGGGTGAACCTCTCCATGTTTCATCTGGGTGAGCCTCTCCATGTTTCATCTGGGTGAACCTCTCCATGTTCTTCTGGGTGAGCCTCTCCATGTTTCATCTGGGTGAACCTCTCCATGTTCTTCTGGGTGAGCCTCTCCATGTTTCATCTGGGTGAACCTCTCCATGTTCTTCTGGGTGAGCCTCTCCATGTTTCATCTGGGTGAACCTCTCCATGTTCATCTGGGTGAACCTCTCCATGTTTCGTCTGGATGAGCCTCTCCATGTTTCATCTGGGTGAACCTCTCCATGTTCTTCTGGGTGAGCCTCTCTATGTTTCGTCTGGGTGAACCTCTCCATGTTTCATCTGGGTGAACCTCTCCATGTTCATCTGGGTGAACCTCTCCATGTTTCGTCTGGATGAGCCTCTCCATGTTTCATCTGGGTGAACCTCTCCATGTTTCATCTGGGTGACGCTCTCCTTCATGTTTCGTCTGGATGAGCCTCTCCATGTTTCATCTGGGTGAGCCTCTCCTTTCATCTGGGTGATGCTCTCCTTCATGTTTCGTCTGCCAAGAAATGATCTTGACCCTTTTTTACTTTTCCAATTTTCTTCCTTTGCGATGAGCGTTCTGATTTCATCCCTCTTGGCGATTGTGAAATCGATGGAACATGAACGAGTAAGGAGAAGAGAGAAGAGCAGGAGAGGGAGAGTGAGAGGAAGGGATGTAGGAGAAGAGGCCCCTTCATAAATAAATAAATGCTTAGATAACCCTGGTAGGACACTGAGTGGGGCGCGCTGAGACAGTTGTGCAGTAATGAAAGCGTTGGCACGTGGACCACTCTGTAACGGTATTCGTCGTTGGAAGAAGAGGAATCATCGGACCAAAGTACAGCTTGGTAAGGGTTCATGCTTGTTTTATTAAAACTGAACACTATAAAAAAAGAAACTAGAGAATACCCGAAACAGTCCTGTAAGGTGAAAACACTAAACAGAAAGTAACTACCCACAAAAACCCTGTGGGAAAAAGCTACCTAAGTATGGTTCCCAATCAGAGACAACGATAGACAGCTATCCCTGATTGAGAACGATACCTGGCCAAAACAAAGAAATACAAAAACATAGAAAAAGGAACATAGAATGCCCAGCCAAATCACACCAAGACCAAACCAAAATAGAGACATAAAAAGCTCTAAGGTCAGGGCGTGACACACTCTTCCTACACACCAGTCCTCCTCTCCTCTACCTGCTTTTTATAGCCAGAGCAGACCAGCGAATACTACACCTGTTCTGTTCTGTTCCTCTTCCATTCCCACAGAATCATTATCAGTCCCCCTCACTGCTGCCTTTGAATTCATACTGAGGGCTGGTGTGCTTTATGCCTCTGTAATGAATGGCTCTCTGTTATCGTCTGGGGCCTGGACAGACAGGCGGACGGACGGGCAAGCTAGGCCGGTCGGGCTGAGGAGAGACAGTGTGAAACCGTAGTTGAAAGGAAGGAACGTAGGAGTGAGGAGAAGTACAACGCAGGATCACAGATCACCTTGTCTGTCTGTCTGTCTGCCTGTCTGTCTGCCTGTCTGCCTGTCTGTCTGCCTGCCTGCCTCTGCTTCTGTACACTCACTACTTCAAGGCAAGGAAGCCTTTTCCTTTTTACTCTCTCTCTCTTTCTATTTCCTTCCTTCTCTCGTTCATTGCAATGAGGCAATGACAGTCTTTTCCTTCTTACTCTGCTCTGTCTCTCTCTTTCTCCCTCTCTTTCTCCTCCTCCACAGTCAATTGATCTGTCAGTCAGTGTTGGATCAGTACGCAGGGTGAGGAGCAACACAGATCAATAGCAGCAGACTAATTACATGCAGCCAATCTCTCTCTCTCTCTGTCCCCCTTCCTCTCTCTCACTGCCCCCTCTTTCTATCTATCTCTCTCTCTCTCTATATCTCTCTCCCTCTCTCTTTCTCCCTCTCTCTCGTAATATTGCGAAGCCACTTTGATTAGTCCTACGTTTCACTCTGCTCCCGCTCGTCTGTTGCTGCAGTCAAGTGAACTTACATGTGATAAGGCACTCTGCCTCTGTCTGACTCCCTGTTAACAAACACTTTGAGTGAAAGGTAATGGCATACGCAGAAAATAATAACTGCGTCAAGTGGCGACGAGTCAAACAAACAATAATGGGGAAATAAAACAGAAGCACCAAACTTAAGGAAGTCGAACAGAGACCCATTGTTGGAAATCACGTTCAAATAGTGAACGGGTTCTGTAATGAGCAATTGCAGTTCGATTTAATTATTTAAAAGACAATTCTGTTCCCTGATGGTGGAAAGATGGATTCATCAGCTTCCATTTGCTCAGTCAGTTTGAGGCAGAGTGGTTCTGAAGCCAAGATTGGCATTTAAGGCCTCCATCTGCCGTTAACAGCAGTTACTACTTCCTCACACACGCACACACACACATGCACGCACACACACACATGCATGCACACTCACACACGAACACTCCTGGGCACTCATACACACACACACACTTCCTCAACTCTCATCCCGAACCCTTCCAATTCATGCCAATTAGCAGAGGTGCCTTTTGTACTCTGTGGTAGAGTGTAAATTAAAAGGGTTGGCGCAAGCAGTTACAGCCTGTGTACAATTATCAATAACAGACAAAAGCAGATTTACCTGTGAACCTAACTTAATGACAACTCTCAGTCGGTAATTACAGAGCAGACACACTCTAGTTAATTACTTAATTGTCTCTGGCCTAACAAACACACACGCACGTATACACACACACACACACACACACATTGCATCATTACAAACTCATCTATCGCTTCTCTCTTTCCCTCTCTCCTCCCTCTCCCTCTCTAGCCTGGCTTCAAACACTCACACAGACATATGGTGACTAATTGTGATGCAGAAGCTGTTACAATCCTCTTTTCCAGGTCTCTGCTATCCTACAACTGATCCTCTAGGAGAAAATACAACCCTCTTTCCTCTCTGTCTTTCTCTTTCTTGCCCCTCTCTCTTCTCCCCCCTCTCTCTCTTTCCAACTCTCTCTCTTTCCTTCTACTCTCTCTCTTTCCTTCTACTCTCTCTCTCTCTCTCTCTCTCTCTCTTCCTCTCCCCCTCTCTCTCTCTCTCTCTCTCGTTGGTGTGCATGCTGGGAGTAAGTTGGGAAGCAAGAGTGATTGTGGGAGCGACTGGAATTATTTTCACTCTATTGGGTTTTGGTGTGTATAAATGCATATACACTACTGTTCAAAGGTTTAGGGTCACTTAGAAATGGCCTTGTTTTTGAAAGAAAAGTACATTTTTGGTCCGTTAAAATAACATCACATTGATCAGAAATACACAGGAGTGATGGTTGCTGATAATGGGCCTCTGTACGCCTATGTAGGTATTCCATAGAAAATCAGCCCGTTTCCAGCTACAATAGTCATTTACAACATTAACAATGTCCACACTGTATTTCTGATCAATTTGATGTTATTTTAATGGACAAAAAAATAGCTTTTCTTTCAAAACGAGGACATTTCTAAGTGACCCCAAAAGTTTGAACAGTAGTGTATATTGAGTAATTTAGTTGTTGTACTGTCTCAATATAACTAAGCACGTATAGGGGTGGTGGGACAGTTGAGATTGGTTTTCTCGAGGGAGCAACCAGCGGGAGGGGCTGGTTGCAATGGCCACTCATGGAGCTTTGGAGTTTGAAAAACTTAGTCAGCGGCATTGGGTAAAGATTCCTGCTGCGGCAGCGTGTTCCGCGGAAGAATGTTGTTTAGCAGTGGCCACTATCATTGGGTATTATAGCATAAAATCAGCCTCAAGGATGAATAGCGCTGTACTGATATTCTTAGATTCCATTGAAAATGTGAATATGATAGTTGAGAGTGGTGTTGTGTTACCGTGTAATACTTTATTGTTAGATATCTACAATAAAGAAGGTTATTTTTGGATGCAAATCTCCTTTGCTGGAACATGTCGTGTCTCATATGATTTTAAAGAAGGATACTGACAAACTGAAGTTAGCGTTCAGTTTTAAGATTTATGGATTTGATTATGTGCTCTACGCTTCTACTGAACCAAATGCTTTGGTTGTGGAAGAGAGTGGCATTTGTTATGTTATTGCCCAGAGAACGAGCGCAGAGCCCGGTAGCAGCTGTAGCGCTGGTATAGCTAAAGCACCACTGAGAAGGGATGAACAAGCTAAGCCGGGTTCAGGGGAAGGTGGGTAGATGTGGTGGAAAAGTAGGAAAGGAAAGCAGTGTGGCTATGGGGGCAATTGTGGTCAGGAAAAAAGAATAGGGGGGAAACAGTCGGTGAGACTGCGATTGAGGTTGCTGAGGGGGTGCTGGAATATGAAATGGGAGTTCAAGAGGAGAGTGCAACAATGGAAAATTAAGTAGCTGTTTTTAAAGTACCGAGGAGTAAGAGGAAGAATTTAAGGGGTGGCAAAGGCTCTAATTCCAAGAGGAAGGGAGAGATTGATAAATCAGTTTAGGATAAACAGGTTGTAGAGGTGGAATTTTATTCGGGGGACGATAGCGATAGTGAGGCATCTGATGCATCACAACAAAATAGCGAGAGAAATGTGGTGGAAGGGAGGTATGGGATTGAGAAGGTACGACATTTTTTTTATTTGACAAAAGGGAAGAAATATATGCAGGAGTATAATGTAACAGATTATTTTCCTAAATGTTCATTGTTTATTGAATCTGCAACATTTCTGATGTCAAAAATAACGGTGGGAGGTTTGACAAGCCCTGAAATCTCTAGACTCAAGAAAGTGGTCACGAGAGTGACAAGTGATTTAAATTCTAAAGGAAATGAAAGAGTTCAGTCCCAGCCTTAACTCTGTAAGGAAATGTGTTTTCTGTCTCTTACTCTGCATTTTCTTTCAGCCATGAGCAGTTTTAAGATGTTTTAAATGTAAAAGGGGCGAGAGACGTAAAAAAAAGAGCCGTAGTGTATGAGTTAATAAAGGGAAAGGGAAGTGACATACGTTTTCTACAAGGAACGCATAGTAATATGGAAAATGAAGTTATGTGTCAACAGGAGTGGGGGGGCAGTGGTGTGTTGTCACAAAAACTCAAAAAGTGGGGGTGTTGACATCCTGTTCTCAAGAGGGTTTTTGCCTTTATCATATGAGGTTGAGGGGAGGTTATTAAAAGTTAGAGCCAGATATGAAAACATCACAATGTGTCTGATAGATGTATATGCCAGTAGTGGCAGTTGATAGGGTTTGTTTTTTAGAGACATTATCAAATACCATTGAGAAATGTAATACTGAGGATTATTTATTTATTGCTGGGGACTTTAACTGCACAGTCAGTGATTTAGACAGAAATCACAAAGAACCTCATAAAGCCTTATTGTGAAACATGAACAGTGTGATATTTGGAGGAGTCAACATGGAGGCACGAGACAGTACACATGGGCCCAAGTGAGAGAGAACCCCATCTCTCTAGCCAGGTTAGATAGATTTGATTGTTTTGAGCATCAATCTCAGATCTGTAAATCAAGTGTGATAACCCCAGTGTTATTTTCTGATCATTGTTTAATAACAGAGGTAGTGTTTATTACAGTTTTTCTCAATTGCTAAAACACTAAAACCCATTGGCTGAACAAAGTTCTCAGTTGCTAAAACACTAAAACCCATTGGCTGAACAAAGTTCTCAGTTGCTAAAACACTAAAACCCATTGGCTGAACAAAGTTCTCAGTTGCCTGGACTCATTTAGCTAATTATGTAATCTGTTGTCAATACCTTAAACCATTTCACATGAGAAAACACAATTTGCAGATCTCACTGACTTTTCAGCAAAACTCTAAACACATTCTCATTCTCAAAACACTTTCTGCACTCTAATGCACATGTCATCCATACTGGTAAACACAAGTGGCAACAATCAAATACAAATAGAGAACACATGTCATTGATTGAACACAACCACTCAAAATGGATTTAACCTGTTTCAAATGATGCAACACAACCAATATAAGCCAGTTCAGAGAGCAAACAGGTTGTTGAAGGTGGGAAGGAGAAAGTCTGAGAATGGATACTGTAGTACAGTGCATTGTATGCTGTATACTGTACAATGGATGAATTGTATGGCCCTGAACATTGTGCTTTCCATTTATTAACAGTACTGACTGCTCAATAGATTTTGACTGGTTGCAGGTTCATATCAACAAAGAACAAGAATTACAGTATCACAGAGACAAAGAACAAGTGTGTGAGATGCAGGGTACAGTACTGTAAAAATAGGGGTACAAGGAGGAGGAAGAACAAAAAAACAAATTGCAAAGAGCAAAGCAGAGTAGTAATTTCTGATACATTTTGAGCTACTATGATAGAACATGTTTTCGTTCATCAAAAGACAATGACGGAAAAAAATGAATATTTTTTTAGATTAAAAATGTATTTTTCCCTGAGAATTGTATGTTTTGAACAATGTGTTTTCTATTTTTCGTTGTATTGTTTACTGACTGCTTGAGAGTGTATATTATTCTGATCACTTTGTTTATGATTTGAGAGCAATGTTTGATTTTGAACACAGGTAAAACTGTTTTGAGGCGAATGTTTCATTTTGCAAGAGGAGTCAGAGGTTATAGTGCTTGAAGATGAGGTTTTGTGTTTAATGTTTTCAGGAAATGGAGCAAGGTTTCAGAAATTGTGTTTTAGCAATTGAGAAATACAGTAATGCTGTAAAACCCAAAAGCGCATACTGGAATTTTAATATAATGTTATTGAGTGACTTCAGGAAATGTTGTAGTTTGTTCTGGGAGAGGTGGAGGTCTCAAGAGGACAGTTTTGTATCCCTTCAACATTGGTGGGATATAGGGAAAATCCAGATTCAGCAATTCTTTAATCAGTGCACAATGAAGGTCACCAGAGATATCACCATATCAATGAACACGCTAGAGTCTGAGATAGTGGAACTCCTGACGTTTGTTGAGACCACAGGAGTTCGAGGCCATACTCAGAACCTCAAGAGAAAAAAAGCTGCATTGGCAGACCTGCTGGGTATCCGAGCACATGGGGGCACTGGTGAGAAGTACGTTTCAGGGAATCTCTGAAATTTTCTTTGGTTTAGAGAAAAAGAATGGACAGAGAAGAATTATTCATTGCCTCAAATCAGCTGTTGGACAGGAGCTCACTAGCCCTAGTGAAATTAGAAAGAGGGCAGTAGAGTTCTATGCTGAGCTACACAAGTGTGAGTGCAAAGAGGATAAAACAGTGACACAACAGTTATTTGAAGGGCTCCCACAAGTGGCTGCAGAAGCTCAGGTTGAGCTAGAACAACCATTGTCTTTGCAGCACCTATACACTGCAGTAAAAGGCATGGAAAATAGTAGGGCACTGGGCAATGATGGGCTTCCCATTTACTTTTTAAAGTCTTTTTGGGCTATGTTGGTGAAGGATTGGCTAGCAGTAGTTAATGATATTTAGGGTTACTACCGATAAGCTGCAGGAGGGCTGTCCTCACCCTAGTGGGGTGAAAAACTTGAGGCTGGTGGCCTTATTGTGCACTGATTATAAGATCCTGTCCAAGGCTTTGTACAACAGGCTGAGGGAGGTGATGGGGCAAATTATACACACAAACCCGTCCTACTGTGTTCCCGGCAGGCAGATAGGGGATAACTTTTCCCCGATTCTGGATTTTCTGGACACCTCTAGGGCTATTGGGTTGGATGCTGGTCTAATTTCAATTGATCAGGAAAAGGTATTTGACTGAGTTGAACATCAATACTTATGGCATGCTTTTGAGGCATTTAGTTTCAGCTCTGGGGGATATATGGTGACATTGAAAGTGTATCGAAAGTTACCTGTGGCTTGAGTGCTCCTTTTAAAGTGTGTGGAGGTGTTAGGCAGGGGTATTCATTGTCGGGAATGTTATATGCCATCGCTATAGAGCCACAACTAAATAGGATTGAAGGGGTGTACCTTTCAGAGGATATTCCTCCTATTCCTCCTATTCATCTCTCAGCCTATGCTGATGATGTAGTTATCTTCTTTGGGACTCGGGGGCAGTATTGAGTAGCTTGGAAATAAAATGTGCCCAGAGTAAACTGCCTGATACTCAGGCCCAAAAGCTAGAAAGTGCATATAATTAGTAGATTTGGATAGAAAACATTCTAAAACTGTTTGAATGATGTCTGTGAGTATAAGATAACTCATATGACAGGCAAACTACTGAGAAGAAATCACACCAGGAAGTGGGAAATCTGAGGATTGTAGTTTTTCAACTCATTGCCTTTCTAATATACAGTGTAAATGGGGTAATATTGCACTTCCTAAGCCTTCCACTAGATGTCCACAGTCTTTATAACCTTATTTCAGGCTTCTACAGTGAAGGGAGAGAGAATGAGAGCTGTTTCAACCAGGTGTCTGGCAGAGTGCCGTGAGCTGATCACGCGTGCCCCCGTGATCAGACTGCCTGGTCTTGCCCGTGCCTCGTGAGTTTTGATTTGTGAACTAAACGCGCTAACAAAAAGGAGGTATTTGGACATAAATTATGGACTTTATCGAACAAAACAAACATTTATTGTGGAACTGGGCTTCCTGGGAGTGCATTCTGATGAAGATCATCAAAGGTAAGTGAATATTTATAACGCTATTTCTGACTTTTACTGACTCCACAACTTGGCAGGTATCTGTATGGCTTGTTTTTGTGTCTGAGAGCTGTACTCAGATTATTGCATGGTGTGCAAAAGTGTTTTTGAAATCTGACATTAAGGAGAAGTCTATCTTTAATTCTGTGCAAAACACTTGTATCTGTTTATCAAAGTTTATGATGAGTATTTCTGTTAATTGATGTGGCTCTCTGCAAATTCTCCGTATGTTTTCGAGGCACAACATTACTGAACATAACGTGCCAATGTAAACTGAGATTTTTGGATATAAATATGAACTTTATCGAACAAAACATACATGTATTGTGTAACATGAAATCCAATGAGTGCCATCCAAAGTTTTTTAAGCTCTTAAATTATGTAAATTTATGAATGATTAAACATTCATGAATGTTTAATATTACAATTTTGTCATTTGAATTTGGTGTGCTCCAACTTCACTGGATGTTGTCGATTTTGTAAAAGCGAGAATAAACGTGGATATTGAGTTCTTCTTGGCCCTAAAAGATCTCCCATTGTTTGAGGAAAAGTGGGCTTACGAAGGAGCGGTGTGTTTTCTGGAGGGGAGACCATTTTTGTCAAATGAAATAAGTTTAATGTAAATGTTTTCTTTTTCTTTATTAGGTATTTATGTTAATTTGAGAATGACACATTTATTGTTTCATTTTTGAAAAGACACAGAGTGCCATTATTTGTGTTAATATAAAATTAAGGTTTAATAAAAACTCGAAACTCCCTCTCTCTCTTCTCACTTTCTGTATCTCTCTATTTCCCCTCTCTCTCTGTCTCTCTTTCCCCCTCTCTCTCTCTCTCTCTCTATATATATATATATATATATATATATATCACTCTCTCTTCCACCCCCCCCCCTCGCTCTCACTCTCCGTCTCTCTGTCTCTCTCTCTGTCTTTCTCTCTGTCTCTCTCTCTCTCTCTCTCTCTCTCTCTCTCTCTCTCTCTCTCTCTCTCTCTCTCTCTCCTTGCTCAGTCTTTATATCACTCTCTCTCTTCCCTTCTCTCTTTCCCCTCTTGCTCTTTCAGGTCAGTCACAGTGGTCAGGTATTCTGCCACTGTGTACTCTCTGTTTTTCAGGCCAAAACGCATTCCAGTTTTCTTGGTTTTTGGTAAATTCTTTCCAATGTGTCAAGTAATTATCTTTTTGTTTTCTCATGATTTGGTTGGATCTAATTGTGTTGCTGTTGCTGTCCTGGGGCTCTGTGGGGTATATGTGTGTTTGTGAACAGAGCCCCAGGACCAGCTTGCTTAGGTTCACCTCTCTGTAGGTGATAGCTTTGTTATGGAAGGTTTGGGAATTGCTTCCTTTTGGGTGGTTGTAGAATTTATTAACGGCTCTTTTCTGGATTTTGGTAAGTCGTGGGTATCAGACTAAATCTGCTCTGCATGCATTATTTGGTGTTTTACGTTGTACACAGAGGATATTTTTGCAGAATTCTGCATGCAGTCTCAATTTGGTGTTTGTCGCATTTTGTGATTTCTTGGTTGGTGAGCGGACCCCAGACCTCACAACCATAAAGGGCAATGGGTTCTAAAATTGAATCAAGTATTTTAAAGCCAGATCATAATTGGTATGTCAAAATGTATGTTCCTTTTGATGGCATAGAAGGCCCTTCTTCCCTTGTCTCTCAGATCGTTCACTCCTTTGTGGAAGTTACCTGTGGATGTTTAAGCCGAGGTTTGTGTCATTTTTTGTGTGCTCTAGGGCAGCGGTATTTAGATGGAATTTGTATTTGTGGTGCTGGCAACTGGACCTTTTTTGGAACACCATTATTTTTGTTTTACTGAGATTTACTCTCAGGGCCCAGGTCTGACAGAATCTGTGCAGAATATCTAGGTCCTGCTGTAGGCCCTCCTTGGATGGGGACAGAAGCACCAGATCATCAGCAAACAGTAGACATCTGACTTCAGATTCTAGTAGGGTGAAGCCGGATGCTGCAGACTGTTCTAGTGCCCTTGCCAATTAGTTGATATATATGTTGCAGAGGGTGGGGCTTAAGCTGCATCCCTGTTTCACCCCACAGCCCTGTGGAAAGAAATGTGTTTGTTTTTTGCCAATTTTAACTACACACTTGTTGTTTGTGTACATGGATTTTATAATGTTGTTTGTTTTCTGAAAGTTTCTATCAATTTGTATAGCAGACCCACATGCCAAATTGAGTCAAAAGCTTTTTTTAAATCAACAAAGCATGATAAGTGTTTTCCTTTGTTTTCCTTCGTTTTTTTGTCAATTCGGGTGTACAGGGTGAATACATGGTCTGTCATACGGTAATTTGCTAAAAAGCCAATTTGACATTTGCTCAGTACTTTGTTTTCACTGAGGAAATGTACGAGTCTGCTGTTAATGATAATGCAGAGGATTTTCCCAAGGATGCTGTTGACGCATATCCCACGGTAGTTATTGGGGTCAAATTTGTCTCCACTTTTGTGGATCGGGGTGATCAGTCCTTGGTTCCAAATATTGGGGATGATGTTAAAGAGTTTAGGCTTACTTATGTCATGCAATAAAATGCTAATTTATTACTTAAAAATCATACAATGTGATTTTCTGGATTTTTGTTTTAGATTCCGTCTCTCACAGTTGAAGTGTACCTATGATAAAAATTACAGACCTCGACATGCTTTGTAAGTTCGAAAACCTGCAAAATCGGCAGTTTATCAAATACTTGTTCTCCCCACTGTATATATGTATATCTCTCTCTCTCCCTCTCTCACACTCTTGTTCTCTCTAATGTTCAATACCTTCCTATTGAATGCAGGATCCCATCTCTTTGCTTCTTTGTATTCCATACTGGTTCAAAGTCACGTTGCCATTGTCTGAATAGTAGGAGCCGTATGATGGCGATTCAGATTAGATCATCACCTGAAGGCAGGTTCACGGGAGAGCAACACAAAAAGATGTGATGTAAAATTCTCTTTACAGTTGGAGTCTCTTTTAAGGCACATGCCCGGTCTGTGTGATGCGATGGATAGAGAAACGTTGTGGACTGTGATTAGAGGGAAACTTCAAAGATGACCATGTTTGGTGAGAGGATGTTGATCAGGATGAGAAGGGAAAGGCAAGTGTTGAGAATCTACTATAGATTGGTTAGCATCACTACTGGTCATGCCCCCTGTCGTGTCTTGTAAAGGTTTCTAAACTACATTCATGACATGAGTCTCATTCCTATTCAATTATTCAATCAGGACTTACTCTTCTTCTCCATTCACAAAGGCAACACTGGTTTGAAACACCGAAATGTGGGAGTCTTATTATAGTGTTATTTAATTTCCGTGTGTGTGTCCGTGTGTGTCCGTGTGTGTCCGTGCCTGCATGCCCGTGAATTCATGTGTGTGTTAGTTTCACGAATTCTAACTCTGTTGTAATGTGTCCTCCTGTCCAGATGGGACAACAGCGGTGGTGGGAGCAGGAGATCACTGTGGAAGGAACCATCACCAAGGGAGAGCTGATCACACACAACCTGACAGAGCTTATCAAGCCAGAGGCCTATGAGGTGCGCCTCACCCCAATCACACGCTTCGGAGAGGGGGACTCCACGATCAGGATCATCACCTACAGTGGTGAGTAGACCATTGGATCAGTCTATGTACTGTATGTCTAAGGTTGCACAATTCTGATAACTTTCAGAAAATTCCCAAGTTTTACAGAAATCCTTGTTGAGGATTCCTGTTTTCCTGCTCATTCCCTCCTGATTCTGGGAATCTTCCAACCGGGATTTCTGGAAAACCTAAATATTTTGGGAACCCTACTGTATATCTAGTTGTTCTTTTTGATTGTGGATGTAATAACATCAGGCATATATTATTAGGGCTGTTGCGGTGACCGTATTACTGCCATACCGGTGGTCATGAAGGCAGTCAAATTCCACGTGACCATTTAGTCACAGTAATTAAGCTCTGATGCTGCTGATAGTCATTAGTAGCCTAGAAAACTTGCTGCCTGGTACTCAGCACTCTATTGTCCCTCTAATAACCTTGACATCAACGCAAATGTAATTGAAAATCTAATCAAACATAAGCTCATGTTGGGCAACATTTCTATAGGCTATGCAATTGTGTGAGAAAACAGAGTGTATGCCTCTTAAAAAGAGGAGGATTCCATCAGCTTTCTATAGGCTAGACCTACCATATTTATTTCTAAACTTTCCTAATATTTAGCACAATGCTCTAATCTTTACAACCGGAGTATAGCATAACTGGCTGGCTTGAAAATGAACCACAGGAAAATTGTCCTCCATTCTCTATTTAAGTGTAGAGATAACATGTATTTTCCCAGGTGCATGATAATAGTCCATTCTAAGTTAAAACAAATTTCTCATATGTGTAATTTAGTATCTGTAAAGACAAGATTAATAGTCTGATGGGTGACAATATTAATCAAATCAAATCAAATGTATTTATATAGCCCTTCGTACATCAGCTGATATCTCAAAGTGCTGTACAGAAACCCAGCCTAAAACCCCAAACAGCAAGCAATGCAGGTGTAGAAGCACGGTGGCTAGGAAAAACTCCCTAGAAAGGCCAAAACCTAGGAAGAAACCTAGAAAGGAACCAGGCTATGTGGGGTGGCCAGTCCTCTTCTGGCTGTGCCAGGTGGAGATTATAACAGAACATGGGCAAGATGTTCAAATATTAGCCTTGTAGTCACTTAGTCACTTGTGAATGATATATTATCACTTATCACTTGTGAATGATGCCCAGCTTAAGGCAAGAAACAATGCCTTTTTTTGTGACTTTTTCGAATCATAGTCACATAGACATATGTTTTGATAAGGTTTGTATCGCAACTAAAGTGGCCAAATAACTTGTTAAAATGAAGCACATGAATCTGCTTTACAGCGGGTGTAGACCCTAACTGGCGTACATAAACAGCACGTGAGTTTCAAGTTTGGGGAAGATAATTTTCACCATAAAAATGTACCTTTATTTAAAATACATGCATCATCGCATTTGTGGTCATAATGGTGTTTTCCCACTAATGGAAGATTTGCGCTTTTATACTACTGCCGTGTGCACATTGCTGCACTTATAATGTGAAGAAATAGACTAATAGTTTACCAACATTTTAAGCTTAATGTTCCCATCTGTTGCGTCAACCTCATTGCGTGAAAATTAATTTGCGATCTATCGTATCCCACAACTGTTGCGGAATATTTATTTTTCTCGCACAGAATAGGTCAACTTTTGTATTATATGGGATAGTAGATTGACGTAGGCGGCAGGTAGCCTAGTGGTTAGAGCGTTGGGCCTGTTGCTGGATCGAATCCCATAGCTGGTAAAAATCTGTCGTTCTACCCCTCAACAAAGCAGTAAACCCACCCCGGTAGGCCGTCATTATAAATATGAATTTGTTCTTAACTGAATTGCCTAGTTAAATAAAAAAGGCTAGTGCTTTTGCTGTTCGTTAGGCCTACTCATCTTGTTGGTTGACGTAAAATAAATGTGGACAGTTCTTTCAATATCTCCAATATGCACCTCGGAATTGGATAAGGATGCTCACTTGCGTCCCCAAGCAGGCAGCACCCAGGAAGATGGTGCATTATGGCCACACAAAGATGATGCCGCCAGGAAATTTGAGGCATTATCAAGTACTTCTTAAATTGTGAATGAGAGACTGACAAAGTGTGTACAGTCTGCACAACATAACAAAGCAGAGCTCATGCCTTTCAAGCGACGTTTTTCAAATCATCATTAGAGTGAAATCATGTAGCCTTTTTCAGGAGCTAGCTTGGCTATGCTAGCTAACCCACAGCAAACCCATTATTGACAGTGAGATACCGGAGCTAGCTTGGCTATCATGCTAACCCAGAGAGCATAAGACACAAAGCATCATAACATCTGCCAGTATAACTTTTAGCTAAGCTAGGCTATAGGACCTGTGATTGAGAAGCACTCTGACACTGACTGTGCCGTTAGCTGTCAGACACACCGTGTGCCTGCCTGCGTGCTGCACCCTGAGATGAGCTGCTGCCCGACTTCTGCAGTTTTGAATTATTCAGTTTTACTGCGGCTCATTAGAGCTGTGAGAGGCTGCTTCTGCAGCTCTGAGCAGCTCCTTTCCCTGGTGTGTGTGTGTGAGTGTGTGTGTATGTATGTGTCTGTCTGTGTGCGTACATGCGTGTGCATGTGACTATACTAATTGCTAATTACAGTAGTGTAGACCTGGAAATGGGCCAGGGACGGCACCAGCTCCCACTACTACACGCCCACATGCTACCAAACCAGTGGATAGTCTGTATGCTAGGGATGTCTCACGTGACTGTGAGACTAGCATCGGAAAAATAGTTGTAATTACCATTCTACTGTCATTATCACTCTCATACTGTATAGCATTCTCCAAATGAATAAATATAGAAACTGAGTGATGTAATGACATATGATGTACCTAGTGCAGGGTTCCCCAACTGGTGGCACGCTGGCCGAATTTGGCCCACAGGTGGTTTTATTTGCCCCCCCCCCAAGTTTCCTTTTCCCCCCTTTTTTTCTCCCCAATTTTGTGATATCAAATTAGTAGTTACAGTCTTGTCCCATTGCTGCAACTCCTGTACGGACTCGGGAGAGGCAAAGGTTGAGAGCCATGCGTCCTCCGAAACACAACCCTGCCAAGCCGCACTGCTTCTTGACACACTTCCCACTTAACCCAGAAGCCAGCCGCACCAATGTGTTGGAGGAAACACCGTACAACTGGCAACCGTGTCAGTGTGCATGCACCCGGCCCGCCACAAGGGGTCGCTAGAGCGCGATGGGGCAAGGCCATCCTGGTCGGCCAAACCCTCCCCTAATCCAGATGACTCTGGGCCAATTGTGCGCCGCCTCATGGGTCTCACCGTCGCGGCCGGCTGCGACACAGCCCGGGATCAAACCAGGGTCTGTTTTGACGCCTCAAGCACTGCAATGCAGTGCCTTAGACCGTTGCTCCACTCGGGAGGCCCCCCAACCACAGGTTTTCAGAGCAAAAAATAATAATATATATTATATGGGGTTGAATTGTCATTGTTGGACATAAAAGACTGTTAAACCATCAGGGAATCAGGGAATCAGCGCCAAGTGATTTTAATTTAGGAAATCTGTTCCCAAGTATTCTCACACATAATAGAGACATTTGATCATATACCATTGTAAGGGAGGTTTCAAATGATTATGTTTTAGTAAAATTATATCTGTTCGGGCTTCTTGCAGTCAATTTGCAATCTACAAATGAGGTGTAATTATGTTCTGGACTCCCGACCATGCGCTCAAGAACAAATTTGCCCGCGGCTGAATCTAGTTAATGATCCCTGCCCTAGTGCATCACATCATGTCATCAGCGAGGAGACATGCACAAGAATCTGATTAAAAAAGATATGTCATTATGTTAGTGTTAATTACAGTGTTATTATACCACCTGAGGTTCACTAGTTGATAGGAAATATAATTAGCCCATATGTTTCATAGTGTTTTTGAGTTTGCAGGAAAGTAACGTAATGACTATGGAGCAACATTAGATCAATTTCCTGTAGACCAAGATTAAGTTATCTCATCATTGGGTTCTGTGATGATGATGATGATGTAGGCTTACACAGCTTTTTAGGTCTGACAGAATGGCAGGATGAGCAATTCCTCCTTTGCAGGCGAACAGCATAGGATAGCAGGTTTGCTGAGTTTGTTAGTGAAAACTGCTTAGTGTCCCAAGCTGGCTGTGGTATGAAGAATGGCTGTGTCACCAATCTCCCACAGACACACTCTGGGATTCTACTGTTGTGACAAAGTCAGCAGCTGTTTGCTGATCCAAATTCAGTCTTTGCTTCCCAACAGCCCCTCTAAAACAGACTTAATGTGTAGGTGGCCCCCTACCTGTCCCACACACATTGACAGTGTAGCAAAGACTCTCTATTACACGATCCTTTTGTCCTGAAATAATTAAATATCATGTCTGCCCTGGCAGAAACTGCAGTACCTGGACAGAATACCAGCCAAAAGTGTGTGAGCATTCTGTCTCGCTGGCATGATCAAACCCTCACTAAATCTGACTGTGAGTATGTTCAGCACTGCTGTGTGACCTGTCTATATTCCTCTAGCACAGGTGAGGGGGTCACTGGTAAGCTAGTTGTGTGATTCAGTCCTCTCCTGCCTGTGTCACTGCGTTCAGAGACTGGGCTGAGGCATGCCCTGCAGTTTACAATGCTGCTGTTAAGCTCATCCATTCAGAAGCTCAGAGTGATGGGAGTATAGTCACCAATTTGTTTTCTCTTCTCTTCCTCTTACTTTGCTGTCTTTTTAATTTCTCCTCTTCTCTCCTCTTCTGTCCTCTACTCTACCTTCTTCTCTTTCCTCTTGTCCTCTTCTATCCTCTTCTCTCCTCTCTTCTCTTCTGTCCTTTTCTCTCCTCTTTTCTCCTCTTCTGTCCTCTTCTCTCCTCTCTTCTCTTTCCTCTTGTCCTCTTCTATCCTCTTCTCTTCTCTCTTCTCTTCTGTCCTCTTCTCTCCTCTCTTCTCTTTCCTCTTGTCCTCTTCTCTCCTCTCCTTTTCTCCTCCTCTTTTTCTCTCCTCTTCTCTTTTCCTCTTCTGTTCACTCCTCTTCTCTTTTCTCCTCTCTTCTCTTCTCCTGTCCTCTCCTCTCTTTTCCTCTTCGGTCCTCTCCTCTCCTCTCCTCACTTCTTTTCTCATCTCTTCTCTTTTCATCTTCTGTCCTCTTTCCTCTACTCACTTCTCTTTTCTCCTCTCTTTTCCTCTTCTGTCCTCTCCTCTCCTCGCTTCTCTTATTTCCTCTTCTCTCCTCTCCTCTCTTCACTTCTCTTTTCATTTTCTGTCCTCTTCTCTCTTCTCTTTTCCTTTTCTGCCCTCTTCTCTCCTCTCTTTTCCTTTTCTGTACTCTTCTCTCTTCTCTTTTCCTCTTCTGTCCTCTTCTCTCCTCTCTTTTCCTTGCCTCTCTCGATGCTGGAGACTTGCTGGAAATTGAAGCACCGTAATAGCCTGTAATGTATACACAGATAGAATGAGAGAGAAAAACACAGAAGAAAAGAGAGAGAGAAAGAGAAAACATTTCAAATGAAGGACACAGGGATGTGATCCCAAAGTTATTTCCGTCCTCAAGATTCAAGCAGTGTTTCTGGAATTCACAGTGATTATTCCGGTTGGCAGGCTTGAGCCGTGAACACGCCATCACAGTCTTTAAGAGATGGCCCCTCACCAAGACCAGACCCTTTAAACGTGATTGATATGAATCTTGGAGAGCAAGCGGTGGCCAGGGATTGTAGGTTGTGGGGTTTATGAACGGTCGGGTTGTTCTGGCCTATCGGCACCTTGAGCCTTGCCATTAAACGCTTTGCTTTGTAATACAGTAGCGGACCAGTGGACATGGAAGCCTGCCAAGATGAAGTGTGTGTGTGTGTGTGTGTGTGTGTGTGTGTGTGTGTGTGTGTGTGTGTGTGTGTGTGTGTGTGTGTGTGTGTGTGTGTGTGTGTGTGTGTGTGTGTGTGTGTGTGTGTGTGTGTGTGTGTTAGCCGGACCCTAGTGTGTGTGTGGCTGATAATGAGCTCTCCGTATCACAGTCAACATGGTGGATTTGAAACAAGATGAACTGGCAAACCCATCTAGTAGAAACCTAGTCTCCCTGGCAGACACATCCAGTAGAGACCTAGTCACCCTGGCAGACAAATCTAGTAAACATCTAGGCTCCCTGGCAGACACATCTAGTAGAAACCTAGTCTCCCTGGCAGACAAATCTAGTAAACATCTAGTCTACCTGGCAGACACATCTAGTAGAAACCTAGTCTCCCTGGCAGACACATCTAGTAGAAACCTAGTCTCCCTAGCAGACACATCTAGTAGAGACCTAGTCTCCCTGGCAGACACATCTAGTAGAAACCTAGTCTTCCTGGCAGACACATCCAGTAGAGACCTAGTCTCCCTGGCAGACACATCTAGTAAACATCTAGTCTCCCTAGCAGACACGTCTAGTAGAAACCTAGTCTCCCTGGCAGACACATCTAGTAGAGACCTAGTCTCCCTGGCAGACACAACCAGTAGAGACCTAGTCTCCCTGGCAGACACATCTAGTAAACATCTAGTCTCCCTAGCAGACACATCTAGTAAACATCTAGTCTCCCTGTCAGACACATCTAGTCACCCTGGCAGATGCTTTGGAGTATATAATAGTGTTCAAGAGAATTGAGGTTGAATAAAGTGTCTACTGACTCTGTAAAGTTCACGTTTGAAGAAGGCATTACTTAGAAGTGTACCTACAAGCGTACAAGCAGAGAGTGCACTCATATACTCTAGCCTAGTCCTAACTGTTACAATTACTTTATCTCTCATCCTCTTTCGTTAATTGAACCATTTGTGTGGGAACAATGGAGAAATGGAGGATCGTTTTAAGTCTTCACAGCTTGCCTGGGAGCTCTTTAGCGCCCACAGTTGACACAGTATGACGCAATTTCCAGTCTATAACATATTCAGTAGGCACCTATTGACACAGTATGACGCAATTTCCAGTCTATAACATATTCAGTAGGCACCTCAAATGTCTGTACGCTATAGTGAACACAATGTCTTTGATGGGCCAGTCATAACTTGTTGTTCAGTAACTGCTACTGCACCTGGACAATCAGACCAAATAATGTTTAAGCATGCTGTGACAATACTTACTGTCAAGTTCGGTCTATTGTCTCTGGTCGTAAAACACAATTACTACACAAAGTAGAAATGAAAATATATTTGTAATGGCACTGCCTGGCATGAAGTGGGTGTGGGTGGGTGTGTCGGGTAGAGGGTAGAGGGGGGAAGATATGACTGACACATTCATTTAGACTAAGGCTGTGTGACTCAGAGGCTGCAGGTAAAATATCAGTCAAATGAAATATTTTCATAAGCAAGGCCTCAAAAAATGGTAGAGAGAGAGAAATGTGTAAAGAGGGAGAATCAGAGGAGAGAGCGATAGAGGAGGGGAAACAGGAGAGAGAAAGGGAGAAATTGGGAGAGCAAAGAGAAGAAGGGAGGAGAGAGATTCGGCTTGGGAGTGCTCACTAGAGAATAAAAGAATAGAACTGTCAGAAAAATCAGCAGCATCTGTTTCCAGGCCCGCGGCTAAAGCATAAAACTATTCTCTAAACCAGAATGGTTGATTCCCCTCTGTGGAGCCTTTTATTTCTATGCTGCACTGTGGAACTACACTGTTTGGACATGGGATTCAGTCTCATCGATATGCTTGGAAATATAAAAGAGCCTATAGCAACATCTCCTTAATCTTTTACTCCAAACTGTAGGCACACAGTATGCCAGGGATCATCAACTAGATTCAGCCGTGAGCTGATTTCGTTCTTGAGCAGATGGTCGGGGCGCCGTAACATAATAACAAATCATTTGTAGACTGCAAATTGACCAATATTGTTATTATCTTATATTATTATGTGTCGGAATACTTAGGAACAAATATCGTGAATTAAAATCACTTGTAACTGATTTCCTGATGTTTTTACAATGCTTTATGTCCAACAATGACATTACATTTATTTTATTATTATTGTTACTTTGCTCAGAAAACTTGTTGGGGGGGGGGGGACCTGCGGGCCGCCAGTTGGCGAACCCTGCTGTATGCTTTAAACTATTCAACCTCTCAAGTCAATGTGTTTGAATGAGGGACTGCTACAAGGCTGCAACAGTTATTGTACCGTTACAATTGATTTGTGTTTGTCCTCGTTATAGGAAATGCATCATGGTTGACTGTTGGATTTCTCAATACACAAAGACTTCAAGCTTCTGCTATTGGCCGGCAGCACCTGTTAGGGCAAACAGACACACCCACAGTGACTCACCTAGAAGTGGTTCCTTTAGAAAGGGGCTGTCCAAATATTGTGGTGACCCTGGCAGTTGCAGCACAAAATATTGTTTTCATGTCTCTGGGTGGACTGTTTAGTCCTGTCCTGCAGTCAATTAACCAAGTCGCCCTCTAGTGGCCTGAAGGGTGGAATATTATTAAAAATAAAATCCTAATTCCATAATTAATAATCATCTGGTGTTTATGTCAAACGGTTTTGTTATATTTCAGTCTTCTGTGATGTATAGAAAGTGTAATATTGGGATGAAAATTCAAAATGTAATACATTTAAACTTTATGACGTCTCAGGTGTCTTCTTTGTTTTAAGACCATAACCATGTGTGTGATGTGTATACTTTAGTTTCAAAGTAGATTTGTTTAAGTCTACCAATAATCACTTTGTGACTCTGATTTAGCCAACAGCAGTATTATTAACAAAAGAGGCTTATTCGGTTACTGCAGTGTCTCCTCTATCTGTAGAAAGAGTAAATTGAGTGTGTACTGTATAAGAAGTAGCCTATAGGCAGCGTAGGTTCAGGGCTCTTGTCCTTCATCATGAGGGGAAGTTGCAGAAGTGTCTTGTCTTGCTACAGCCATGCTCAGTCACAGTATAACTTCATAACAAACCACTGTAAAGAGGGCCTTGGTCAAACAACCCTTGGACTACAACAAAGAGTATATAGAAGAAGAGTAATATCCATTAGACACTTGCAAGATGATGTGTGAAACTTTCCATAAAGGACAGAAATGTCCTTCTTGCTTTCGTTCTCTCCTCTCCTCTCCCAATTCCTCTCCTATCTTTTCTTTTTCTCTCCTCTGCTCTCTTATCTTCCTTTCATCTCCTCTTCTCTTCTCTTCTTCTCTCCTTTCCTCTTCCTTCCTCTCCTCTTTCCACTGTCTCTTATTTCCTGTCCTCCTCCTTCCTTTTCTTGTCATGGATTGAGAAACAGCTGTGTTTATAGCTAAAGGACCACCTCACAACAATAAGTCTGAAAAATGGCTCTCTTTTCTTTTATCTCCATGAATCGCCTCTATTTCAGTTTGCCTCAGTGTATAGGAGACCTGGCTGGCCCTTCAGTTCTTAACCAATGTTTTCGTTTTGGGAATGATTTGTTAATATTTCAAATCAAATTTAATCGAGTGGATTAAAATCTATTCCTTCCATGAGTTGCTGCGTTCCATAAATCATTGCCGGTAGCTGTAACACAGTTCTGTGGTTAAGCTGAAGTTGCACATCTATTCACGGGGACAGGAATCTAACATTAAAAAGCCCATACATCTTCCTGACAGCTTAAATTGTATTTACTCCACAAAAAAAGGAGCTGCGGGGCTAACTGGCTTAAATTGAGGGGAAAACACCTCCATACACATGCAGTCAAATAGCTAGGTGGCTAACACAGAAAGGTCAAGGGGAAAAAACAGTGTTTTTTTACCCTTGACCTTTCTGTGTTAGCCACCTAGCTAAACCATCGTAAAATTATCAATGAAGAATGTTGATGAAGCCAGGCAGATGAGTGGCAGGTAGAATGCACAATGACCCTGACAGGTATTTTAATAAAAGGGACAATCTACTGGATCCTGTTCTGTGAATTCTATTTCTGTAACTGGCACAGCCATCTTTTAGTGGAATGTCACCAGTGTAGCTCTAGAATATTATAGTATTCTTCTCATGTTTATGTACCTGTAGTGATATGGTAGACAGGTCACCAGTGTAGCTCTAGAATATTATAGTATTCTTCTCATGTTTATGTACCTGTAGTGATATGGTAGACAGGTCACCAGTGTTGCTCTAGAATATTATAGTATTCTTCTCATGTTTATGTACCTGTAGTGATATGGTAGACAGGTCACCAGTGTAGCTCTAGAATATTATAATTATAGTTATTAAAATCAAATGCAAGCATACGTTTGTTTTAATAATCAGTAGAAAGGTAAGGTCAGACTGTTTCCCAACTCATTCATTTAGGCTCTCTACAAAGAACTCATTACAGGCCACCATCAGCGCAGAAACCAAAACGACACACTCCTGAAAGACCGGTGGGTTGCCTGATATCATTTATCAATTGTCGTGGACCTGTCTACAAAATGTTTGAATTTAACAAAGTTTTATATCGGCTTTTCCCCCCAACCTAAATATTATGGACTGGCTGTGAATTCTGAAGAATTGTAGGGCTACAAAAAAAAGATGCAATTACAATACTTACAGTAGTTAGATGTTTTAATGTATTTGTTATAGTACTACTGATATTCATCACTGCATTGTTGGGAAAGAGCAAGCAACAAAGGCATTTCACTGTAATTGTGCACATGACAATAAAAACTTGAAACTTGATACATCGGCCAACTTCAATGTGAAAGATCAGCTGTTAAAATCTATATACTGGGCTTCTAGGTCCAATTAAATTAGAGATTCACATGGTCATTTGTTGTATGGCTCCTTTGGGAATATGAACCCATCATGGCCAGAAAAGGTGAGGAATATATTGTTATGAAATGTCAAATTATTTTAGGAGATTCCATAGTTTTTTAGGAATAAGCTTTTCATCATAGCCCCCATTTGCACAAAATACCTGCTTGCCAGCTTGCAATTAGGGCTGTGGTGGGCTTTACATTTTGACAGCCGGTTATTGTCAAGCAAATTAACGGTAATTGACCGTTAATTAACATAAATACATTTAGCATCTCCTGGCTTCCATGCATAGCCTACAAGCCACTGGTGCAGACCTTTGGGACATCTACATTTTAAAAAGTCTAATAAATCAATTTAATGTAGCCTACACCATCACAATAAATACATTATTTATTTTAGATAGGTCTAAAGAAATATGATATAAAAAAAATATATGGATTTCAGAAGAACAGAATGGCGTACTATGAGTTGTCCTTATGTTAGGCCCTGATCTGGCTATGTCATATGGCTGTGGGCTACACTAGTTAATTTAGCAGACAATATTTGCGTAGAATTCCGTGTCATTATTTTATTTCATTTGATAATGTGAAGAATACAATTTAATAAAATAGAAAGTAAATATTTTCTCCATACAATTTCTGAGGAAGTGGCTATTCTGTGTTGAGCATTTAACGGGAAACAGGTCCTCCTATATGCATTTAGAGTTATTAATGCAACTTTAGTTGTGATTAAAATGTTAGGCTGTATGTTTTGATTTTTAATACATTCTAAAGCTGCATGATGCAACTCTAATTCAACATTACTGTGCAGCCGTATTCATTGATCTGGCCAAGGCTTTCGACTCTGTCAATCACCACATCCTCATCGGCAGACTCGACAGCCTTGGTTTCTCAAATGATTGCCTCGCCTGGTTCACCAACTACTTCTCTGATAGAGTTCACTGTGTCAAATCGGAGGGTCTGCTGTCCGGACCTCTGTCAGTCTCTATGGGGGTGCCACAGGGTTCAATTCTTGGACCGACTCTCTTCTCTGTATACATCAATGAGGTCGCTCTTGCTGCTGGTGAGTCTCTGATCCACCTCTACGCAGACGACACCATTCTGTATACTTCTGGCCCTTCTTTGGACACTGTGTTAACAACCCTCCAGGCAAGCTTCAATGCCATACAACTCTCCTTCTGTGGCCTCCAATTGCTCTTAAATACAAGTAAAACTAAATGCATGCTCTTCAACCGATCGCTACCTGCACCTACCCGCCTGTCCAACATCACTACTCTGGACGGCTCTGACTTAGAATACGTGGACAACTACAAATACTTAGGTGTCTGGTTAGACTGTAAACTCTCCTTCCAGACCCATATCAAACATCTTCAATCCAAAGTTAAATCTAGAATTGGCTTCCTATTTCGCAACAAAGCATCCTTCACTCATGCTGCCAAACATACCCTTGTAAAACTGACCATCCTACCAATCCTCGACTTTGGCGATGTCATTTACAAAATAGCATCTCCCACCTGTAGCACACGCTCCAGCAGGTATATCTCTCTAGTCACCCCCAAAACCAATTCTTTCTTTGGCTGTCTCTCCTTCCAGTTCTCTGCTGCCAATGACTGGAACGAACTACAAAAATCTCTGAAACTGGAAACAATTATCTCCCTCACTAGCTTTAAGCACCAACTGTCAGAGAAGCTCATAGATTACTGCACCTGTACATAGCCCACCTATAATTTAGCCCAAACAACTACCTCTTTCCCTACTGTATTTTATTTATTTATTTATTTTGCTCCTTTGCACCCCATTATTTTTATTTCTACTTTGCACATTCTTCCATTGCAAATATACCATTCCAGTGTTTTACTTGCTATATTGTATTTACTTTGCCAACCATGGCCTTTTTTGCCTTTACCTCCCTTATCTCACCTTATTTGCTCACATCGTATATAGACTTGTTTATACTGTATTATTGACTGTATGTTTGTTTTACTCCATGTGTAACTCTGTGTCGTTGTATGTGTCGAACTGCTTTGCTTTATCTTGGCCAGGTCACAATTGTAAATGAGAACTTGTTCTCAACTTGCCTACCTGGTTAAACAAAGGAGAAATAAAAAAAATAAAAAAATAATTATGATTTTTTTTTAAAGTTGCATGAAAGGCATGAGCTCTACTTTGTTTTTTTGCGCAGGCTGCACACACTTCATCAGTCTCTCATTCACAATTTGACAAGCACTTGATAATGCCTTGAACTTCCCAGCAGCATCACCCTTGTGTGGCCGTAATACGTAATATATAAGGAAATCCATGCCTTTTGCAGACAGTGGGCATTGTGCCCTTGGGCTGAATATAATCATTATAATTCCCTTCTCCCAGCTGCGTGCTCCGAAGCGCCTCTCACTCACGTGGCTTTCTCAGATATCTCAATTCTTATTAGCCAATGCTTGTCAGTGATTGGGCACTTCTCAAACCTTAGCTCTGGAGTATGCTACAAATGAAGACGGACACATCGTGGATGCAACTGCGCGCATCCTTCCTATCGAATTCCGAGGCGCATATAAAAAATGTTGGAAGAACTGTCCACATTTACCTTTCGTCAGCCAACAAGATGAGTAGGCCAAACAAACAGCAAAAGGACTGGCCTCTGTCAATCTACTATCCCACATAGTATAAAAGTTAACCTATTGTATTGCTCAACTTGTCCTTCTGTGTTAAAAAAGGAATACTCCAAACATACTCTGGGACAGTTGTGTTTTGCGATAGATCCCAAATTAATACAACTGTGAGCATCACAAAATATCTTAAAAGCATTGCGAATGATAAACAGATCAGAATGTTTAGCTTAAAATGTTGATATACCATTAGGCTATTTCTTCACATTATAAGCACAGCAATGCGCACACGACAGTAGGCTATATGCGTGAATGTTCCAAAATGCTGTGAATTAGCGGGAAAACACCATACTCATAATTAACCGCGAATGCGATTATGAATGTAATGTTTTTTTATGGTGAAAATGATCTTCCTCAAACTTGGAACTCAAGCGCTGCCTATGTATACCAGTTAGGCTCTACACCGGTTGTAAAGCTGATTAATTTGCAGCATTTTAAGAAGTTATTTGGCCACTTTAGTTGTGATACAAACCATATCAAAACATATAGGCCTGTGGGCTAGTCTAAGGAGATATGCGACTATGATTTGAAAAAGTCGCCAAAAAAAGTAATGCTCTGTTTCTTGCCTTAGTGCACGCAAGCTGGGCATCATTATAATAATTCACAAGTGATAGGCTAATATTGTCACCCATCAGACTCTTCTTGATTTAATCTTGTCTTTACATATTATTTATTATATGTGCGAAATTGGTTTTTTGATTTATAATGGACTATTATCATGCACATGTCTCGGAACAGGGGCAGTGGGAAAAAATGTGCGCAACATGAGTTCATGGGTACCCTTGAAAAGTTTGATTTGATTTTCAAATTAATTTGCATTGATGTCAGAGTGATTAGAGGGTGTAACGGCTTTCTTTAGGTGAAGTAGAGGCGGACCAAAATGCAGCGTGGTGGTTATTCATGTTCTTTAAGTTATAAAGACACTACACATGAGATAACTAACAAAAACAACAAACTTGAGAAAACCTAAAACAGTCCCATCTGGTGCAAACACAAAGACAGGAACAATCACCCACAAACACACAGTGAAACCCAGGCTACCTAAATATGGTTCCCAATCAGAGACAATGACTAACACCTGCCTCTGATTGAGAACCATATCAGGCCAGACATAGAAATAGACAAACAAGACATCCAACATAGAATGCCCACTCAGATCACACCCTGACCAACCAAAACATAGAAACATACAAAGCAAACTATGGTCAGGGTGTGACAGAGGGACAATAGAGCGCTGAGTACCAGGGAATTAGCAAGTTTGGTAGGCTACTAATGACCATCAGCAGCATCAAAGCTTGGAGAAGCATAGTTACCGGGACTAAATGGTCACTTGGAATTAGAATGCGGTCATGACTCGTGACCGCCAGTGTGGCGGAAATATTGTCTGTAGATTGCTTTGTATGTTTCTATTTTTAGTTTGGTCAGGGTGTGATGTTGTAGGTCTAGGTTTTCTTTTTCTATGTGTTTGGCCTGGTATGGTTCTCAATCAGAGGCAGCTGTCTATCGTTGTCTCTGATTGAGAGCCATACTTAGGTAGCCTGTTTTCCCATTTTGAGTTGTGGGTGATTATTTTCCGTTTCAGTGTTTTCACCATATGGGACTGTTTCGGTTTTCATTTATTCTCTTGTTCGTTTGTTTTCTGTTTTCAGTGTAATAAATATGATGAACACTTACCACGCTGCCTATTGGTCCGATATTTCATACTCCTCGTCAGAGGAAGAAGAAAACCGTTACAAATACGGTCACCTAACAGCCCTACTAGCAATACAATATTTCATCCACTAGCAGATGGGTGTGCGCATGGTCTAAAGTTTGCCGTGACGTAAGCACATTCTCACATCAAGTAAAAAAATTATAAACGCCAACTTTTGCATGAAAACTGGTGCAAGCCAATTTTGGGGTATATTTTGTATGTACACACAAATGAGGGCCCTGGCCCTTGTCAAAACACAACCAACAAAGGCTATTCCTACAAATTAGTGAGATGAAACATTGTGTCTCACATGCCTCAACGTTTACGTAAGGTGCTTGTGAGTGGAATTTGCCTTTGGTACGGACATCAGTAAGGCAAATTAACGGAATATAGTGATCATCTGTTTTATCTAAGATTATTAACAGTCGGGCTGTTCTTAGTAGTCCCAGTCTCACACAATAGATAGCACAGAGGGGGAAGTGTGTGTGTGTGTGTGTGTGTGTGTGTGTGTGTGTGTGTGTGTGTGTGTGTGTGTGTGTGTGTGTGCGTGTGTGCACTCATCCGTGTGGACAGATTTGTATCCTCTTTTATTTCAAATGTCTCATTTGTTCTTGGATCCATTCCTATCTTTACTCTGATAATGATTGTCTCTGCTGCACTGGAGATGATTTCTCTATCAGTTATGCCATTTAAAAGTTGATTAAACATTTCCATTTCCAATTAAACTCTATAATTGTACTCTGTGAGAATGTGTCATTAGAAGTTGAGATGATGGCCACCAGGAAACACAATTCAAAGTTTACCAGCTGCTAATGTTCAATCATTACAAATGTCAGGTTAGAAGGTTGCGTTACACACTGTTTGTGTGCTGTTTTGGGTGTAACGGTACCTTTTGACGTTCTGTGACATTATGTCCCATTACTCCGCACACCTCAAGGGCAACACCCAAACCCTTCTATATGAGTAAGCAAACTGCTGTTTAAATGATGGAAGACTATTGTATTGTTTACTAATGACTACCTCGCTTTTGATTTTCAGCTCCCGTCAACCCTCACCTGAGTAAGTAACTGTTTGTTTTGTTTCTCACATCACTTAGCATGTCTCAGAGTATGATGAGGACATTCCCACCCTTAACTAGGCAGAGCTGAGCAGCCCTGCCAGAATCCTGCTGAGTAGTTTTCCTGTAATATACTTTATAACTGGGGGATGGGGGATATCTGTGTGTGTGTGTGTGTGTGTGTGTGTGTGTGTGTGTGTGTGTGTGTGTGTGTGTGTGTGTGTGTGTGTGTGTGTGTGTGTGTGTGTGTGTGTGTGTGTGTGTGTGTGTGTGTGTGTGTGTGTGTGTGTGTGCATAGTGCTCATTAATGCATTCTATGTGTTCTCTCCAACGTTCTCACATTAATCAGGTCCCATGTAACTTACGGAAAACCTCCACATTAACATCTCCCTACTTCACAAACACTCGCTTGCTAAAGCGTATTGTGTAATTGTGTTGGGTTAGCAGTTAGCACATACAAATATAATCATTTATTACCAGCATCATTAGCAAACCCCCTATAGATTATAGATGGCAGCCAATCTTATCTAAACAATAGATCTAATCTGCACACCTCTTCACTACTCTCCTACAACCCCCCCTTCCTCCTACTCCTCCTCCTCCTCCTTCCACTTTTCCATCTCCTACTCCTCTATGTCCTCCTACACTCCACTCCACTCCACTCCTCCCCTCCCAATCCCCTGTCCATCTCCACTAAGGCTCAGGTCCATGTAGTTTAGCTCACAGTGGATTGACATTAGCAGAGAGATGCTGGGGGCCAGACCCCCATTTAGATCTGCAAATCTGAACACTGGAGGGGAGAGGAGTCAAGAGCTGAGGCCCCTCTCTCTGTCTCTGGCTGTCTTAGCTGGGCCACTCTCCTCTGTGAGTGTGTGTGTGTGTGTGTGTGTGCGCCTCTCTCTCTCTCATCTCTCTCTCTCCCCCCTCTCCTCCTCCCCTCCTTTCCGCGCCTGCTTCTCCACTACCTGTGTAAAGCCTCTAGTTCCTGCCTCCACCAAGGTCGCCACTTCAAACTGCTTCCAGCTACCTTTTAATAAATCAATGAATATTTATCACACGGCCCCACGTCCTGAATCTAAATGCTGCTTTTTACCAACTCTTTGAGGACACTTCTGTTTCTAAATGTCTCCTGGTTATATCGTGTTGTTTTCGTATTATATTATTTTATATTACAGTTTGACAACCATATCTCTTTAAGAGAACCGTCGATAGAGACCTACAGGGCCTACAGATGTAGAATCTTAATTTATAATTAATGGACATTTTTGTGGGAGTTAATACATCATTCATAAGGGGAAATCAAGTGTGTGTGTGTGTGTGTGTGTGTGTGTGTGTGTGTGCGCATGTCTCAGTCACCAGATCTCAACCCAATTGAAAACTTATGGGAGATTCTGGAGCGGCTCCTGAGACAGCGTTTTTCACCACCATCCACAAAATACCCCTCCAGTAGAGTTCCAGACACTTGTAGAATGTCTGCAAAGAGCTGTGTTCGAATACCCATACTAACATACTGTATACTACATAATGAGTATATACACTACATACTATATACTATTTGTTAATTTTAGTATACTGTAAACCAAGTGTATTCTTTCAGTCTACCGAAAATTGATGCTGTTGCTATGCAACTTCTTGCTAGCTTGTTAGCATAACAAATGACCAGCTCGAAATCTTACGACTTCATTAACATTGTCCATTGAGAACACACAACAACTATACCACTTAGCTAAGCTAAGAATGACATGAATAATCAAGTCAATAAATGTTTTCCTCCATCTCCATCTGTATTTGATGTTTCATTATTTGTGTCCATTCCTATGTTAAATGCTATATGGCTCAACTCTGCACGAGATACACTGTATGCGGCTCGAGACAGACATACCACACACAACTATGAATAGTTCATATACTGGAAAGTTTGATGTATTAGTAGCAAACTAACATTAGGTAGCTAGCTAACATACCAGTACATTGGGGAAGCAAGTAGCCTACTGGTTAGAGTGTTGGGCCAGTAACCAAAAGGTTGTTGGATTGAATACTCTAGCTGACAAGGTAAAAAACAATGTTGTTGTTTTGCCCCCGACCAAGGCAGTTAACCCACTGTTCCCCAGTAGGCCGTCATTGTAAATAATAATTTGTTCTTAACTGACTTGCCTAGTTAAATAAAATAAATACATACAAGCAACTGCTGTAATGCTATGTGGTTCGTAAGGCTAGCGTAGCTATCAAATTGTCAGCCAACATAACGTGTCATGTAACTTATTTGAAAATAACTACTTCTTTATTACATTGCTCAATATTTTCTTAACATTTGTTTGAATTAGTTAAAGCAATGAATATTCATTTTTTGGACTTAAATTTGTATCTGTGCTCGAATATTTTCTTCAAATCTGAAAATGTTGTGAAGCCACGCCCATTTTCTGAAGAATTTGCCCTAAAATGCACAGAAATGGTGTCCACTGCTTGTATACTTTGAATTTTGACGAATAGATGTACAACTTTTGGCATACTAACTATATGCATACTATGACCAATAAGCATACTACATACTCAATTTATATCACAAATAGTGCGATTAGTATGAGTATTCAAACACAGCCAAGGAGTATTGAAGTTGTTCTGTCAGCTCGTCGTGGACCAACAGCCTATTAAGACACTATTTTGGTGTTGCCTTTTTTTTGCATATACCTGTAGCTCTCTCATTGTTAGACACACATGCATCGGCCTATGTTGATTTCAAACATCATTAACTTCAACAGTATGTCCTCTTATAGAATGCATTGCACAGCAGTAATGCATGATCCACTAGATTCATGGTCAGCTATCTGAAGCCATTCATTGGGTGAACTCAGACTCAGAGACTTAGTCGTGCAACCATTGGTAGACATGCATAGCAGTATCCATTGACTGATGTGTTTATTCACATGATCAACATAAGAATATAGAATGCACCGCTGCCATTCATTCATGGTTCAGTAGCCAATGGTGAACACCATGAAAAGGTTCTATCAAGTATTTCCATCTGTACCAGAGGAGGCTGGTGGGAGGAGCTATAGTAGGACGGGCTCATTGTAATATCTTGAATGGAATTAATGGAACAGAGTCAAACGTGGTTTCCATATATTTGATGTGTTTGATACCGTTCCATTCATTCCATTCCAGCCATTACAATAAGCCCATCCTCCTATAGCCTCATCTGATTTGTACCTACATTTGGACATGATTATAAGAGCATTTCTCGACCAGTGCTCCATGACAGTTACTCCAGCTTTCATCTACTACTGTAGACATTACATGATGAGGTTCTAGTGTTTATATTCCAATGACGACTGTAACAGTGGATTTCTGATCCGCTCTTCAGGAGAGTTCCACTGCAGCTTCGAGGAGGAGCCCATCTGCATGTTCACACAGGACAAGAACGACGACTTCGATTGGACAAGACACAGCGCCGCCACCCGTGACACCAAGTACACGCCCAACACCGGGCCTAGCGGTGACCGCAGCGGATCCAAACAGGGTGAGCAAACCCAGGAAAGAAAACAAAGCTACTGTACTGTATGTTTTATTGTGATGTTATTAGTATTTTAGGTGCACTGTGTTTGGGAATCTTCAATGTGACAAAGAAGGTCATATGGGAATTGTTTTGCCCACAGTTAACTATGTTAGCCAGGTTAACTAGTTAGAATATTTTTGGACACTTATTTGCAAGCGTTTGGCTACGACTCCAGGTGGCTTCAGCTATGTTACATGTATCTGTTTGTGACGCATGTTCTTTCACAGCGTATTGGTACGGTTGGCTTCCAGGTTAACTTCCAGGTCTTTCTGAGTAATATTTTAGTCTTGACCCTGGTAGTCAACTCAGTACAACTCAGTACTGTATAAACAACACACACTACACGCGGCCAATCAATAACACTTGTCAATATCAACACAATTGAACATGCAACAAACAATTAACCTTTTGCGTGTAGTATTTTCGTTTTTGGCTAAAAAACGTACCCATTTGAAACGGCCTATTTCTCAGAATATGCATATAATTGTCAGATTAGGATAGAAAATACTCTAAGGTTTCCAAACCTGTAAAAATATTGTCTGTGAGTATAACAGAACTGATATTGCAGGCGAAAGCCTGAGGAAAATCCAATCAGGAAGTGCCTCTTATTTTGAAACCTCTCTGTTCCTATGCAAGCCTATCCTCCATTTAAAGGGACATCAACCAGATTCCTTTTTCTATGGCTTCCCTAAGGTGTTAACAGTCTTTAGACATAGTTTCAGGCTTTTATTTTGAAAAAGGAGCGTGAAGGATCACATTGCGTAAGTGGATAGGAGGGAGTTTCTCAGTGTGAGTTTTTGTGCAACTGAGTAAAGCCGCCATTGTTTCTCCCGCTGTTATTGAAAAACCTACACAATCGGTTGATATATTATCGAATATATATTTTAAAAACAACATGAGGATTGATTATAAAAAAATGTTTGACATGTTTCTGTGGACATTATGGATATTATTTGGAATATACGTCTGCGTTGTCGTGACCGCTCTTTCCTGTGGATTTCTGAACATAACGCGACAAACAAACATTGGTATTTTGGGTATAAAAATAGTCTTTATGGAACAAAAGGAACTTTTGTTGTGTGACTGGGAGTCTCGTGAGTGAAAACATCCGAAGATCATCAAAGGTAAACAATGAATTTGATTGCTTTTCTGATTTTCGTGACCAAGCTTCCTGATGCTAAGTGTACATGATGTTATGCTATGCTATCGATAAACTTACATAAATGCTTGGATTGCTTTCGCTGTAAAGCATAATTTCAAAATCTGAGACGACAGGTGGATTAACAAAAGGCTAAACTGTGTTTTGCAATATTGCACTGAATATTTTTTTGTAATATTATTTGACTATTGCGCTATGCTATTCAGCGGTTGCTGACGAAAATGATCCCGCTAACGGGATGGGTAGCGCCAAGAATTAAGCACTCTCACTTACATGGTAGTCATCTCTCTCTCTGTGTGTATCCTCTCTGTCTCATCTCTCTCTCTCTCTCTCTCTCTCTCTCTCTCTCTCTCTCTCTCTCTCTGTGAGAGAGAGAGATGTGTACATACAGTGGGGCAAAAAAGTATTTAGTCAGCCACCAATTGTGCAAGTTCTCCCACTTAAAAATATGAGAGGCCTGTAATTTTCATCATAGGTACACTTCAACTATGACAGACAAAATACATTTTAAAAATCCAGAAAATCACATTGTAGGATTTTTTATGAATTTATTTGCAAATTATGGTGGAAAATAAGTATTTGGTTACCTACAAACAAGCAGGATTTCTGGCTCTCACAGACCTGTAACTTCTTCTTTAAGAGGCTCCTCTGTCCTCCACTCGTGTGTGTATATATATATATATATATATATCCCATCCTCTCTCTCTCTGGTTTCCATGGGGACAGTGCCTGACAGAGTTGCCTGCTAGTGTTCAATATGAGAGATTGATACAGTGTAAACACAGGCAAATTCGTTTCACAGTCTGACACACACCCTCAGCAAGAAACGGTGGCAGTTGGCCTGTGTGTCAGTCCCGAGGGAGAGTGAGCATTGATCTGGTCTTTACAGGAATGGACAGCTCTAGTAGCACCAGCAGCTGAAGTAGTAAATAATATACTGGCTTTAATCACTGTAATTAGTTGAAACTGTCCAGCATTTCATTACCAGCCACCAGTACTAAGGGGCTGCAATTATCTGATATCAAATTCAACAAAGAGAAGAAATTCTATTTGATTTTAGCTGGAGGGTATGAAGGTTTTTAACCTACCTTCCCCCGCCCCAAAGTGGGACTGTAGTTTGAGTCTGGAATGAGACTCGGGCCATGTGCGGGGAAGGTTCGTTTCACTGCTGCTTCTCCCATGAAGGTTTCAGATCTGAGATATGGCCATCATATTCTGTCCCCTCTGCCCTCTGGTTAGTGTCTGGTTAGAGGAGAGGTCTTTAGTGGAAATTGACTTCCACTGTTTCACTCGTAGCTGGATGGAGACGCCATTTTCATCCCAAACGATTCTAAGATATTGAGGGCTTGTTCCATACATCCTCTATATCATGTGCCCATACTTCCTCTATATCATGTGCCCATACATCCTCTATATCATGTGCCCATACATCCTCTATATCATGTGCCCATGCATCCTCTATATCATGTGCCCATATATCCTCTATATCATGTGCCCATACATCCTCTATATCATGTGCCCATACATCCTCTATATCATGTGCCCATACATCCTCTATATCATGTGCCCATACATCCTCTATATCATGTGCCCATATATCCTCTATATCATGTGCCCATACATCCTCTATATCATGTGCCCATACATACTCTATATCATGTGACCATACATCCTCTATATCATGTGCCCATACATCCTCTATATCATGTGCCCATACATCCTCTATATCATGTGCCCATGCATCCTCTATATCATGTGCCCATACATCCTCTATATCATGTGCCCATACATCCTCTATATCACGTTCCCTTTGGGGGATTCTAATAAAACAATAGTCCATCCAATATCCAAAGCAATATTCCATGTGATTGTTACAGAAATTTTGTTTTTTTCCGGAATACAAAGAGCACAACAAAGGGTTTATTTTATGTGATTTAACGGCAAATTGTGGCTGAACCTGTTGAGGCTAGGGGGCAGTATTTTCACTTTTGGATGAAAGGCATGCCCAGAGTAAATGGCCTCTTACTCTTTCCCAGATGGGAATATATGCATGGTATTATTACTGGTGGATAGAAAACACTCTGAAGTTTCTAAAACTGTTTGAATTATGTCTGTGAGTATAACAGAACTAATATGGCAGACAAAAACCTGAGAAGAAATCCAAACAGGAAGTGAGAACTCAATATAGAAAACAGTGCCATTGGATGTGCACCTTAGATATGGATGAGAATGCACTTCCTAGGGCTTCCACAAGATGTCACCGTCTTCAGATTCTGGTTGTATGATTCTACTATAAAGCAGGGGCTCATAATAGCTCTTTGGGTGGGTGGTCTGGTAGAAAACCTCGGTCTCATTACACGCGGTCACAAGAGAGTGTCCTACCGTTCCTATGCTTTTTTTCAGACAATGAAATTCTCCGGTTGGAACCTTATTGCTGATTAATGTTTAAAACATCCTAAATATGGATTGCATACATCATTTGACGAGTTTCTACGACCTGTAACGGAACTTTTTGAGTTTTTGTCTGGAGGAATTGCTCGTGCTTTTTGAGGATTGAATGCTGGGCTGAACAAGCTAACAACAAGTGGCTAAATTATGGGCTTTTTGGAACTTTATGTAACACATCAGTCATTTATTGTCGAACTGGGATTCCTGGAACTGCCTTCTGATGGAGATATTCAAAGGTAAGTGAATATTTACAGTGTTTTTTGTAGCTTCTGTTGACGCCAAAATGGCTGCTATTTCTTTGGATTCTGAGCGCCGTTCTCAGATTATTCTTTTTCCGTAGTTAAAAAAAAAAAATCTGACACAGTGGTGGCATAGAGGATACGTTTATCTTTAATTCTGTGAATAAGACTTGCATCTTTTATCAATGTTTATTGTGAGTATTTCTGCAAAATCACCAGATGTTTTGGAATCAAAACATTACTGCACGTAATGCGCCAATGTAAACTGAGATTTTATATATATATATATATATGCACATTATCAAACAAAACACACAATACATGTATAACATGATGTCCTATGAGTGTCATCTGATGGAGATAATCAAAGGTTAGTGATTCATTTTATCTATATTTATGCTTTTATGACTGTGAAATATCGCTCTGTGTGTTTTTGAATTTGGTGGTCATCTAACATAAATATATGTTGTGTTTTCGCTGTAAAACATTTTAAAAATCGGACACGATGGGTAGATTAACAACATGTTTATCTTTCATTTGCTGTATTGGACTTGTTAATGTGTGAAAGTTTAATATTTCTAAAGAATATTTTTATCAGCTGAATGGGAGGGCGTGTTCCCTTCAGGGAACTCCTTGTGCCCCCCTAGCCCCAACAGGATTTATTAAGAGTCATGTCTACAAACAACAGAGCTCTCATTGGGTCCTAAATACAGCCTGGCCCTCTGGTGTTGTTCTCTCTACCCACAGGTATAACCTTGTTATTTGGTGTTGTGTTCTCCCCACCCTACAGGTTTCTACATGTACATCGAGACATCCCGGCCTAGGAAGGAGGGTGAGGTAGCAAGGCTGGTCAGTCCTTTCTTCAACGTGGCGCCCAAGAACCCGTACGGCATCACCAATCCCCCGGCATACTGCTTCAGCTTCTTCTTCCACATGTACGGAAAACACATTGGTAAGAAGAACATGTCAGTCTTTTTCCCTCTAACACATAACAGCAAGTCACAAACAAAGGACATGTTCCTTGTATTCTCTGTATTCTCTCATCAATACATGATTGAGTCAGAGGCTTCTCTCCAGTGACTATTTTTCTAATCTCATAGCTTCATGTCGTAATCATCCATATTAGATCCATTATTCTGGACATTGGATCCATTATAAGATCCATAATTTTGATTGATGGCTTTACGTTTTTCCCTTTAAGAAGATGTACACTCTTAAAAATCAAAGCGCAAGTTGGAACCAAATGTGACCTGATTCAGGAAACTGGACATATGTCGCAAGTCACGACTTCACAGGAGAGCTGTTTGAATGTAAAAAATATTTGGGGGATCAAAATAAAACATTTTGACAGGAATGCCTTCTGGAACATGTGAACTTTCATGTGCCTTAATAACAAACTTGTATGCCATCTGTAAATACGAATTCAATTGTTAAATTACGAACCTTGTTGGTTAAGCCACGGAAAAAGGGAACAACCTTCCCACTAGCCATGATTGGCTGAGATAATGAGTGGGCTGGACCTGCCGAGAGAGGAGTTAGGATTGGTCTGCCATATTCAAGGTTTCTGTCTATTTGAGCTCGTCAGTCTATGTCAGTAATTGTGTCGAACGCGGCATTTTTTTATGTATTGTGTTGTGCAACTGCATAAGTGTTGCTCCCCATTTTCTGGAGGATCAAGTTATGATATCAGTGGAACTAGAGTATAATAGCTAAAGAGATGGAGAAAACACCTGTCTCCGGATTGTATCTTCAAGCTAAGGGCAACCGTGGTATGGCATTCCTGACAGGGAGATGCGTCCAGCATCATACATGATGATGTATACAGGACAGATAGTCTAGCGTTAGCTAGCTACATTTTCAGATATTACACATTTCTAATTTTGACTGAAAGTGGATTTATTTCAAACTAAACTGTATTGTTAGCTGTCTGGCTCTCTAGCTGACATTATTATTTGTTTCCCAGAGCCATTTGCTTTTCTATTTAGAGCCTAATTTTAGCTAGCTAACATTGGACCTGGTTGGTTAGTTCCCAGCACTGTGGCATTGTTGGCAAGCTGTTCATTGTTGTTTAACTAGCTACATTAGATGGCTCGTTAGCTAACGTTACGTAACGTGTGTACAACAATATGGCTGGTGTCAGTAAACATCTGCAAAAAAGCACCATTTCACATTTTGCTACATAAGACCTGAATCCAGGTGGTGATTCACAAATAGGGTTTGGTGTCATTCAGATTTGCATATCATCATACCATCCTCCTTTCATCCCGGGATATACAGTATTTCCGGCTTTGTACTCAAGGGGGCGCCAAAAACACAAAAAGCTCATTGGGCATCTACAGTGGTTCATCCTTTAAAAGTTGCAGCATACTGCAGCACAGCTTGCGTGGTGCCGCAGAATTCTATGGCACGTTATTTAAGTGCCAACCACTGGTACCATTAATGCTAGTTAGTGCTAGTTTGACCACCAGAGGGCATCTTTGAGAAGCATTTGATAGCTTTCATTAGTGGCTGTACTAGAGAACTGAAAACCTTTTTTGTAAGAACATAGTATATGGGACTGATTTTAAGAAATGTTACTTAATTAATTAATTTGATTAATATTATGGTGTTTCTATTTCAAGAAAAACATAATGGATGGAACGGAAAATATGGCTCTGTACAACGTGATGGTCGAGAGTAGGCTACAGTGCTGGACTATTTAGCTAAAGAATCCCTGTGTCGTGCGGGCACGCGGCAGACCTGGGCTCAATTCCCCAACAGGGAGGAAGGATTAGGCTGTCCTTGTAAATGAGAATTTGTTAACTGATTCAATATGTTTTATTTCTGTCACGGTGTTCCTCCTCTTCTTCCGAAGAGGAGAGGCGAGAAGGATCGGACCAAAATGCGGCGTCGTAAGTGTCCATGGTAAATCTTTAATAAAGAAAGTACTGACAATGTATACAAAACAATAAACAAATGACGACCGTGAAGCTACAACATAGACAATCACCCACCAACAAACAGTGCAACCCAGGCTACCTAAGTATGATTCTCAATCAGAGACAACTAATGACACCTGCCTCTGATTGAGAACCATACTAGGCCGAAACATAGAAATACCCAAATCATAGAAAAACAAACATAGACTGCCCACCCAACTCACGCCCTGACCATACTAAATAAATACAAAACAAAGGAAATAAAGGTCAGAACGTGACAATTTCATAGTTGTGATGTATTCACTATTATTCCAAAATGTAGAAGATGCTGGAGGAAACAGGTACAAAATTATCTATATCCACAGTAAAACGAGTCCTATATCTACATAACCTGAAAGAGCCATAAATAGGATTGAAAAACCATACAAAAATCCAAAAACAGAAATGTTTGGTCCCTCCAAGACCGAAATTGAATAGCCCTTCTGGAGGGGTTTAAGCCTCATTTGCATAGTTCGCAGGGTGCCCTTGAAGTGAGTTACTATTGTCACCCATGACTGTGTTTGCTAGTGACAGAGACAGTTGTTGCAGTCCTGTGGCCTTCAACAAGTGAGATCCAAAGTGAATATGTTGTCATAACACTTGTATTATTTAAGACAATACAATACATATTTTATAAGGCCTAGTTTTACCCTAATACAATGATATGCAACTCATAATTTGCCTGCAAGTCACATTATGCTGGTTTGCAAAGTGATGTGTATTTCCTATTGTGGATATCCAACATTTAGAATGTTATTCTCAAAATGACTGCCAGGGTTGGGAAGACTAAGATATTAGAGTACCTTCAACATCTAAACTTAAACAACCCATTCAGTAATGGGTTTCAAGTCCAAGTAACAGATTAGATTAGTTTTGAAAACTGTATGTTATTTAAATTTGAGGTGCATAAGATTAATTAATCAATCAATGTACATGCAAAACAATTCTAAAAATCAACCTGCATTAGAGCATGCTGGGAAATATGATACTGATGTTCATGGTTTTGGTTCAACTCTGGTTATTAACACTGGGGTTCTTTTACACCACTAAGTGATAATATAACTCTTTACAGTATGAATTTAACTATTGAATCAACACTAGAATTGTTACACAGAAAAATCAACACTAGTTATTAAAACACTGACCAATGTCCTGTGTGCTATGAAAGGGACTTATTTGCAGGCATCCATACATTTCAAGAACCTTATAGAATTCTGAAGAACCGTAGACTCAAAGGTTCTTTATCAGGGAAGAGATCTCCAAGGCACCTTAAGAGTTAACGAGGAACCATTTAAGAACCTTTATTTTGTCCAGTGCACAGTACCAGTCAAACTCATTCAATGTTTTTTCTTTATTTTTACTATTTTCTACATTGTAGAATAATATTGAAGACATCAAAACTATGAAATAACACATATGGAATCATATAGTAACCAAAAAAGTGTTAAACAAATCAAAATAGATGTTATATTTGAGATTCTTCAAAGTAGCCACCATTTGCCTTGATGACATCTTTTTGATATAGTTTCAGAGAGGAGACGTTTATCTGAACGCATCCACGTCTACAACCATTTCCTGTCTCCCAGTGAAGAGGTACTCTGCTACTAATGCTCTGCTCCCAGACTCTCTCTCTCTGTGTGTGTGTGTGCGTGTGCGTGTGTGTGTGTGTGCGCACTCTGACAGTGAAGCAGTACTCTCCAGTGTGTGTGCGTGCGTCCACATGTGTGTGTATATACAACTCAAGTCTCCACAGTGAAGCCTATCAGTCTAACAGGGGGGTAGTAGTAGACTACATCAGGGTAGAGAGGGAGGGAGTAGGACGTAATAGTCTCTGGTCTCATCTTTACTGATAATAGTCTGGTCTCATCTCTACTGATTATAGTCTGGTCTCCTCTTTACTGATAATAGTCTGGTCTCTTTACTGATAATAGTCTGGTCTCTCTACTGATTATAGTCTGGTCTCTCTACTGATTATAGTCTGGTCTCTCTACTGATTATAGTCTGGTCTCTCTACTGATTATAGTCTGGTCTCCTCTTTACTGATAATAGTCTGGTCTCTTTACTGATAATAGTCTGGTCTCTTTACTGATAATAGTCTGGTCTCTTTACTGATAATAGTCTGGTCTCCTCTTTACTGATAATAGTCTGGTCTCCTCTTTACTGATAATAGTCTGGTCTTTTTACTGATAATAGTCTGGTCTCTTTACTGATAATAGTCTGGTCTCATCTTTACTGATAATAGTCTGGTCTCCTCTCTACTGATTATAGTCTGGTCTCTTTACTGATAATAGTCTGGTCTCCTCTTTACTGATAATAGTCTGGTCTCCTCTTTAGTGATAATAGTCTGGTCTCCTCTCTACTGATTATAGTCTGGTCTCTTTACTGATAATAGTCTGGTCTCCTCTTTACTGATAATAGTCTGGTCTCCTCTTTACTGATAATAGTCTGGTCTCTTTACTGATAATAGTCTGGTCTCTTTACTGATAATAGTCTGGTCTCTTTACTGATTATAGTCTGGTCTACTCTCTACTGATAATTGTGTGGTCTCTGGTCTCCTCTCTACTGATAATGGGGTATTACTTCACCTCTTACATTACCTTCTCATTGTCTCTTAGTGTCCCCAATGAAGCCTGCAGAGAAAGTGTTTGCTGTGAAGAGCTCTAAAGTGAGTCCCTTTGCTGTATGAGACAACTGCTATTGAAACATCATTGTCCTGCACCAAACAAGAGAGCGAACTGACACGGAGGGAGCTAGCTACTGTATCATCCATCTTGACAAAGGGCTGAGCTAGAGTTAGCATCAAGATGAGGGATATTGTTGACCTACGCACACGTGTGCATATACACACACACACACACACACACACAAGCAGACATTCACTCTCACATACACACACACACCTACACTGTGGAGACTAGTATGCTTAGCCTACCCTAGTGGAATGTGGGAGTTGCCAGGTGCGGTTGGCTCCGAACATCTGGAATGTGTGAAGGGGGGAGAGAGGGAGGAAGGGGGACTGAGGAAGGAAAGGAGGTGGGTGAGGGGGGGCAGTGGGGAGATTAGAGCAGTTCCAGAGCTCAGCTGAGGTTGAGCAGGCCTTGACATTTCCAATTTGCTCAGATTGATCGCCAGCCGAGTCCCCCTCTCCCTCCATCCCCTTCATCCCTCCTTCTCTACCTGCACCCCCCCTCCCTCCTTACCTCCCTGCCTCCCTCCATCCCCCAGACAGTGCCTCCTGGACCTCCTCCAGGAATCTCTCCAGCAAGAGATGTTAGTCCTGTTTGTTGTGCCAGGATTTCCAGGGTTTTCCACCCCTCTTCTCCCAGCAGTTGTAGGTCACCCTGCCTTAGTAAACCCATTGCCATCAGTTGCCTCTGCAGGGTAGCCACTGAACCGATTTCAAAGGGATGGCTGGGTTGAGGAAGATAGGCTCCTCCCACACCCACAGCCCAGGCTCCACATCCCCTTCTCGTGTGGGCCTTAGCAGCTGCCAGGCCCTCAGCCCTGCAGAGTAAAAGTCTGAGAGACCTGCTGTACTCAGACTCTGCAGCTTCATGAGGAAGAGCTGCCGGTCCAACCCTAATCCACCAGCTCTCCACAGCAGCGCGCATGTTGGTTCCCTCCAGCCGACATCTCCTACCCCGACGCACTCACACAACACGCAAAAGATATCCAGTCCAATTATTCCCCAGATTTTTTTACAAAACTCCACTGTGAGACCATCAACCCCCGGTGCACGGCTGGGGTGCATCTGAGTTACAGCCTCTGCCAGTTCATGGGACAACAGGGCAATGTCTATTTCATCCCTATGTACCAGAGAGAGCTTAGGGAGTTCTGCAAACAATACCTGAGCACACATAGGATCATACAGTTCTGCCCTATACAATTCGGTATAGAACTCCACAGTCCGCTCCCGCATCTCCCCCACCACAGAGGTCACCCGCCCATCCGAAAGACGTAGACAATGCAAACCCTTGGCTTCCCCACTCTCTTTCCAAACCAAAGAACAAGTAGCTGGGAGCATCCATCTCCTTGAGCATGTAGAACCTAACTCTTACAAGTGCTCCCTTTGCTTTAACCTGAAAAAAACTGCCCAGGTCCCTACGTAATTCAGCTAAATTAGCCTGGAGGCTTACATTGCCTTCCCCATCAGCTCTACCTCCATCTCACTAATACTACATTATAGTTCCCCTAAAACTCTCCTAGCCTCTGAGGATGAGAGCGCTGTATACTGTTCCGGGAATCTTCCGATGGCATTGAGGAGTACACCACATCAGTCACTGGCTTTATCAATAAGTGCATCGAGGACGTCATCCCCACAGTGACTGTACGTACATACCCCAACCAGAAGCCATGGATTACAGGCAACATTCGCACTGAGCTAAAGGGTAGAACGGACACTTTCAAGTGCGGGACTCTAACCTTGAAGCTAATAAGAAATCTTGCTATGCCCTGCAAAGAACCATCAAATAGGCAAAGCGTCAATACAGGGCTAAGATCGAATTGTACTACACCAGCTCTGATGCTCGTCTTATGTGGAAGGACTTGTAAACTATTACAGACTACAAAGGGAAGCACAGCTGCAAGCTGCCCAGTGACAACAGCCTACCAGACAAGCTAAATCACTTCTATGCTGGCTTCGAGACAAGCAAAACTGAGGCATGCATGAGAGCATTAGCTGTTCCGGACAACTGTGTGATCACGCTCTCCGTAGCTGACGTGAGTAAGACCTTTAAACAGGTCAACATTCACAAGGCTGCGGGGCCAGACGGATTACCAGGAGGCAGGCATGTGCTGACCAACTGGCAGGTGTCTTCACTGACATTTTCAACATGTCCCTGATTGAGTCTGTAATACCAACAAGTTTCAAGCAGACCACCACTGTCCCTGTGCACAAGAACATGAAGGCAACCTGCCTAAATGACTACAGACCCGTAGCACTCACGTCTGTAGCCATGAAGTGCTTTGAAAGGCTGGTAATGGCTCACATCAATACTATTATCCCAGAAACCATAGACCGACTCCAATTTGCATACTGCCCAAACAGATCCACAGATGATGCAATTTCTATTGCACTCCACACTGCCCTATCCCACCTGGACAAAAGGAACACCTATGTGAGAATGCTATTCATTGACTACAGCTCAGCGTTCAACAACATAGTGCCCTCAAAGCTCATCACTAAGCTAAGGATCCTGGGACTAAACACCTCCCTCTGCAACTGGATCCTGGACTTCCTGACGGGCCGCCCCCAGGTGGTGAGGGTAGGCTGCAACACATCTGCCACGCTGATTCTCAAATCTGGATCCCCCCAGGGGTGAGTGCTCAGTCCCCTCCTGTACTCCCTGTTCACCCAGGCACAACTCCAACACCATCATTAAGTTTGCAGACGACACAACAATGGTAGGCCTGATCACCTACAACGACGAGACAGCCTATAGGGAGGAGGTCAGAGACCTGGCGGTGCCAGAATAATAACCTATCCCTCAACATAAGCAAGACTAAGGAGATGATTGTGGACTACAGGAAAGGAGGACCTGAGCATGCCCCCATTCTCATTGATGGGGCTGTAGTGGAGCAGGTTGAGAGCTTCATGTTCCTTGGTGTCCACATCAAGGAAGATTTGGCATGGGTCTTCAGATCCTCAAAGGTTCTACAGCTGCAACATTGAGAGCATCCTGACTGGTTGCATCACTGCCTGGTACGGCAATTGCTTGGCCTCCGACTGCAAGGCACTACAGAGGGTAGTGTGTACGGCCCAGTACATCACTTGGGCTAAGCTGCCTGCCATCCAGGACCTCTAGACCAAGCGGTGTCAGAGGAATGCCCTGAAAATTGTAAAAGACCGCAGCCACCCCAGTCATAGACTGTTCTCTCTACTACCGCATGGCAAGTGGTACTATAAGCAGTCTCCCCTGTTGTGGAAATTTCATGTATTACCAAATAATGAGAGAGCAAACCACAGACAAGTCAGAGTATATTATAAAGTCCATATTTAATTATTTATGAGCTTCACCATAGCCCAGTGACTCAGATCAATTCAGTGTATATAAATGAATTCTCTCAGAGTGCTTACAAAACAGTTCTTAGTATCATTTATATCCAAGACACACCCATCTCAACTCACATGACGAATAACATATCTTAGGAACATTACACAAAGAACCTTTTACTTGAAAGAGGAGTATCCCATAGCTAGATAGCATTAGCTATAAATTATTGTTCAGTTTGGTCTCCTAAACAAAGTTCCTATCTCGTTCTTGGTACCACTTAGGACGAAAACATTACCTCATCCAATGGCATATATCAATTGTCAATTCTAGATACTCCCATCTCAAATACACTCCCTCCTGGACAAGATCAGAAAAGACAGTGAGCCTCCTGGGCCATATACTAAATCAAGATAAGGGCAACCTCAGAGAGGACATACAATAGTTACAGACACATTCCCATAAGAGGACAAGCCTGACCTCTTCCCTCTCTGGGGCCCAAGTAACTTTCCTACATAAGCATACTTATGAAAATTGATAAAACATCTTATTTATCAACGTTACCCAAATCATTCTGATTCTGCCACGACAACCCCTACACACCTCCTTTGAGGAGCACATTTTTACAGACAGACCAGATACAAAAAGGACTGCCACCCCTGCACTAACAGTTGTCCCATGGCTCAGCACACTTGCCCCTTTCCACCAGAGCCCCCAATTGACTTAGTTCACCACATCACTATGTGTCCCCTGCAGAAACAACACCTGTACTTTCATTTGTTTTACATATTCACCCAACACACTCCTCTTTCCCACATCTCTGGCACCATTTATATTAAGAGAGCCTACCCAAAGAGTCTCCATAAGAAGTGGGAGAAAAGGCATCAAAGAAAGAGACCAATAGCAAAGCTCAAAAAGCCCCAGTGCCGGAAAGAAACTATTCATATAAACAACGTCTAAAGGTAGACCTTTACGCACTGTTGTGACCCACTTCCTCAACCTAAACCATTTCCTGGGTGAGAAGACACCATGCCCCTCATTTTTCATAGCGTGTTTTACTGCTCTTACAAACTGTCGTGGAAATTCAGTACTGAGAGAGACTTGGTCATTTCTTCAAACAATCATCTTTATTTAATATTGATTAATTATTACAATAATGAAGCCGTCAATCCAACAGTCTTGACTGTCGGGCCGAGTGCTTAACTTTTACAGATATGCAGAGTTGTGTGTATATATAGTAGACCTAAAAATTCTGTCATGGCTGTCTCCACCCTTCCCATGCAGACTAAGGTCCATCATAAGACACTCTGGGTTCATCTCCTGGTCATCTGCCTCTGGTGTTGTTTTTCCCACATGGCAGGATAATTAGGAATACTGAGGCCTTTGTTCTGCTCCTCCAGGCTCTCTCTTCCCTGGCTAAACATACACCATATCTTGTCTATGGAATGCAGGCTCAATCAGACCGGAGACGTATGTCTCACATGCACCACTAATCATAGAATGGAATGTGGCTATTGGTTTTTATCACTAAATATCCATCTCAAGCTATCCCTAGTAAAACCATACGCCCGGATTAGCTGCAACATGCTAGAGTGGAGACCGTAAAACACGGCATTACCAGCACATGAATATCTTACTGTTTGTTAAGTAAATACAGTAATTGTTAAATATCCAACAAATCAGGTAAGTATGTAATTTTTCTATCAAAAAACTTTACCAGATCGCAAAGAAAATCCTCAAGATTAACTTTTTTCCCCTTGTTCTCATTCAGGAACCTTGACAGTTCCCTCACCGTATACTTTGACCCCACTGCCTGACTGGCTGTCAGCTCTGAACCCATTGAGGAGGAGTCTTAAAATAAATCCTCCTCATCGTCCTCTTCCTCAGACTCACCTTCCTCCTCCTCATCTCCATCTCCCATCCTGACCACCCGCCATTTCTCTCTAGTCGGGGCCTCCCCACCAGCACCAGGCAAAGGTTCCTTTCTTCTCCCCCTTTTTCCTCTTCCACATGACACAGTCCTCCAACCCCCTTGTTGCTTCCACTTCCCCACAATACTTTCCTCATCCACTAGCATAACCTGACTAGGCCCAGCCTCATCTACCCCATCATCTATAACATGACTAGACCCAGCCTCATCTACCCCACTCTCTGTAGCATGACTAGGCCCAGCCTCTGCTGCCTGCGTCTCATGGCCCCTTGCACGTTGACCTCGATTTCCCCCACTAGCGCTTGTACCCTCATATTGTCTATGGCCTTTATGTGGGCACGCAAAGCTCTTATGACCCAAATCCCCACACTCAAAGCACCGTAGACTATTTGTGCTGGCAAACCCTGCGTAGAGCCCCTCCCCATGCTTCACTTTAAAATGCACGTTCAGCTGTTGCTCATTGTTATTCAGAAACATGAATACTTGCCTCCGGAACGAAACAACATGCTTGACAGCATCTGCCTGAAAACCTGCAGACAGTACACGAAACCCACTAGCAAACTTACCAAAACGACTCAGCTCTTTCCTGATTTGATCATCCGTAATAAACAGAGGCAAATTTGCAACTACGACCCTGGTCGAGGGTTAGAAAGAGGAGAAATTGGCACCAACACACCCCTTACAAATATTCCACTAGCAGAACCTCCTCCACCTTAAGGAACACACCTGAATCCATGCCATAACGGCAGTGTCTTCTCCCCACTAGGCTGCGAAGCCATCACGCACACCAAGCCTTTCAAACCCCAGGAAACTAAAACTCTGTCCTTTTCCTCCCTAACTTAAAAAAAACAGTGGGTACCGCTAAAACAAACAGTGCATCAACCCTCCATCTTAGAAAAATAAACATTTAAGAAAAGAAAGGAAAGAATCAAGAAAATAAGTTAGGAAAGAGCCCTCCACACCAAACACTCAAACTCCGAAAGACTCCCAGCATGCACTGAGAGAGAGAGAGAGAGAGAGAGAGAGAGAGAGAGAGAGAGAGAGAGAGAGAGAGAGAGAGAGAGAGAGAGAGAGAGAGAGAGAGAGAGAGGAGAGAGAGAGAGAGAGAGAGAGAGAGAGAGAGAGAGAGAGAGAGAGAGAGAGAGAGAGAGAGAGAGAGAGACGCGCTAGCTACCTGGGCCAGGGTCTAAACAAGTTTTCTGAAGCACACTTCAAAGATTGCCTTTGGAGCTGGTGTCACGTTTGTTTACAGGATTAAGTCAGAGCACACAAACACACACACACCAAAGAGTATGTTTTATTTGGCCTATTTCATTAGCTAGGAGTGCTAATGCTATTTGTGCTCTGTCTAGCTCTCTAAAGCACTGTAATTCCTCTATCTAGGCAAATAAAAGGGGAAATAAAAGGGGAAGTGTCTGGCGGTTATACGGGAATTAATCCTATCCTGTATTAAACTGATTATCCCTTTGGGGTTTACTGTTGTGAGACTACGGAAAAGGGATTCTCCCAAATAAAATTATTAGGAGTGGAGGGATGGAACATTTTCCTCCTCTGCTTCAGAATAATTAATTAAAAGCCTTCTACACTACATTCAGCTCTGTGACATCAGTAAGGAATATCGCGGCACATTGCTCATCTGTTTTATATAGGCTGCACTTAATGAAATAGGATACAAATGTTACTTCAAAGTTTCTTCAAGATGAGTCTGCAACAGCTCCACATACACAGATTACAAAACATGCCTGTAGGGAATGCAGCAGTTGGCTGGAGAGATTAATTAATAATCAACAAACACACACACACACACACACACATTCACTCCCACATCCTATCGCTGTGAGTAGCCCAATAAAAAATGTACAACTGGACTCGACACCATCAAAATCCCTGTTTGAGCACTATGACACTGACATCCCTATCTACAGTACAGTAGACATCTCTACACTGCCTACAGTACAGTAGACATCACTAAACTATCTTTAGTACAGTTGTCATTACGACCACATCTACAATACAGTAGACATCACGACACTATCTACAGTACGGTATACATCTCTACACTGTCTACAGTATGGTAGACATATCTACACTGTCTACAGTACGGTAGACATCTCTACACTGTCTACAGTACGGTAGACATATCTAGACTATCTACAGTACAGTAGACATCACTACATTGTCTACAGTACAGTAGACAACTCTACACTATCTAGAGTACAGTACATTACACATCTCTACACTATTTACAGTACAGTAGACATATCTACACTATCTACAGTACAGTAGACATATCTACACTGTCTACAGTACAGTAGACATCACAACACTATCTAACAGTAGACATCACAACACTATTTACAGTACAGAAGACATCTCAACACTATTTACAGTACATTAGACATCTCAACACTATTTACAGTAGAGTAGACATCTCTACACTATTTACAGTACAGTACACATACCTACGCTACCCACAGTGCAGTAGACAACTCAACACTACCTGCAGTACAGTAGACATCACTACACTATCTACACTACAGTAGACATCTCTACACTATCTACAGTACAGTCGACATCTCTACACTATCTACAGTACAGTAGACATCACTACACTATCTACAGTACAGTAGACATCTCTACACTATCTACAGTACAGTAGACATCTCAACACTATCTACAGTACAGTAGACATCTCTACACTATCTACAGTACAGTAGACATCTCTACACTATCTACAGTACAGTAGACATCTCTACACTATCTACAGTACAGTAGGCATCTCTACACTATCTACAGTACAGTAGACATCTCCACACTATCTACAGTACAGTAGACATCTCTACACTATCTACAGTACAGTAGACATCTCTACACTATCTACAGTACAGTAGACATCTCTACACGATCTACAGTACAGTAGACATCTCTACACTATCTACAGTACAGTAGACATCTCTACACTATCTACAGTACAGTAGGCATCTCTACACTATCTACAGTACAGTAGACATCTCCACACTATCTACAGTACAGTAGACATCTCTACACTATCTACAGTACAGTAGACATCTCTACACTATCTACAGTACAGTAGACATCTCCACACTATCTACAGTACAGTAGACATCACTACACTATCTACAGTACAGTTGACATCACTACACTATCTACAGTACAGTTGACATCTCTACACTATCTACAGTACAGTAGACATCTCCACACTATCTACAGTACAGTAGACATCACTACACTATCTACAGTAGACATCACTACACTATCTACAGTACAGTAGACATCTCTACACTATCTACAGTACAGTAGACATCTCTACACTATCTACAGTACAGTAGACATCTCTACACTATCTACAGTACAGTAGACATCTCTACAATATCTACAGTACGGTAGACATCTCCACACTATCTACAGTACATTAGACATCTCAACACTATCTACAGTACAGTAGACATCTCTACACTATCTACAGTACAGTAGACATCTCTACACTATCTACAGTACAGTAGACATCTCTACACTATCTACAGTAGACATCTCCACACTATCTACAGTACAGTAGACATCTCTACACTATCTACAGTACAGTAGACATCTCTACACTATCTACAGTACAGTAGACATCTCCACACTATCTACAGTACAGTAGACATCTCTACACTATCTACAGTACAGTAGACATCTCTACACTATCTACAGTACAGTAGACATCTCCACACTATCTACAGTACAGTAGACATTACTACACTATCTACAGTAGACATCACTACACTATCTACAGTACAGTTGACATCTCTACACTATCTACAGTACAGTAGACATCTCCACACTATCTTCAGTACAGTAGACATCACTACACTATCTACAGTAGACATCACTACACTATCTACAGTACAGTAGACATCTCTACACTATCTGCAGTACAGTTGACATCTCTACACTATCTACAGTACAGTAGACATCTCCACACTATCTACAGTACAGTAGACATCACTACACTATCTACAGTAGACATCACTACACTATCTACAGTACAGTAGACATCTCTACACTATCTACAGTACAGTTGACATCTCTACACTATCTACAGTACAGTAGACATCTCAACACTATCTACAGTACAGTAGACATCTCTACACTATCTACAGTACAGTAGACATCTCAACACTATCTACAGTACAGTAGACATCTCTACACTATCTACAGTACAGTAGACATCTCTACACTATCTACAGTACAGTAGACATCACTACACTATCTACAGTACAGTAGACATCTCTACACTAGCTACAGTACAGTTGACATCTCTACACTATCTACAGTACAGTTGACATCTCTACACTATCTACAGTACAGTAGACATCTCTACACTATCTACAGTACAGTAGACATCTCAACACTATCTACAGTACAGTAGACATCTCTACACTATCTACAGTACAGTAGACATCTCTACACTATCTACAGTACAGTAGACATATCCACACTATCTACAGTACAGTAGACATCACTACACTATCTACAGTAGACATCACTACACTATCTACAGTACAGTAGACATCTCTACACTATCTACAGTACAGTTGACATCTCTACACTATCTACAGTACAGTAGACATCTCCACACTATCTACAGTACAGTAGACATCACTACACTATCTACAGTAGACATCACTACACTATCTACAGTACAGTAGACATCTCTACACTATCTACAGTACAGTTGACATCTCTACACTATCTACAGTAGACATCTCTACACTATCTACAGTACAGTAGACATCTCTACACTATCTACAGTACAGTAGACATCTCTACACTATCTACAGTACAGTTGACATCTCTACACTATCTACAGTAGACATCTCCACACTATCTACAGTACAGTAGACATTACTACACTATCTACAGTAGACATCACTACACTATCTACAGTACAGTTGACATCTCTACACTATCTACAGTACAGTAGACATCTACACACTATCTTCAGTACAGTAGACATCACTACACTATCTACAGTAGACATCACTACACTATCTACAGTACAGTAGACATCTCTACACTATCTGCAGTACAGTTGACATCTCTACACTATCTACAGTACAGTAGACATCTCCACACTATCTACAGTACAGTAGACATCACTACACTATCTACAGTAGACATCACTACACTATCTACAGTACAGTAGACATCTCTACACTATCTACAGTACAGTAGACATCTCTACACTATCTACAGTACAGTAGACATCTCAACACTATCTACAGTACAGTAGACATCTCTACACTATCTACAGTACAGTAGACATCTCTACACTATCTACAGTACAGTAGACATCACTACACTATCTACAGTACAGTAGACATCTCTACACTAGCTACAGTACAGTTGACATCTCTATACTATCTACAGTACAGTTGACATCTCTACACTATCTACAGTACAGTAGACATCTCTACACTATCTACAGTACAGTAGACATCTCAACACTATCTACAGTACAGTAGACATCTCTACACTATCTACAGTACAGTAGACATCTCTACACTATCTACAGTACAGTAGACATCTCTACACTATCTACAGTACAGTAGACATCTCCACACTATCTACAGTACAGTAGACATCACTACACTATCTACAGTAGACATCACTACACTATCTACAGTACAGTAGACATCTCCACACTATCTACAGTACAGTAGACATCACTACACTATCTACAGTAGACATCACTACACTATCTACAGTACAGTAGACATCTCTACACTATCTACAGTACAGTTGACATCTCTACACTATCTACAGTAGACATCTCTACACTATCTACAGTACAGTAGACATCTCTACACTATCTACAGTACAGTAGACATCTCTACACTATCTACAGTACAGTTGACATCTCTACACTATCTACAGTAGACATCTCCACACTATCTACAGTACAGTAGACATTACTACACTATCTACAGTAGACATCTCTACACTATCTACAGTACAGTAGACATCTCTACACTATCTACAGTACAGTAGACATCTCTACACTATCTACAGTAAAGTTGACATCTCTACACTATCTACAGTAGACATCTCTACACTATCTACAGTACAGTAGACATCTCTACACTATCTACAGTACAGTAGACATCTCTACACTATCTACAGTACAGTAGACATCTCCACACTATCTACAGTACATTAGACATCTCAACACTATCTACAGTACAGTAGACATCTCTACACTATCTACAGTACAGTAGACATCTCTACACTGTCTACAGTACAGTAGACATCACTACACTATCTACAGTAGACATCTCTACACTATCTACAGTACAGTAGACATCTCTACACTATCTACAGTACAGTAGACATCTCTACACTATCTACAGTACAGTAGACATCTCCACACTATCTACAGTACAGTAGACATCTCTACACTATCTACAGTACAGTAGACATCTCTACACTATCTACAGTACAGTAGACATCTCCACACTATCTACAGTACAGTAGACATTACTACACTATCTACAGTAGACATCACTACACTATCTACAGTACAGTTGACATCTCTACACTATCTACAGTACAGTAGACATCTCCACACTATCTACAGTACAGTAGACATCACTACACTATCTGCAGTAGACATCACTACACTATCTACAGTACAGTAGACATCTCTACACTATCTGCAGTACAGTTGACATCTCTACACTATCTACAGTACAGTAGACATCTCCACACTATCTACAGTACAGTAGACATCACTACACTATCTACAGTAGACATCACTACACTATCTACAGTACAGTAGACATCTCTACACTATCTACAGTACAGTTGACATCTCTACACTATCTACAGTACAGTAGACATCTCAACACTATCTACAGTACAGTAGACATCTCTACACTATCTACAGTACAGTAGACATCTCAACACTATCTACAGTACAGTAGACATCTCTACACTATCTACAGTACAGTAGACATCTCTACACTATCTACAGTACAGTAGACATCACTACACTATCTACAGTACAGTAGACATCTCTACACTAGCTACAGTACAGTTTACATCTCTACACTATCTACAGTACAGTTGACATCTCTACACTATCTACAGTACAGTAGACATCTCTACACTATCTACAGTACAGTAGACATCTCAACACTATCTACAGTACAGTAGACATCTCTACACTATCTACAGTACAGTAGACATCTCTACACTATCTACAGTACAGTAGACATCTCTACACTATCTACAGTACAGTAGACATCTCTACACTATCTACAGTACAGTAGACATCTCTACACTATCTACAGTACAGTAGACATCTCCACACTATCTACAGTACAGTAGACATCACTACACTATCTACAGTATATATCACTACACTATCTACAGTACAGTTGACATCTCTACACTATCTACAGTACAGTTGACATCTCTACACTATCTACAGTACAGTAGACATCTCCACACTATCTACAGTACAGTAGACATCACTACACTATCTACAGTAGACATCACTACACTATCTACAGTACAGTAGACATCTCTACACTATCTACAGTACAGTTGACATCTCTACACTATCTACAGTACAGTAGACATCTCCACACTATCTACAGTACAGTAGACATCACTACACTATCTACAGTAGACATCACTACACTATCTACAGTACAGTAGACATCTCTACACTATCTACAGTACAGTTGACATCTCTACACTATCTACAGTAGACATCTCTACACTATCTACAATACAGTAGACATCTCTACACTATCTACAGTAGACATCACTACACTATCTACAGTACAGTAGACATCTCAACACTATCTACAGTACAGTAGACATCTCTACACTATCTACAGTACAGTAGACATCTCCACACTATCTACAGTACAGTAGACATCTCAACACTATCTTCAGTACAGTAGACATCTCTACACTATCTACAGTACAGTAGACATCTCTACACTATCTACAGTACAGTAGACATATCCACACTATCTACAGTACAGTAGACATCACTACACTATCTACAGTAGACATCACTACACTATCTACAGTACAGTAGACATCTCTACACTATCTACAGTACAGTTGACATCTCTACACTATCTACAGTACAGTAGACATCTCCACACTATCTACAGTACAGTAGACATCACTACACTATCTACAGTAGACATCACTACACTATCTACAGTACAGTAGACATCTCTACACTATCTACAGTACAGTTGACATCTCTACACTATCTACAGTAGACATCTCTACACTATCTACAGTACAGTAGACATCTCTACACTATCTACAGTACAGTAGACATCTCTACACTATCTACAGTACAGTTGACATCTCTACACTATCTACAGTAGACATCTCCACACTATCTACAGTACAGTAGACATTACTACACTATCTACAGTAGACATCACTACACTATCTACAGTACAGTTGACATCTCTACACTATCTACAGTACAGTAGACATCTACACACTATCTTCAGTACAGTAGACATCACTACACTATCTACAGTAGACATCACTACACTATCTACAGTACAGTAGACATCTCTACACTATCTGCAGTACAGTTGACATCTCTACACTATCTACAGTACAGTAGACATCTCCACACTATCTACAGTACAGTAGACATCACTACACTATCTACAGTAGACATCACTACACTATCTACAGTACAGTAGACATCTCTACACTATCTACAGTACAGTAGACATCTCTACACTATCTACAGTACAGTAGACATCTCAACACTATCTACAGTACAGTAGACATCTCTACACTATCTACAGTACAGTAGACATCTCTACACTATCTACAGTACAGTAGACATCACTACACTATCTACAGTACAGTAGACATCTCTACACTAGCTACAGTACAGTTGACATCTCTATACTATCTACAGTACAGTTGACATCTCTACACTATCTACAGTACAGTAGACATCTCTACACTATCTACAGTACAGTAGACATCTCAACACTATCTACAGTACAGTAGACATCTCTACACTATCTACAGTACAGTAGACATCTCTACACTATCTACAGTACAGTAGACATCTCTACACTATCTACAGTACAGTAGACATCTCCACACTATCTACAGTACAGTAGACATCACTACACTATCTACAGTAGACATCACTACACTATCTACAGTACAGTAGACATCTCCACACTATCTACAGTACAGTAGACATCACTACACTATCTACAGTAGACATCACTACACTATCTACAGTACAGTAGACATCTCTACACTATCTACAGTACAGTTGACATCTCTACACTATCTACAGTAGACATCTCTACACTATCTACAGTACAGTAGACATCTCTACACTATCTACAGTACAGTAGACATCTCTACACTATCTACAGTACAGTTGACATCTCTACACTATCTACAGTAGACATCTCCACACTATCTACAGTACAGTAGACATTACTACACTATCTACAGTAGACATCTCTACACTATCTACAGTACAGTAGACATCTCTACACTATCTACAGTACAGTAGACATCTCTACACTATCTACAGTAAAGTTGACATCTCTACACTATCTACAGTAGACATCTCTACACTATCTACAGTACAGTAGACATCTCTACACTATCTACAGTACAGTAGACATCTCTACACTATCTACAGTACAGTAGACATCTCCACACTATCTACAGTACATTAGACATCTCAACACTATCTACAGTACAGTAGACATCTCTACACTATCTACAGTACAGTAGACATCTCTACACTGTCTACAGTACAGTAGACATCACTACACTATCTACAGTAGACATCTCTACACTATCTACAGTACAGTAGACATCTCTACACTATCTACAGTACAGTAGACATCTCTACACTATCTACAGTACAGTAGACATCTCCACACTATCTACAGTACAGTAGACATCTCTACACTATCTACAGTACAGTAGACATCTCTACACTATCTACAGTACAGTAGACATCTCCACACTATCTACAGTACAGTAGACATTACTACACTATCTACAGTAGACATCACTACACTATCTACAGTACAGTTGACATCTCTACACTATCTACAGTACAGTAGACATCTCCACACTATCTACAGTACAGTAGACATCACTACACTATCTGCAGTAGACATCACTACACTATCTACAGTACAGTAGACATCTCTACACTATCTGCAGTACAGTTGACATCTCTACACTATCTACAGTACAGTAGACATCTCCACACTATCTACAGTACAGTAGACATCACTACACTATCTACAGTAGACATCACTACACTATCTACAGTACAGTAGACATCTCTACACTATCTACAGTACAGTTGACATCTCTACACTATCTACAGTACAGTAGACATCTCAACACTATCTACAGTACAGTAGACATCTCTACACTATCTACAGTACAGTAGACATCTCAACACTATCTACAGTACAGTAGACATCTCTACACTATCTACAGTACAGTAGACATCTCTACACTATCTACAGTACAGTAGACATCACTACACTATCTACAGTACAGTAGACATCTCTACACTAGCTACAGTACAGTTTACATCTCTACACTATCTACAGTACAGTTGACATCTCTACACTATCTACAGTACAGTAGACATCTCTACACTATCTACAGTACAGTAGACATCTCAACACTATCTACAGTACAGTAGACATCTCTACACTATCTACAGTACAGTAGACATCTCTACACTATCTACAGTACAGTAGACATCTCTACACTATCTACAGTACAGTAGACATCTCTACACTATCTACAGTACAGTAGACATCTCTACACTATCTACAGTACAGTAGACATCTCCACACTATCTACAGTACAGTAGACATCACTACACTATCTACAGTATATATCACTACACTATCTACAGTACAGTTGACATCTCTACACTATCTACAGTACAGTTGACATCTCTACACTATCTACAGTACAGTAGACATCTCCACACTATCTACAGTACAGTAGACATCACTACACTATCTACAGTAGACATCACTACACTATCTACAGTACAGTAGACATCTCTACACTATCTACAGTACAGTTGACATCTCTACACTATCTACAGTACAGTAGACATCTCCACACTATCTACAGTACAGTAGACATCACTACACTATCTACAGTAGACATCACTACACTATCTACAGTACAGTAGACATCTCTACACTATCTACAGTACAGTTGACATCTCTACACTATCTACAGTAGACATCTCTACACTATCTACAATACAGTAGACATCTCTACACTATCTACAGTAGACATCACTACACTATCTACAGTACAGTAGACATCTCAACACTATCTACAGTACAGTAGACATCTCTACACTATCTACAGTACAGTAGACATCTCCACACTATCTACAGTACAGTAGACATCACTACACTATCTACAGTACAGTAGACATCTCTACACTAGCTACAGTACAGTTGACATCTCTACACTATCTACAGTACAGTTGACATCTCTACACTATCTACAGTACAGTAGACATCTCTACACTATCTACAGTACAGTAGACATCTCTACACTATCTACAGTACAGTAGACATCACTACACTATCTACAGTACAGTAGACATCTCTACACTAGCTACAGTACAGTTTACATCTCTACACTATCTACAGTACAGTTGACATCTCTACACTATCTACAGTACAGTAGACATCTCTACACTATCTACAGTACAGTAGACATCTCAACACTATCTACAGTACAGTAGACATCTCTACACTATCTACAGTACAGTAGACATCTCTACACTATCTACAGTACAGTAGACATCTCTACACTATCTACAGTACAGTAGACATCTCTACACTATCTACAGTACAGTAGACATCTCTACACTATCTACAGTACAGTAGACATCTCCACACTATCTACAGTACAGTAGACATCACTACACTATCTACAGTATATATCACTACACTATCTACAGTACAGTTGACATCTCTACACTATCTACAGTACAGTTGACATCTCTACACTATCTACAGTACAGTAGACATCTCCACACTATCTACAGTACAGTAGACATCACTACACTATCTACAGTAGACATCACTACACTATCTACAGTACAGTAGACATCTCTACACTATCTACAGTACAGTTGACATCTCTACACTATCTACAGTACAGTAGACATCTCCACACTATCTACAGTACAGTAGACATCACTACACTATCTACAGTAGACATCACTACACTATCTACAGTACAGTAGACATCTCTACACTATCTACAGTACAGTTGACATCTCTACACTATCTACAGTAGACATCTCTACACTATCTACAGTACAGTAGACATCTCTACACTATCTACAGTAGACATCACTACACTATCTACAGTACAGTAGACATCTCAACACTATCTACAGTACAGTAGACATCTCTACACTATCTACAGTACAGTAGACATCTCTACACTATCTACAGTACAGTAGACATCTCCACACTATCTACAGTACAGTAGACATCTCTACACTATCTACAGTACAGTAGACATGTCTACACTATATACAGCACAGTAGACATCACTCCACTATCTACAGTACAGTAGACATCACTACACTATCTACAGTAGACATGTCTACACTATCTACAGTGCAGTAGACATCTCTACACTATCTACAGTAGACATCACTACACTATCTACATTAGACATCACTACAAAATCTAGAGTAGACACCTCTACACTATCTACAGTAGACATCACTACACTATCTACAGTAGACATCACTACACTATCTACAGTAGACATCCCTACACTGTCTGCAGTAGACATCCCTACACTGTCTACAGTAGACATCCCTACACTATCTACAGTACAGTAGACATCACAACACTATCTACATTAGACATCACTACAAAATCTAGAGTAGACACCTCTACACTATCTACAGTAGACATCACTACACTATCTACAGTAGAAATCACTACACTATCTACAGTAGACATCCCTACACTATCTACAGTAGACATCCCTACACTGTCTACAGTAGACATCCCTACACTGTCTACAGTAGACATCCCTACACTGTCTACAGTAGACATCCCTACACTATCTACAGTACAGTAGACATCACAACACTATCTACAGTAGACATCACTACACTATCTACAGTAGACATGTCTACACTATCTACAGTGCAGTAGACATCTCTACACTATCTACAGTACAGTTGACATCTCTACACTATCTACAGTACAGTAGACATCTCCACACTATCTACAGTACAGTAGACATCACTACACTATCTACAGTAGACATCACTACACTATCTACAGTACAGTAGACATCTCTACACTATCTACAGTACAGTTGACATCTCTACACTATCTACAGTAGACATCTCTACACTATCTACAATACAGTAGACATCTCTACACTATCTACAGTAGACATCACTACACTATCTACAGTACAGTAGACATCTCAACACTATCTACAGTACAGTAGACATCTCTACACTATCTACAGTACAGTAGACATCTCTACACTATCTACAGTACAGTAGACATCACTACACTATCTACAGTACAGTAGACATCTCTACACTAGCTACAGTACAGTTGACATCTCTACACTATCTACAGTACAGTTGACATCTCTACACTATCTACAGTACAGTAGACATCTCTACACTATCTACAGTACAGTAGACATCTCTACACTATCTACAGTACAGTAGACATCACTACACTATCTACAGTACAGTAGACATCTCTACACTAGCTACAGTACAGTTGACATCTCTACACTATCTACAGTACAGTTGACATCTCTACACTATCTACAGTACAGTAGACATCTCTACACTATCTACAGTACAGTAGACATCTCAACACTATCTACAGTACAGTAGACATCTCTACACTATCTACAGTACAGTAGACATCTCTACACTATCTACAGTACAGTAGACATCTCTACACTATCTACAGTACAGTAGACATCTCTACACTATCTACAGTACAGTAGACATCTCTACACTATCTACAGTACAGTAGACATCTCCACACTATCTACAGTACAGTAGACATCACTACACTATCTACAGTATATATCACTACACTATCTACAGTACAGTTGACATCTCTACACTATCTACAGTACAGTTGACATCTCTACACTATCTACAGTACAGTAGACATCTCCACACTATCTACAGTACAGTAGACATCACTACACTATCTACAGTAGACATCACTACACTATCTACAGTACAGTAGACATCTCTACACTATCTACAGTACAGTTGACATCTCTACACTATCTACAGTACAGTAGACATCTCCACACTATCTACAGTACAGTAGACATCACTACACTATCTACAGTAGACATCACTACACTATCTACAGTACAGTAGACATCTCTACACTATCTACAGTAGACATCACTACACTATCTACAGTAGACATCCCTACACTGTCTGCAGTAGACATCCCTACACTGTCTACAGTAGACATCCCTACACTATCTACAGTACAGTAGACATCACAACACTATCTACATTAGACATCACTACAAAATCTAGAGTAGACACCTCTACACTATCTACAGTAGACATCACTACACTATCTACAGTAGAAATCACTACACTATCTACAGTAGACATCCCTACACTATCTACAGTAGACATCCCTACACTGTCTACAGTAGACATCCCTACACTGTCTACAGTAGACATCCCTACACTGTCTACAGTAGACATCCCTACACTATCTACAGTACAGTAGACATCACAACACTATCTACAGTAGACATCACTACACTATCTACAGTAGACATCTCTACACTATCTACAGTACAGTAGACATCACTACACTATCTACAGTAGACATCACCACACTGTCTACAGTAGACATCTCTACACTATCTATAGTACAGTAGACATCACTACACTATCTACAGTACAGTAGACATCACTACACTATCTACAGTAGACATCTCTACACTATCTACAGTACAGTAGACATCTCTACACTATCTACAGTACAGTAGACATCTCTACACTATCTACAGTACAGTAGACATCTCCACACTATCTACAGTACATTAGACATCTCCACACTATCTACAGTACAGTAGACATCTCAACACTATCTACAGTACAGTAGACATCTCTACACTATCTACAGTACAGTAGACATCTCTACACTGTCTACAGTACAGTAGACATCACTACACTATCTACAGTAGACATCTCTACACTATCTACAGTACAGTAGACATCTCTACACTATCTACAGTACAGTAGACATCTCTACACTATCTACAGTACAGTAGACATCTCCACACTATCTACAGTACAGTAGACATCTCTACACTATCTACAGTACAGTAGACATCTCTACACTATCTACAGTACAGTAGACATCTCCACACTATCTACAGTACAGTAGACATTACTACACTATCTACAGTAGACATCACTACACTATCTACAGTACAGTTGACATCTCTACACTATCTACAGTACAGTAGACATCTCCACACTATCTTCAGTACAGTAGACATCACTACACTATCTACAGTAGACATCACTACACTATCTACAGTACAGTAGACATCTCTACACTATCTGCAGTACAGTTGACATCTCTACACTATCTACAGTACAGTAGACATCTCCACACTATCTACAGTACAGTAGACATCACTACACTATCTACAGTAGACATCACTACACTATCTACAGTACAGTAGACATCTCTACACTATCTACAGTACAGTTGACATCTCTACACTATCTACAGTACAGTAGACATCTCAACACTATCTACAGTACAGTAGACATCTCTACACTATCTACAGTACAGTAGACATCTCAACACTATCTACAGTACAGTAGACATCTCTACACTATCTACAGTACAGTAGACATCTCTACACTATCTACAGTACAGTAGACATCACTACACTATCTACAGTACAGTAGACATCTCTACACTAGCTACAGTACAGTTTACATCTCTACACTATCTACAGTACAGTTGACATCTCTACACTATCTACAGTACAGTAGACATCTCTACACTATCTACAGTACAGTAGACATCTCAACACTATCTACAGTACAGTAGACATCTCTACACTATCTACAGTACAGTAGACATCTCTACACTATCTACAGTACAGTAGACATCTCTACACTATCTACAGTACAGTAGACATCTCTACACTATCTACAGTACAGTAGACATCTCTACACTATCTACAGTACAGTAGACATCTCCACACTATCTACAGTACAGTTGACATCTCTACACTATCTACAGTACAGTAGACATCTCCACACTATCTACAGTACAGTAGACATCACTACACTATCTACAGTAGACATCACTACACTATCTACAGTACAGTAGACATCTCTACACTATCTACAGTACAGTTGACATCTCTACACTATCTACAGTACAGTAGACATCTCCACACTATCTACAGTACAGTAGACATCACTACACTATCTACAGTAGACATCACTACACTATCTACAGTACAGTAGACATCTCTACACTATCTACAGTACAGTTGACATCTCTACACTATCTACAGTAGACATCTCTACACTATCTACAGTACAGTAGACATCTCTACACTATCTACAGTAGACATCACTACACTATCTACAGTACAGTAGACATCTCAACACTATCTACAGTACAGTAGACATCTCTACACTATCTACAGTACAGTAGACATCTCTACACTATCTACAGTACAGTAGACATCACTACACTATCTACAGTACAGTAGACATCTCTACACTAGCTACAGTACAGTTGACATCTCTACACTATCTACAGTACAGTTGACATCTCTACACTATCTACAGTACAGTAGACATCTCTACACTATCTACAGTACAGTAGACATCTCTACACTATCTACAGTACAGTAGACATCACTACACTATCTACAGTACAGTAGACATCTCTACACTAGCTACAGTACAGTTTACATCTCTACACTATCTACAGTACAGTTGACATCTCTACACTATCTACAGTACAGTAGACATCTCTACACTATCTACAGTACAGTAGACATCTCAACACTATCTACAGTACAGTAGACATCTCTACACTATCTACAGTACAGTAGACATCTCTACACTATCTACAGTACAGTAGACATCTCTACACTATCTACAGTACAGTAGACATCTCTACACTATCTACAGTACAGTAGACATCTCTACACTATCTACAGTACAGTAGACATCTCCACACTATCTACAGTACAGTAGACATCACTACACTATCTACAGTATATATCACTACACTATCTACAGTACAGTTGACATCTCTACACTATCTACAGTACAGTTGACATCTCTACACTATCTACAGTACAGTAGACATCTCCACACTATCTACAGTACAGTAGACATCACTACACTATCTACAGTAGACATCACTACACTATCTACAGTACAGTAGACATCTCTACACTATCTACAGTACAGTTGACATCTCTACACTATCTACAGTACAGTAGACATCTCCACACTATCTACAGTACAGTAGACATCACTACACTATCTACAGTAGACATCACTACACTATCTACAGTACAGTAGACATCTCTACACTATCTACAGTACAGTTGACATCTCTACACTATCTACAGTAGACATCTCTACACTATCTACAGTACAGTAGACATCTCTACACTATCTACAGTAGACATCACTACACTATCTACAGTACAGTAGACATCTCAACACTATCTACAGTACAGTAGACATCTCTACACTATCTACAGTACAGTAGACATCTCTACACTATCTACAGTACAGTAGACATCTCCACACTATCTACAGTACAGTAGACATCTCTACACTATCTACAGTACAGTAGACATGTCTACACTATATACAGCACAGTAGACATCACTCCACTATCTACAGTACAGTAGACATCACTACACTATCTACAGTAGACATGTCTACACTATCTACAGTGCAGTAGACATCTCTACACTATCTACAGTAGACATCACTACACTATCTACATTAGACATCACTACAAAATCTAGAGTAGACACCTCTACACTATCTACAGTAGACATCACTACACTATCTACAGTAGACATCACTACACTATCTACAGTAGACATCCCTACACTGTCTGCAGTAGACATCCCTACACTGTCTACAGTAGACATCCCTACACTATCTACAGTACAGTAGACATCACAACACTATCTACATTAGACATCACTACAAAATCTAGAGTAGACACCTCTACACTATCTACAGTAGACATCACTACACTATCTACAGTAGAAATCACTACACTATCTACAGTAGACATCCCTACACTGTCTACAGTAGACATCCCTACACTGTCTACAGTAGACATCCCTACACTGTCTACAGTAGACATCCCTACACTGTCTACAGTAGACATCCCTACACTATCTACAGTACAGTAGACATCACAACACTATCTACAGTAGACATCACTACACTATCTACAGTAGACATCTCTACACTATCTACAGTACAGTAGACATCACTACACTATCTACAGTAGACATCACCACACTATCTACAGTAGACATCACAACACTATCTACAGTAGACATCACTACACTATCTACAGTACATTATACATCACTACACTGTCTACAGTAGACATCACTACACTATCTACAGTACAGTGGACATCTCCACACTGTCTACAGTACACATCTCTACACTATCTACAGTAGACATCACAACACTATCTACAGTAGACATCACTACACTATGTACAGTAGACATCCCTACACTGTCTACAGTAGACATCACTACACTGTCTACAGTAGACATCACTACACTGTCTACAGTAGACATCTCTACACTATCTACAGTACAGTAGACACCACTACACTATCTACAGTAGCCATCACTACACTATCTACAGTAGACATCACTACAAAATCTACAGTAGACACACTTTACACTATCTACAGTACAGTAGACATCACTACACTATCTACAGTAGACATCACTACACTATCTACAGTAGACATCCCTACACAGTCTACAGTAGACACCACGACACTATCTACAGTAGACATCACTACACTGTCTACAGTAGACATCTCTACACTATCTACAGTACAGTAGAAATCTCCACACTATCTACAGTAGACATCACTACACTATCTACAGTAGAAATCACTACACTATCTACAGTAGAAATCACTACACTATCTACAGTAGACATCCCTACACAGTCTACAGTAGACACCACGACACTATCTACAGTAGACATCACTACACTGTCTACAGAAGACATCTCTACACTATCTACAGTACAGTAGACATCTCCACACTATCTACAGTACAGTGGACATCTCTACACTATCTACAGTACAGTAGACATCTCTACACTATCTACAGTACATTAGACATCACTACACTGTCTACAGTACATTAGACATCACTACACTGTCTACAGTAGACATCACTACACTATCTACAGTACAGTGGACATCTCCACACTGTCTACAGTACACATCTCTACACTATCTACAGTAGACATCACTACACTGTCTACAGTACATTAGACATCACTACACTATCTACAGTACAGTAGTCTTCACTACACAATCTACAGTAGACATCACTACACTGTCTACAGTAGACATCTCTACAAAATCTACAGTAGACACCTCTACACTATCTACAGTAGACATCACTACACTATCTACAGTAGACATCACTACAAAATCTACAGTAGACACCTCTACACTATCTACAGTAGACATCACTACACTATCTACAGTAGACATCACTACACTATCTACAGTAGACATCCCTACACTGTCTACATTAGACATCACTACACTGTCTACAGTAGACACCTCTACACTATCTACAGTAGACACCTCTACACTATCTACAGTAGACATCACTACACTATCTACAGTAGACACCTCTACACTATCTACAGTAGACATCCCTACACTGTCTACAGTAGACATCACTACACTGTCTACAGTAGACATCACTACACTATCTACAGTAGACATCTCTACACTATCTACAGTACAGTAGACATCTCCACATTATCTACAGTAGACATCACTACACTATCTACAGTAGACATCTCTACACTATCTACAGTACAGTAGACACCACTACACTATCTACAGTAGCCATCACTACAAAAGCTACAGGAGACACCTCTACACTATCTACAGTAGACATCACTACACTATCTACAGTAGACATCCCTAAACTGTCTACAGTAGACATCACTACACTGTCTACAGTAGACATCACTACACTATCTACAGTAGACATCTCTACACTATCTACAGTACAGTAGACATCTCCACATTATCTACAGTAGACATCACTACACTATCTACAGTAGACATCTCTACACTATCTACAGTACAGTAGACACCACTACACTATCTACAGTAGCCATCACTACAAAAGCTACAGGAGACACCTCTACACTATATACAGTAGACATCACTACACTATCTACAGTAGACATCCCTAAACTGTCTACAGTAGACATCACTACACTGTCTACAGTAGACATCACTACACTGTCTACAGTAGACATCCCTACACTATCTACAGTACAGTAGACATCACAACACTATCTACAGTAGACATCACTACACTATCTACAGTAGACATCTCTACACTATCTACAGTACAGTAGACATCACTACACTATCTACAGTAGACATCACCACACTGTCTACAGTAGACATCTCTACACTATCTACAGTACAGTAGACATCTCTACACTATCTACAGTACAGTAGACATCACTACACTATCTACAGTACAGTAGACATCACTACACTGTCTACAGTACAGTAGACATCACTACACTATCTACAGTAGACATCTCTACACTATCTACAGTAGACATCACTACACTATCTACAGTAGACATCTCTACAAAATCTACAGTAGACACCTCTACACTATCTACAGTAGACATCACTACACTATCTACAGTAGACATCACTACACTGTCTACAGTAGACATCACTACACTGTCTACAGTAGACATCCCTACACTATCTACAGTACAGTAGACATCACAACACTATCTACAGTAGACATCTCTACACTGTCTACAGTACAGTAGACATCACTACACTGTCTACAGTACAGTAGACATCACTACACTATCTACAGTAGACATCTCTACACTATCTACAGTAGACATCACTACACTATCTACAGTAGACATCTCTACAAAATCTACAGTAGACACCTCTACACTATCTACAGTAGACATCACTACACTATCTACAGTAGACATCCCTAAACTGTCTACAGTAGACATCACTACACTGTCTACAGTAGACATCCCTACACTATCTACAGTACAGTAGACATCACAACACTATCTACAGTAGACATCACTACACTATCTACAGTAGACATCTCTACACTATCTACAGTACAGTAGACATCACTACACTATCTACAGTAGACATCACCACACTGTCTACAGTAGACATCTCTACACTATCTACAGTACAGTAGACATCTCTACACTATCTACAGTACAGTAGACATCACTACACTATCTACAGTACAGTAGACATCACTACACTATCTACAGTAGACATCTCTACACTGTCTACAGTACAGTAGACATCACTACACTGTCTACAGTACAGTAGACATCACTACACTATCTACAGTAGACATCTCTTAACTATCTACAGTACAGTAGACATCTCTACACTATCTACAGTAGACATCACTACACTATCTGCAGTAGACATCGCTACAAAATCTACAGTAGACACCTCTACACTATCTACAGTAGACATCACTATACTATCTACAGTAGACATCTCTACACAGTCTACAGTAGACATCCCTACACTGTCTACAGTAGACAGCACGACACTATCTACAGTAGACATCACTACACTATCTACAGTAGACATCACTACACTATCTACAGTAGACATCACTACACTGTCTACAGTAGACATCCCTACAAAACTACAGGAGACACCTCTACACTATCTACAGTAGACACCTCTACACTATCTACAGTAGACACCTCTACACTATCTACAGTAGACATCCCTACACTGTCTACAGTAGACATCACTACACTGTCTACAGTAGACATCTCTACACTATCTATAGTACTGTAGACATCTCTACACCATCTACAGTACAGTAGACATCTCTACACTATCTACAGTACAGTAGACATCACTACACTATCTACAGTACAGTAGTCTTCACTACAGAATCTACAGTAGACATCACTACACTGTCTTCAGTAGACATCTCTACAAAATCTACAGTAGACACCTCTACACTATCTACAGTAGACATCACTACACTATCTACAGTAGACATCACTACAAAATCTACAGGAGACACCTCTACACTATCTACAGGAGACATCACTACACTATCTACAGTAGACATCCCTACACTGTCTACAGTAAACATCACTACACTGTCTACAGTAGACATCTCTACACTATCTATAGTACTGTAGACATCTCTACACCATCTACAGTACAGTAGACATCACTACACTATCTACAGTACAGTAGTATTCACTACACAATCTACAGTAGACATCACTACACTGTCTACAGTAGACATCTCTACAAAATCTACAGTAGACACCTCTACACTATCTACAGTAGACATCACTACACTATCTACAGTAGACATCACTACAAAATCTACAGGAGACACCTCTACACTATCTACAGGAGACATCACTACACTATCTACAGTAGACATCTCTACAAAATCTACAGTAGACACCTCTACACTATCTACAGTAGACATCACTACACTATCTACAGTAGACATCACTACAAAATCTACAGGAGACACCTCTACACTATCTACAGGAGACATCACTACACTATCTACAGTAGACATCCCTACACTGTCTACAGTAGACATCACTACACTGTCTACAGTAGACATCTCTACACTATCTATAGTACTGTAGACATCTCTACACCATCTACAGTACAGTAGACATCTCTACACTATCTACAGTACAGTAGACATCACTACACTATCTACAGTACAGTAGTCTTCACTACACAATCTACAGTAGACATCACTACACTGTCTACAGTAGACATCTCTACAAAATCTACAGTAGACACCTCTACACTATCTACAGTAGACATCACTACACTATCTACAGTAGACATCACTACAAAATCTACAGGAGACACATCTACACTATCTACAGGAGACATCACTACACTATCTACAGTAGACATCACTACACTATCTACAGTAGACATCCCTACACTGTCTACAGTAGACATCACTACACTGTCTACAGTAGACACCTCTACACTATCTACAGTAGACACCTCTACACTATCTACAGTAGACATCACTACACTATCTACAGTAGACACCTCTACACTATCTACAGTAGACATCACCACACTATCTACAGTAGACATCACTACAGTATCTACAGTAGACATCCCTACACTGTCTACAGTAGACATCACTACACTGTCTACAGTAGACATCACTACACTGTCTACAGTAGACATCTCTACACTATCTACAGTACAGTAGACATCTCCACACTATCTACAGTAGCCATCACTACACTATCTACAGTAGACATCACTACAAAAGCTACAGGAGACACCTCTCCACTATCTACAGTAGACATCCCTACACTATCTACAGTAGACATCACTACACTATCTACAGTAGACATCACTACACTATCTACAGTAGACATCAATACACTATCTACATTAGACATCACTACAAAATCTACAGTAGACACCTCTACACTATCTACAGTAGACATCACTACACTATCTACAGTAGACATCACTACACTATCTACAGTAGACATCACTACACTATCTACAGTAGACATCCCTACACAGTCTACAGTAGACACCACGACACTATCTACAGTAGACATCACTACACTGTCTACAGTAGACATCTCTACACTATCTACGGTACAGTAGACATCTCCACACTATCTACAGTACAGTAGACATCACTGCACTATCTACAGTACAGTAGTCGTCACTACACAATCTACATTAGACATCACTACACTGTCTACAGTACAGTGGACATCTCTACACTATCTACAGTACAGTAGACATCTCTACACTATCTAAAGTACATTAGACATCACTACACTGTCTACAGTACATTAGACATCACTACACTGTCTACATTACTGTAGACATCTCTACACTATCTACAGTACATTAGACATCACTACACTGTCTACAGTACATTAGACATCACTACACTGTCTACAGTAGACATCACTACACTATCTACAGTACAGTAGACATCACTACACTATCTACAGTAGACATCTCTACACTGTCTACAGTACAGTAGACATCACTACACTGTCTACAGTACAGTAGACATCACTACACTATCTACAGTAGACATCTCTACACTATCTACAGTACAGTAGACATCTCTACACTATCTACAGTAGACATCACTACACTATCTACAGTAGACATCACTACAAAATCTACAGTAGACACCTCTACACTATCTACAGTAGACATCACTATACTATCTACAGTAGACATCTCTACACAGTCTACAGTAGACATCCCTACACTGTCTACAGTAGACAGCACGACACTATCTACAGTAGACATCACTACACTGTCTACAGTACAGTAGACATCTCTACACAGTCTACAGTAGACATCCCTACACTGTCTACAGTAGACATCCCTACACTGTCTACAGTAGACATCACTACACTGTCTACAGTAGACATCTCTACACTATCTACAGTACTGTAGACATCTCTACACTATCTACAGTACAGTAGACATCTCCACACTATCTACAGTACAGTAGACATCTCTACACTATCTACAGTACAGTAGTCTTCACTACACAATCTACAGTAGACATCACTACACTGTCTACAGTAGACATCTCTAAAAAATCTACAGTAGACACCTCTACACTATCTACAGTAGACATCACTACACTATCTACAGTAGACATCACTACAAAATCTACAGTAGACATCACTACACTATCTACAGTAGACATCACCACACTATCTACAGTAGACATCTCTACACTATCTATAGTACAGTAGACATCACTACACTATCTACAGTACAGTAGACATCACTACACTATCTACAGTAGACATCTCTACACTATCTACAGTACAGTAGACATCTCTACACTATCTACAGTACAGTAGACATCTCTACACTATCTACAGTACAGTAGACATCTCCACACTATCTACAGTACATTAGACATCTCCACACTATCTACAGTACAGTAGACATCTCAACACTATCTACAGTACAGTAGACATCTCTACACTATCTACAGTACAGTAGACATCTCTACACTGTCTACAGTACAGTAGACATCACTACACTATCTACAGTAGACATCTCTACACTATCTACAGTACAGTAGACATCTCTACACTATCTACAGTACAGTAGACATCTCTACACTATCTACAGTACAGTAGACATCTCCACACTATCTACAGTACAGTAGACATCTCTACACTATCTACAGTACAGTAGACATCTCTACACTATCTACAGTACAGTAGACATCTCCACACTATCTACAGTACAGTAGACATTACTACACTATCTACAGTAGACATCACTACACTATCTACAGTACAGTTGACATCTCTACACTATCTACAGTACAGTAGACATCTCCACACTATCTACAGTACAGTAGACATCACTACACTATCTACAGTAGACATCACTACACTATCTACAGTACAGTAGACATCTCTACACTATCTGCAGTACAGTTGACATCTCTACACTATCTACAGTACAGTAGACATCTCCACACTATCTACAGTACAGTAGACATCACTACACTATCTACAGTAGACATCACTACACTATCTACAGTACAGTAGACATCTCTACACTATCTACAGTACAGTTGACATCTCTACACTATCTACAGTACAGTAGACATCTCAACACTATCTACAGTACAGTAGACATCTCTACACTATCTACAGTACAGTAGACATCTCAACACTATCTACAGTACAGTAGACATCTCTACACTATCTACAGTACAGTAGACATCTCTACACTATCTACAGTACAGTAGACATCACTACACTATCTACAGTACAGTAGACATCTCTACACTAGCTACAGTACAGTTTACATCTCTACACTATCTACAGTACAGTTGACATCTCTACACTATCTACAGTACAGTAGACATCTCTACACTATCTACAGTACAGTAGACATCTCAACACTATCTACAGTACAGTAGACATCTCTACACTATCTACAGTACAGTAGACATCTCTACACTATCTACAGTACAGTAGACATCTCTACACTATCTACAGTACAGTAGACATCTCTACACTATCTACAGTACAGTAGACATCTCTACACTATCTACAGTACAGTAGACATCTCCACACTATCTACAGTACAGTAGACATCACTACACTATCTACAGTATATATCACTACACTATCTACAGTACAGTTGACATCTCTACACTATCTACAGTACAGTTGACATCTCTACACTATCTACAGTACAGTAGACATCTCCACACTATCTACAGTACAGTAGACATCACTACACTATCTACAGTAGACATCACTACACTATCTACAGTACAGTAGACATCTCTACACTATCTACAGTACAGTTGACATCTCTACACTATCTACAGTACAGTAGACATCTCCACACTATCTACAGTACAGTAGACATCACTACACTATCTACAGTAGACATCACTACACTATCTACAGTACAGTAGACATCTCTACACTATCTACAGTACAGTTGACATCTCTACACTATCTACAGTAGACATCTCTACACTATCTACAGTACAGTAGACATCTCTACACTATCTACAGTAGACATCACTACACTATCTACAGTACAGTAGACATCTCAACACTATCTACAGTACAGTAGACATCTCTACACTATCTACAGTACAGTAGACATCTCTACACTATCTACAGTACAGTAGACATCACTACACTATCTACAGTACAGTAGACATCTCTACACTAGCTACAGTACAGTTGACATCTCTACACTATCTACAGTACAGTTGACATCTCTACACTATCTACAGTACAGTAGACATCTCTACACTATCTACAGTACAGTAGACATCTCTACACTATCTACAGTACAGTAGACATCACTACACTATCTACAGTACAGTAGACATCTCTACACTAGCTACAGTACAGTTTACATCTCTACACTATCTACAGTACAGTTGACATCTCTACACTATCTACAGTACAGTAGACATCTCTACACTATCTACAGTACAGTAGACATCTCAACACTATCTACAGTACAGTAGACATCTCTACACTATCTACAGTACAGTAGACATCTCTACACTATCTACAGTACAGTAGACATCTCTACACTATCTACAGTACAGTAGACATCTCTACACTATCTACAGTACAGTAGACATCTCTACACTATCTACAGTACAGTAGACATCTCCACACTATCTACAGTACAGTAGACATCACTACAACTATCTACAGTATATATCACTACACTATCTACAGTACAGTTGACATCTCTACACTATCTACAGTACCGTTGACATCTCTACACTATCTACAGTACAGTAGACATCTCCACACTATCTACAGTACAGTAGACATCACTACACTATCTACAGTACAGTAGACATCTCTACACTATCTACAGTACAGTTGACATCTCTACACTATCTACAGTACAGTAGACATCTCCACACTATCTACAGTACAGTAGACATCACTACACTATCTACAGTAGACATCACTACACTATCTACAGTACAGTAGACATCTCTACACTATCTACAGTACAGTTGACATCTCTACACTATCTACAGTAGACATCTCTACACTATCTACAGTACAGTAGACATCTCTACACTATCTACAGTAGACATCACTACACTATCTACAGTACAGTAGACATCTCAACACTATCTACAGTACAGTAGACATCTCTACACTATCTACAGTACAGTAGACATCTCTACACTATCTACAGTACAGTAGACATCTCCACACTATCTACAGTACAGTAGACATCTCTACACTATCTACAGTACAGTAGACATGTCTACACTATATACAGCACAGTAGACATCACTCCACTATCTACAGTACAGTAGACATCACTACACTATCTACAGTAGACATGTCTACACTATCTACAGTGCAGTAGACATCTCTACACTATCTACAGTAGACATCACTACACTATCTACATTAGACATCACTACAAAATCTAGAGTAGACACCTCTACACTATCTACAGTAGACATCACTACACTATCTACAGTAGACATCACTACACTATCTACAGTAGACATCCCTACACTGTCTGCAGTAGACATCCCTACACTGTCTACAGTAGACATCCCTACACTATCTACAGTACAGTAGACATCACAACACTATCTACATTAGACATCACTACAAAATCTAGAGTAGACACCTCTACACTATCTACAGTAGACATCACTACACTATCTACAGTAGAAATCACTACACTATCTACAGTAGACATCCCTACACTGTCTACAGTAGACATCCCTACACTGTCTACAGTAGACATCCCTACACTGTCTACAGTAGACATCCCTACACTGTCTACAGTAGACATCCCTACACTATCTACAGTACAGTAGACATCACAACACTATCTACAGTAGACATCACTACACTATCTACAGTAGACATCTCTACACTATCTACAGTACAGTAGACATCACTACACTATCTACAGTAGACATCACCACACTATCTACAGTAGACATCACAACACTATCTACAGTAGACATCACTACACTATCTACAGTACATTATACATCACTACACTGTCTACAGTAGACATCACTACACTATCTACAGTACAGTGGACATCTCCACACTGTCTACAGTACACATCTCTACACTATCTACAGTAGACATCACAACACTATCTACAGTAGACATCACTACACTATCTACAGTAGACATCCCTACACTGTCTACAGTAGACATCACTACACTGTCTACAGTAGACATCACTACACTGTCTACAGTAGACATCTCTACACTATCTACAGTACAGTAGACACCACTACACTATCTACAGTAGCCATCACTACACTATCTACAGTAGACATCACTACAAAATCTACAGTAGACACACTTTACACTATCTACAGTACAGTAGACATCACTACACTATCTACAGTAGACATCACTACACTATCTACAGTAGACATCCCTACACAGTCTACAGTAGACACCACGACACTATCTACAGTAGACATCACTACACTGTCTACAGTAGACATCTCTACACTATCTACAGTACAGTAGAAATCTCCACACTATCTACAGTAGACATCACTACACTATCTACAGTAGAAATCACTACACTATCTACAGTAGAAATCACTACACTATCTACAGTAGACATCCCTACACAGTCTACAGTAGACACCACGACACTATCTACAGTAGACATCACTACACTGTCTACAGAAGACATCTCTACACTATCTACAGTACAGTAGACATCTCCACACTATCTACAGTACAGTAGACATCACTGCACTATCTACAGTACAGTAGTCGTCACTACACAATCTAGATTAGACATCACTACACTGTCTACAGTACAGTGGACATCTCTACACTATCTACAGTACAGTAGACATCTCTACACTATCTACAGTACATTAGACATCACTACACTGTCTACAGTACATTAGACATCACTACACTGTCTACAGTAGACATCACTACACTATCTACAGTACAGTGGACATCTCCACACTGTCTACAGTACACATCTCTACACTATCTACAGTAGACATCACTACACTGTCTACAGTACATTAGACATCACTACACTATCTACAGTACAGTAGTCTTCACTACACAATCTACAGTAGACATCACTACACTGTCTACAGTAGACATCTCTACAAAATCTACAGTAGACACCTCTACACTATCTACAGTAGACATCACTACACTATCTACAGTAGACATCACTACAAAATCTACAGTAGACACCTCTACACTATCTACAGTAGACATCACTACACTATCTACAGTAGACATCACTACACTATCTACAGTAGACATCCCTACACTGTCTACATTAGACATCACTACACTGTCTACAGTAGACACCTCTACACTATCTACAGTAGACACCTCTACACTATCTACAGTAGACATCACTACACTATCTACAGTAGACACCTCTACACTATCTACAGTAGACATCCCTACACTGTCTACAGTAGACATCACTACACTGTCTACAGTAGACATCACTACACTATCTACAGTAGACATCTCTACACTATCTACAGTACAGTAGACATCTCCACATTATCTACAGTAGACATCACTACACTATCTACAGTAGACATCTCTACACTATCTACAGTACAGTAGACACCACTACACTATCTACAGTAGCCATCACTACAAAAGCTACAGGAGACACCTCTACACTATCTACAGTAGACATCACTACACTATCTACAGTAGACATCCCTAAACTGTTTACAGTAGACATCACTACACTGTCTACAGTAGACATCACTACACTATCTACAGTAGACATCTCTACACTATCTACAGTACAGTAGACATCTCCACATTATCTACAGTAGACATCACTACACTATCTACAGTAGACATCTCTACACTATCTACAGTACAGTAGACACCACTACACTATCTACAGTAGCCATCACTACAAAAGCTACAGGAGACACCTCTACACTATATACAGTAGACATCACTACACTATCTACAGTAGACATCCCTAAACTGTCTACAGTAGACATCACTACACTGTCTACAGTAGACATCACTACACTGTCTACAGTAGACATCCCTACACTATCTACAGTACAGTAGACATCACAACACTATCTACAGTAGACATCACTACACTATCTACAGTAGACATCTCTACACTATCTACAGTACAGTAGACATCACTACACTATCTACAGTAGACATCACCACACTGTCTACAGTAGACATCTCTACACTATCTACAGTACAGTAGACATCTCTACACTATCTACAGTACAGTAGACATCACTACACTATCTACAGTACAGTAGACATCACTACACTGTCTACAGTACAGTAGACATCACTACACTATCTACAGTAGACATCTCTACACTATCTACAGTAGACATCACTACACTATCTACAGTAGACATCTCTACAAAATCTACAGTAGACACCTCTACACTATCTACAGTAGACATCACTACACTATCTACAGTAGACATCACTACACTGTCTACAGTAGACATCACTACACTGTCTACAGTAGACATCCCTACACTATCTACAGTACAGTAGACATCACAACACTATCTACAGTAGACATCTCTACACTGTCTACAGTACAGTAGACATCACTACACTGTCTACAGTACAGTAGACATCACTACACTATCTACAGTAGACATCTCTACACTATCTACAGTAGACATCACTACACTATCTACAGTAGACATCTCTACAAAATCTACAGTAGACACCTCTACACTATCTACAGTAGACATCACTACACTATCTACAGTAGACATCCCTAAACTGTCTACAGTAGACATCACTACACTGTCTACAGTAGACATCCCTACACTATCTACAGTACAGTAGACATCACAACACTATCTACAGTAGACATCACTACACTATCTACAGTAGACATCTCTACACTATCTACAGTACAGTAGACATCACTACACTATCTACAGTAGACATCACCACACTGTCTACAGTAGACATCTCTACACTATCTACAGTACAGTAGACATCTCTACACTATCTACAGTACAGTAGACATCACTACACTATCTACAGTACAGTAGACATCACTACACTATCTACAGTAGACATCTCTACACTGTCTACAGTACAGTAGACATCACTACACTGTCTACAGTACAGTAGACATCACTACACTATCTACAGTAGACATCTCTTAACTATCTACAGTACAGTAGACATCTCTACACTATCTACAGTAGACATCACTACACTATCTGCAGTAGACATCGCTACAAAATCTACAGTAGACACCTCTACACTATCTACAGTAGACATCACTATACTATCTACAGTAGACATCTCTACACAGTCTACAGTAGACATCCCTACACTGTCTACAGTAGACAGCACGACACTATCTACAGTAGACATCACTACACTATCTACAGTAGACATCACTACACTATCTACAGTAGACATCACTACACTGTCTACAGTAGACATCCCTACAAAACTACAGGAGACACCTCTACACTATCTACAGTAGACACCTCTACACTATCTACAGTAGACACCTCTACACTATCTACAGTAGACATCCCTACACTGTCTACAGTAGACATCACTACACTGTCTACAGTAGACATCTCTACACTATCTATAGTACTGTAGACATCTCTACACCATCTACAGTACAGTAGACATCTCTACACTATCTACAGTACAGTAGACATCACTACACTATCTACAGTACAGTAGTCTTCACTACAGAATCTACAGTAGACATCACTACACTGTCTTCAGTAGACATCTCTACAAAATCTACAGTAGACACCTCTACACTATCTACAGTAGACATCACTACACTATCTACAGTAGACATCACTACAAAATCTACAGGAGACACCTCTACACTATCTACAGGAGACATCACTACACTATCTACAGTAGACATCCCTACACTGTCTACAGTAAACATCACTACACTGTCTACAGTAGACATCTCTACACTATCTATAGTACTGTAGACATCTCTACACCATCTACAGTACAGTAGACATCACTACACTATCTACAGTACAGTAGTCTTCACTACACAATCTACAGTAGACATCACTACACTGTCTACAGTAGACATCTCTACAAAATCTACAGTAGACACCTCTACACTATCTACTGTAGACATCACTACACTATCTACAGTAGACATCACTACAAAATCTACAGGAGACACCTCTACACTATCTACAGGAGACATCACTACACTATCTACAGTAGACATCTCTACAAAATCTACAGTAGACACCTCTACACTATCTACAGTAGACATCACTACACTATCTACAGTAGACATCACTACAAAATCTACAGGAGACACCTCTACACTATCTACAGGAGACATCACTACACTATCTACAGTAGACATCCCTACACTGTCTACAGTAGACATCACTACACTGTCTACAGTAGACATCTCTACACTATCTATAGTACTGTAGACATCTCTACACCATCTACAGTACAGTAGACATCTCTACACTATCTACAGTACAGTAGACATCACTACACTATCTACAGTACAGTAGTCTTCACTACACAATCTACAGTAGACATCACTACACTGTCTACAGTAGACATCTCTACAAAATCTACAGTAGACACCTCTACACTATCTACAGTAGACATCACTACACTATCTACAGTAGACATCACTACAAAATCTACAGGAGACACCTCTACACTATCTACAGGAGACATCACTACACTATCTACAGTAGACATCACTACACTATCTACAGTAGACATCCCTACACTGTCTACAGTAGACATCACTACACTGTCTACAGTAGACACCTCTACACTATCTACAGTAGACACCTCTACACTATCTACAGTAGACATCACTACACTATCTACAGTAGACACCTCTACACTATCTACAGTAGACATCACCACACTATCTACAGTAGACATCACTACAGTATCTACAGTAGACATCCCTACACTGTCTACAGTAGACATCACTACACTGTCTACAGTAGACATCACTACACTGTCTACAGTACACATCTCTACACTATCTACAGTACAGTAGACATCTCCACACTATCTACAGTAGCCATCACTACACTATCTACAGTAGACATCACTACAAAAGCTACAGGAGACACCTCTCCACTATCTACAGTAGACATCCCTACACTATCTACAGTAGACATCACTACACTATCTACAGTAGACATCACTACACTATCTACAGTAGACATCAATACACTATCTACATTAGACATCACTACAAAATCTACAGTAGACACCTCTACACTATCTACAGTAGACATCACTACACTATCTACAGTAGACATCACTACACTATCTACAGTAGACATCACTACACTATCTACAGTAGACATCCCTACACAGTCTACAGTAGACACCACGACACTATCTACAGTAGACATCACTACACTGTCTACAGTAGACATCTCTACACTATCTACGGTACAGTAGACATCTCCACACTATCTACAGTACAGTAGACATCACTGCACTATCTACAGTACAGTAGTCGTCACTACACAATCTACATTAGACATCACTACACTGTCTACAGTACAGTGGACATCTCTACACTATCTACAGTACAGTAGACATCTCTACACTATCTAAAGTACATTAGACATCACTACACTGTCTACAGTACATTAGACATCACTACACTGTCTACATTACTGTAGACATCTCTACACTATCTACAGTACATTAGACATCACTACACTGTCTACAGTACATTAGACATCACTACACTGTCTACAGTAGACATCACTACACTATCTACAGTACAGTAGACATCACTACACTATCTACAGTAGACATCTCTACACTGTCTACAGTACAGTAGACATCACTACACTGTCTACAGTACAGTAGACATCACTACACTATCTACAGTAGACATCTCTACACTATCTACAGTACAGTAGACATCTCTACACTATCTACAGTAGACATCACTACACTATCTACAGTAGACATCACTACAAAATCTACAGTAGACACCTCTACACTATCTACAGTAGACATCACTATACTATCTACAGTAGACATCTCTACACAGTCTACAGTAGACATCCCTACACTGTCTACAGTAGACAGCACGACACTATCTACAGTAGACATCACTACACTGTCTACAGTACAGTAGACATCTCTACACAGTCTACAGTAGACATCCCTACACTGTCTACAGTAGACATCCCTACACTGTCTACAGTAGACATCACTACACTGTCTACAGTAGACATCTCTACACTATCTACAGTACTGTAGACATCTCTACACTATCTACAGTACAGTAGACATCTCCACACTATCTACAGTACAGTAGACATCTCTACACTATCTACAGTACAGTAGTCTTCACTACACAATCTACAGTAGACATCACTACACTGTCTACAGTAGACATCTCTAAAAAATCTACAGTAGACACCTCTACACTATCTACAGTAGACATCACTACACTATCTACAGTAGACATCACTACAAAATCTACAGTAGACATCACTACACTATCTACAGTAGACATCACTACACTATCTACAGTAGACATCACTACACTATCTACAGTAGACATCCCTACACTGTCTACATTAGACATCACTACACTGTCTACAGTAGACACCTCTACACTATCTACAGTAGACACCTCTACACTATCTACAGTAGACATCACTACACTATCTACAGTAGACATCTCTACACTATCTACAGTACAGTAGACATCTCCACATTATCTACAGTAGACATCACTACACTATCTACAGTAGACATCTCTACACTATCTACAGTACAGTAGACACCACTACACTATCTACAGTAGCCATCACTACACTATCTACAGTAGACATCACTACAAAAGCTACAGGAGACACCTCTACACTATCTACAGTAGACATCACTACACTATCTACAGTAGACATCCCTAAACTGTCTAAAGTAGACATCACTACACTGTCTACAGTAGACATCACTACACTGTCTACAGTAGACATCCCTACACTATCTACAGTACAGTAGACATCACAACACTATCTACAGTAGACATCACTACACTTTCTACAGTAGACATCTCTACACTATCTACAGTACAGTAGACATCACTACACTATCTACAGTACAGTAGACATCACTACACTATCTACAGTAGACATCACCACACTGTCTACAGTAGACATCTCTACACTATCTACAGTACAGTAGACATCTCTACACTATCTACAGTACAGTAGACATCACTACACTATCTACAGTACAGTAGACATCACTACACTATCTACAGTAGACATCTCTACACTGTCTACAGTACAGTAGACATCACTACACTGTCTACAGTGCAGTAGACATCACTACACTATCTACAGTAGACATCTCTACACTATCTACAGTAGACATCACTACACTATCTACAGTAGACATCTCTACAAAATCTACAGTAGACACCTCTACACTATCTACAGTAGACATCACTACACTATCTACAGTAGACATCCCTAAACTGTCTACAGTAGACATCACTACACTGTCTACAGTAGACATCACTACACTGTCTACAGTAGACATCCCTACACTATCTACAGTACAGTAGACATCACAACACTATCTACAGTAGACATCACTACACTATCTACAGTACAGTAGACATCACAACACCATCTACAGTGGACATCTCTACACTATCTACAGTACAGTAGACATCACTACACTATCTACAGTAGACATCACCACACTGTCTACAGTAGACATCTCTACACTATCTACAGTACAGTAGACATCTCTACACTATCTACAGTACAGTAGACATCACTACACTATCTACAGTACAGTAGACATCACTACACTATCTACAGTAGACATCTCTACACTGTCTACAGTACAGTAGACATCACTACACTGTCTACAGTACAGTAGACATCACTACACTATCTACAGTAGACATCTCTACACTATCTACAGTAGACATCACTACACTATCTACAGTAGACATCTCTACAAAATCTACAGTAGACACCTCTACACTATCTACAGTAGACATCACTACACTATCTACAGTAGACATCTCTACACTGTCTACAGTACAGTAGACATCACTACACTGTCTACAGTACAGTAGACATCACTACACTATCTACAGTAGACATCTCTACACTATCTACAGTACAGTAGACATCTCTACACTATCTACAGTAGACATCACTACACTATCTGCAGTAGACATCGCTACAAAATCTACAGTAGACACCTCTACACTATCTACAGTAGACAGCACTATACTATCTACAGTAGACATCTCTACACAGTCTACAGTAGACATCCCTATACTGTCTACAGTAGACAGCACGACACTATCTACAGTAGACATCACTACACTATCTACAGTAGACATCACTACACTATCTACAGTAGACATCACTACACTGTCTACAGTAGACATCCCTACAAAAGCTACATTAGACACCTTTACACTATCTACAGTAGACACCTCTACAAAATCTACAGTAGACACCTCTACACTATCTACAGTAGACATCACTACACTATCTACAGTAGACATCCCTAAACTGTCTACAGTAGACATCACTACACTGTCTACAGTAGACATCACTACACTGTCTACAGTAGACATCCCTACACTATCTACAGTACAGTAGACATCACAACACTATCTACAGTAGACATCACTACACTATCTACAGTACAGTAGACATCACAACACCATCTACAGTAGACATCTCTACACTATCTACAGTACAGTAGACATCACTACACTATCTACAGTAGACATCACCACACTGTCTACAGTAGACATCTCTACACTATCTACAGTACAGTAGACATCTCTACACTATCTACAGTACAGTAGACATCACTACACTATCTACAGTACAGTAGACATCACTACACTATCTACAGTAGACATCTCTACACTGTCTACAGTACAGTAGACATCACTACACTGTCTACAGTACAGTAGACATCACTACACTATCTACAGTAGACATCTCTACACTATCTACAGTACAGTAGACATCTCTACACTATCTACAGTAGACATCACTACACTATCTGCAGTAGACATCGCTACAAAATCTACAGTAGACACCTCTACACTATCTACAGTAGACATCACTATACTATCTACAGTAGACATCTCTACACAGTCTACAGTAGACATCCCTACACTGTCTACAGTAGACAGCACGACACTATCTACAGTAGACATCACTACACTGTCTACAGTAGACATCACTACACTATCTACAGTACTGTAGACATCTCTACACTATCTACAGTACAGTAGACATCTCTACACTATCTACAGTACATTAGACATCACTACACTGTCTACAGTACATTAGACATCACTACACTGTCTACAGTACAGTGGACATCTCCACACTGTCTACAGTACACATCTCTACACTATCTACAGTAGACATCACAACACTATCTACAGTAGACATCACTACACTATCTACAGTACACATCTCTACACTATCTACAGTAGACATCTCTACACTGTCTACAGTACAGTACACATCACTACACTATCTACAGTAGACATCTCTACACTGCCTACAGTACATTAGACATCACTACACTGTCTGCAGTACAGAAGACATCTGTTACGTACTCCTCTTGGAGGAGGGAACGCAGCACCCTGCTACACTCAACTCCCCATGGTGTGAAGAGGTATGGGATTGCAGGTGCGGGTATGGATGACAGAGGCAGAGAATTTTACCTTTAACAGGGAATTTATTCCTTTGCACAGTATTTGGGGGAATAGGGGCTGGACGGAACCAATGCTAAGAAAGTTAAAGTTAAAGAGCACCCTCTCCTGCCTCACCTTCCCATTAGTTACCATCTTAGCACCACCTGGCGAGCTAATAAAGAGCCCCCTCCTGCCTCACCTTCCCATTAGTTACCTATCTAATCAGCACGGTCTCCACACCATCTGCAGTTCAGCAGACGTCTCCACACTGTCTACAGTGCAGTAGACATCTCTACACTATCTACAGTACAGTAGACATGTCTACACTATATACAGCACAGTAGACATCACTACACTATCTACAGTAGACATCACTACAAAAGCTACAGTAGAAATCACTACACTGTCTACAGTAGACATCACTACACTGTCTACAGTAGACATCTCTACACTATCTACAGTACAGTAGACATCTCCACACTGTCTACAGTAGACATCACTACACTATCTACAGTAGACATCTCTACACTATCTACAGTACAGTAGACACCACTACACTATCTACAGTAGACATCACTACAAAAGCTACAGGAGACACCTCTACACTATCTACAGTAGACATCACTATACTATCTACAGTAGAAATCACTACACTATCTACAGTAGAAATCACTACACTATCTACAGTAGACATCTCTACACTATCTACAGTACAGTAGACATCACTACACTATCTACAGTAGACATCACTACACTATCTACAGTAGACATCAATACACTATCTACATTAGACATCACTACAAAATCTACAGTAGACACCTCTACACTATCTACAGTACAGTAGACATCACTACACTATCTACAGTAGACATCACTACACTATCTACAGTAGACATCCCTACACAGTCTACAGTAGACACCACGACACTATCTACAGTAGACATCACTACACTGTCTACAGTAGACATCTCTACACTATCTACAGTACAGTAGACATCTCCACACTATCTACAGTACAGTAGACATCACTGCACTATCTACAGTACAGTAGTCATCACTACACAATCTACATTAGACATCACTACACTGTCTACAGTACAGTGGACATCTCTACACTATCTACAGTACAGTAGACATCTCTACACTATCTACAGTACAGTAGACATCTCTACACTATCTACAGTACATTAGACATCACTACACTGTCTACAGTACATTAGACATCACTACACTGTCTACATTACTGTAGACATCTCTACACTATCTACAGTACATTAGACATCACTACACTGTCTACAGTACATTATACATCACTACACTGTCTACAGTAGACATCACTACACTATCTACAGTACAGTGGACATCTCCACACTGTCTACAGTACACATCTCTACACTATCTACAGTAGACATCACAACACTATCTACAGTAGACATCACTACACTATCTACAGTAGACATCCCTACACTGTCTACAGTAGACATCACTACACTGTCTACAGTAGACATCACTACACTGTCTACAGTAGACATCTCTACACTATCTACAGTACAGTAGACACCACTACACTATCTACAGTAGCCATCACTACACTATCTACAGTAGACATCACTACAAAATCTACAGTAGACACACTTTACACTATCTACAGTACAGTAGACATCACTACACTATCTACAGTAGACATCACTACACTATCTACAGTAGACATCCCTACACAGTCTACAGTAGACACCACGACACTATCTACAGTAGACATCACTACACTGTCTACAGTAGACATCTCTACACTATCTACAGTACAGTAGAAATCTCCACACTATCTACAGTAGACATCACTACACTATCTACAGTAGAAATCACTACACTATCTACAGTAGAAATCACTACACTATCTACAGTAGACATCCCTACACAGTCTACAGTAGACACCACGACACTATCTACAGTAGACATCACTACACTGTCTACAGTAGACATCTCTACACTATCTACAGTACAGTAGACATCTCCACACTATCTACAGTACAGTAGACATCACTGCACTATCTACAGTACAGTAGTCGTCACTACACAATCTAGATTAGACATCACTACACTGTCTACAGTACAGTGGACATCTCTACACTATCTACAGTACAGTAGACATCTCTACACTATCTACAGTACATTAGACATCACTACACTGTCTACAGTACATTAGACATCACTACACTGTCTACAGTAGACATCACTACACTATCTACAGTACAGTGGACATCTCCACACTGTCTACAGTACACATCTCTACACTATCTACAGTAGACATCACTACACTGTCTACAGTACATTAGACATCACTACACTATCTACAGTACAGTAGTCTTCACTACACAATCTACAGTAGACATCACTACACTGTCTACAGTAGACATCTCTACAAAATCTACAGTAGACACCTCTACACTATCTACAGTAGACATCACTACACTATCTACAGTAGACATCACTACAAAATCTACAGTAGACACCTCTACACTATCTACAGTAGACATCACTACACTATCTACAGTAGACATCACTACACTATCTACAGTAGACATCCCTACACTGTCTACATTAGACATCACTACACTGTCTACAGTAGACTCCTCTACACTATCTACAGTAGACACCTCTACACTATCTACAGTAGACATCACTACACTATCTACAGTAGACACCTCTACACTATCTACAGTAGACATCCCTACACTGTCTACAGTAGACATCACTACACTGTCTACAGTAGACATCACTACACTATCTACAGTAGACATCTCTACACTATCTACAGTACAGTAGACATCTCCACATTATCTACAGTAGACATCACTACACTATCTACAGTAGACATCTCTACACTATCTACAGTACAGTAGACACCACTACACTATCTACAGTAGCCATCACTACAAAAGCTACAGGAGACACCTCTACACTATATACAGTAGACATCACTACACTATCTACAGTAGACATCCCTAAACTGTCTACAGTAGACATCACTACACTGTCTACAGTAGACATCACTACACTGTCTACAGTAGACATCCCTACACTATCTACAGTACAGTAGACATCACAACACTATCTACAGTAGACATCACTACACTATCTACAGTAGACATCTCTACACTATCTACAGTACAGTAGACATCACTACACTATCTACAGTAGACATCACCACACTGTCTACAGTAGACATCTCTACACTATCTACAGTACAGTAGACATCTCTACACTATCTACAGTACAGTAGACATCACTACACTATCTACAGTACAGTAGACATCACTACACTGTCTACAGTACAGTAGACATCACTACACTATCTACAGTAGACATCTCTACACTATCTACAGTAGACATCACTACACTATCTACAGTAGACATCTCTACAAAATCTACAGTAGACACCTCTACACTATCTACAGTAGACATCACTACACTATCTACAGTAGACATCACTACACTGTCTACAGTAGACATCACTACACTGTCTACAGTAGACATCCCTACACTATCTACAGTACAGTAGACATCACAACACTATCTACAGTAGACATCTCTACACTGTCTACAGTACAGTAGACATCACTACACTGTCTACAGTACAGTAGACATCACTACACTATCTACAGTAGACATCTCTACACTATCTACAGTAGACATCACTACACTATCTACAGTAGACATCTCTACAAAATCTACAGTAGACACCTCTACACTATCTACAGTAGACATCACTACACTATCTACAGTAGACATCCCTAAACTGTCTACAGTAGACATCACTACACTGTCTACAGTAGACATCCCTACACTATCTACAGTACAGTAGACATCACAACACTATCTACAGTAGACATCACTACACTATCTACAGTAGACATCTCTACACTATCTACAGTACAGTAGACATCACTACACTATCTACAGTAGACATCACCACACTGTCTACAGTAGACATCTCTACACTATCTACAGTACAGTAGACATCTCTACACTATCTACAGTACAGTAGACATCACTACACTATCTACAGTACAGTAGACATCACTACACTATCTACAGTAGACATCTCTACACTGTCTACAGTACAGTAGACATCACTACACTGTCTACAGTACAGTAGACATCACTACACTATCTACAGTAGACATCTCTTAACTATCTACAGTACAGTAGACATCTCTACACTATCTACAGTAGACATCACTACACTATCTGCAGTAGACATCGCTACAAAATCTACAGTAGACACCTCTACACTATCTACAGTAGACATCACTACACTATCTACAGTAGACATCACTACACTATCTACAGTAGACATCACTACACTGTCTACAGTAGACATCCCTACAAAACTACAGGAGACACCTCTACACTATCTACAGTAGACACCTCTACACTATCTACAGTAGACACCTCTACACTATCTACAGTAGACATCCCTACACTGTCTACAGTAGACATCACTACACTGTCTACAGTAGACATCTCTACACTATCTATAGTACTGTAGACATCTCTACACCATCTACAGTACAGTAGACATCTCTACACTATCTACAGTACAGTAGACATCACTACACTATCTACAGTACAGTAGTCTTCACTACAGAATCTACAGTAGACATCACTACACTGTCTTCAGTAGACATCTCTACAAAATCTACAGTAGACACCTCTACACTATCTACAGTAGACATCACTACACTATCTACAGTAGACATCACTACAAAATCTACAGGAGACACCTCTACACTATCTACAGGAGACATCACTACACTATCTACAGTAGACATCCCTACACTGTCTACAGTAGACATCACTACACTGTCTACAGTAGACATCTCTACACTATCTATAGTACTGTAGACATCTCTACACCATCTACAGTACAGTAGACATCTCTACACTATCTACAGTACAGTAGTCTTCACTACACAATCTACAGTAGACATCACTACACTGTCTACAGTAGACATCTCTACAAAATCTACAGTAGACACCTCTACACTATCTACAGTAGACATCACTACACTATCTACAGTAGACATCACTACAAAATCTACAGGAGACACCTCTACACTATCTACAGGAGACATCACTACACTATCTACAGTAGACATCACTACACTATCTACAGTAGACATCCCTACACTGTCTACAGTAGACATCACTACACTGTCTACAGTAGACACCTCTACACTATCTACAGTAGACACCTCTACACTATCTACAGTAGACATCACTACACTATCTACAGTAGACACCTCTACACTATCTACAGTAGACATCACCACACTATCTACAGTAGACATCACTACAGTATCTACAGTAGACATCCCTACACTGTCTACAGTAGACATCACTACACTGTCTACAGTAGACATCACTACACTGTCTACAGTAGACATCTCTACACTATCTACAGTACAGTAGACATCTCCACACTATCTACAGTAGCCATCACTACACTATCTACAGTAGACATCACTACAAAAGCTACAGGAGACACCTCTCCACTATCTACAGTAGACATCCCTACACTATCTACAGTAGACATCACTACACTATCTACAGTAGACATCACTACACTATCTACAGTAGACATCAATACACTATCTACATTAGACATCACTACAAAAGCTACAGGAGACACCTCTCCACTATCTACAGTAGACATCACTACACTATCTACAGTAGACATCACTACACTATCTACAGTAGACATCACTACACTATCTACAGTAGACATCCCTACACAGTCTACAGTAGACACCACGACACTATCTACAGTAGACATCACTACACTGTCTACAGTAGACATCTCTACACTATCTACGGTACAGTAGACATCTCCACACTATCTACAGTACAGTAGACATCACTACACTATCTACAGTACAGTAGACATCACTACACTATCTACAGTAGACATCTCTACACTGTCTACAGTACAGTAGACATCACTACACTGTCTACAGTACAGTAGACATCACTACACTATCTACAGTAGACATCTCTACACTATCTACAGTAGACATCACTACACTATCTACAGTAGACATCTCTACAAAATCTACAGTAGACACCTCTACACTATCTACAGTAGACATCACTACACTATCTACAGTAGACATCTCTACACTGTCTACAGTACAGTAGACATCACTACACTGTCTACAGTACAGTAGACATCACTACACTATCTACAGTAGACATCTCTACACTATCTACAGTACAGTAGACATCTCTACACTATCTACAGTAGACATCACTACACTATCTGCAGTAGACATCGCTACAAAATCTACAGTGGACACCTCTACACTATCTACAGTAGACAGCACTATACTATCTACAGTAGACATCTCTACACAGTCTACAGTAGACATCCCTATACTGTCTACAGTAGACAGCACGACACTATCTACAGTAGACATCACTACACTATCTACAGTAGACATCACTACACTATCTACAGTAGACATCACTACACTGTCTACAGTAGACATCCCTACAAAAGCTACATTAGACACCTTTACACTATCTACAGTAGACACCTCTACAAAATCTACAGTAGACACCTCTACACTATCTACAGTAGACATCACTACACTATCTACAGTAGACATCCCTAAACTGTCTACAGTAGACATCACTACACTATCTACAGTACAGTAGACATCACAACACTATCTACAGTAGACATCACTACACTATCTACAGTACAGTAGACATCACAACACCATCTACAGTAGACATCTCTACACTATCTACAGTACAGTAGACATCACTACACTATCTACAGTAGACATCACCACACTGTCTACAGTAGACATCTCTACACTATCTACAGTACAGTAGACATCTCTACACTATCTACAGTACAGTAGACATCACTACACTATCTACAGTACAGTAGACATCACTACACTATCTACAGTAGACATCTCTACACTGTCTACAGTACAGTAGACATCACTACACTGTCTACAGTACAGTAGACATCACTACACTATCTACAGTAGACATCTCTACACTATCTACAGTACAGTAGACATCTCTACACTATCTACAGTAGACATCACTACACTATCTGCAGTAGACATCGCTACAAAATCTACAGTAGACACCTCTACACTATCTACAGTAGACATCACTATACTATCTACAGTAGACATCTCTACACAGTCTACAGTAGACATCCCTACACTGTCTACAGTAGACAGCACGACACTATCTACAGTAGACACCTCTACACTATCTACAGTAGACATCACTACACTGTCTACAGTAGACATCACTACACTATCTACAGTACTGTAGACATCTCTACACTATCTACAGTACAGTAGACATCTCTACACTATCTACAGTACATTAGACATCACTACACTGTCTACAGTACATTAGACATCACTACACTGTCTACAGTACAGTGGACATCTCCACACTGTCTACAGTACACATCTCTACACTATCTACAGTAGACATCACAACACTATCTACAGTAGACATCACTACACTATCTATAGTACTGTAGACATCTCTACACCATCTACAGTACAGTAGACATCTCTACACTATCTACAGTACAGTAGACATCACTACACTATCTACAGTACAGTAGTCTTCACTACAGAATCTACAGTAGACATCACTACACTGTCTTCAGTAGACATCTCTACAAAATCTACAGTAGACACCTCTACACTATCTACAGTAGACATCACTACACTATCTACAGTAGACATCACTACAAAATCTACAGGAGACACCTCTACACTATCTACAGGAGACATCACTACACTATCTACAGTAGACATCCCTACACTGTCTACAGTAGACATCACTACACTGTCTACAGTAGACATCTCTACACTATCTATAGTACTGTAGACATCTCTACACCATCTACAGTACAGTAGACATCACTACACTATCTACAGTACAGTAGTCTTCACTACACAATCTACAGTAGACATCACTACACTGTCTACAGTAGACATCTCTACAAAATCTACAGTAGACACCTCTACACTATCTACAGTAGACATCACTACACTATCTACAGTAGACATCACTACAAAATCTACAGGAGACACCTCTACACTATCTACAGGAGACATCACTACACTATCTACAGTAGACATCTCTACAAAATCTACAGTAGACACCTCTACACTATCTACAGTAGACATCACTACACTATCTACAGTAGACATCACTACAAAATCTACAGGAGACACCTCTACACTATCTACAGGAGACATCACTACACTATCTACAGTAGACATCCCTACACTGTCTACAGTAGACATCACTACACTGTCTACAGTAGACATCTCTACACTATCTATAGTACTGTAGACATCTCTACACCATCTACAGTACAGTAGACATCTCTACACTATCTACAGTACAGTAGACATCACTACACTATCTACAGTACAGTAGTCTTCACTACACAATCTACAGTAGACATCACTACACTGTCTACAGTAGACATCTCTACAAAATCTACAGTAGACACCTCTACACTATCTACAGTAGACATCACTACACTATCTACAGTAGACATCACTACAAAATCTACAGGAGACACCTCTACACTATCTACAGGAGACATCACTACACTATCTACAGTAGACATCACTACACTATCTACAGTAGACATCCCTACACTGTCTACAGTAGACATCACTACACTGTCTACAGTAGACACCTCTACACTATCTACAGTAGACACCTCTACACTATCTACAGTAGACATCACTACACTATCTACAGTAGACACCTCTACACTATCTACAGTAGACATCACCACACTATCTACAGTAGACATCACTACAGTATCTACAGTAGACATCCCTACACTGTCTACAGTAGACATCACTACACTGTCTACAGTAGACATCACTACACTGTCTACAGTAGACATCTCTACACTATCTACAGTACAGTAGACATCTCCACACTATCTACAGTAGCCATCACTACACTATCTACAGTAGACATCACTACAAAAGCTACAGGAGACACCTCTCCACTATCTACAGTAGACATCCCTACACTATCTACAGTAGACATCACTACACTATCTACAGTAGACATCACTACACTATCTACAGTAGACATCAATACACTATCTACATTAGACATCACTACAAAATCTACAGTAGACACCTCTACACTATCTACAGTAGACATCACTACACTATCTACAGTAGACATCACTACACTATCTACAGTAGACATCACTACACTATCTACAGTAGACATCCCTACACAGTCTACAGTAGACACCACGACACTATCTACAGTAGACATCACTACACTGTCTACAGTAGACATCTCTACACTATCTACGGTACAGTAGACATCTCCACACTATCTACAGTACAGTAGACATCACTACACTATCTACAGTACAGTAGACATCACTACACTATCTACAGTAGACATCTCTACACTGTCTACAGTACAGTAGACATCACTACACTGTCTACAGTACAGTAGACATCACTACACTATCTACAGTAGACATCTCTACACTATCTACAGTAGACATCACTACACTATCTACAGTAGACATCTCTACAAAATCTACAGTAGACACCTCTACACTATCTACAGTAGACATCACTACACTATCTACAGTAGACATCTCTACACTGTCTACAGTACAGTAGACATCACTACACTGTCTACAGTACAGTAGACATCACTACACTATCTACAGTAGACATCTCTACACTATCTACAGTACAGTAGACATCTCTACACTATCTACAGTAGACATCACTACACTATCTGCAGTAGACATCGCTACAAAATCTACAGTGGACACCTCTACACTATCTACAGTAGACAGCACTATACTATCTACAGTAGACATCTCTACACAGTCTACAGTAGACATCCCTATACTGTCTACAGTAGACAGCACGACACTATCTACAGTAGACATCACTACACTATCTACAGTAGACATCACTACACTATCTACAGTAGACATCACTACACTGTCTACAGTAGACATCCCTACAAAAGCTACATTAGACACCTTTACACTATCTACAGTAGACACCTCTACAAAATCTACAGTAGACACCTCTACACTATCTACAGTAGACATCACTACACTATCTACAGTAGACATCCCTAAACTGTCTACAGTAGACATCACTACACTATCTACAGTACAGTAGACATCACAACACTATCTACAGTAGACATCACTACACTATCTACAGTACAGTAGACATCACAACACCATCTACAGTAGACATCTCTACACTATCTACAGTACAGTAGACATCACTACACTATCTACAGTAGACATCACCACACTGTCTACAGTAGACATCTCTACACTATCTACAGTACAGTAGACATCTCTACACTATCTACAGTACAGTAGACATCACTACACTATCTACAGTACAGTAGACATCACTACACTATCTACAGTAGACATCTCTACACTGTCTACAGTACAGTAGACATCACTACACTGTCTACAGTACAGTAGACATCACTACACTATCTACAGTAGACATCTCTACACTATCTACAGTACAGTAGACATCTCTACACTATCTACAGTAGACATCACTACACTATCTGCAGTAGACATCGCTACAAAATCTACAGTAGACACCTCTACACTATCTACAGTAGACATCACTATACTATCTACAGTAGACATCTCTACACAGTCTACAGTAGACATCCCTACACTGTCTACAGTAGACAGCACGACACTATCTACAGTAGACACCTCTACACTATCTACAGTAGACATCACTACACTGTCTACAGTAGACATCACTACACTATCTACAGTACTGTAGACATCTCTACACTATCTACAGTACAGTAGACATCTCTACACTATCTACAGTACATTAGACATCACTACACTGTCTACAGTACATTAGACATCACTACACTGTCTACAGTACAGTGGACATCTCCACACTGTCTACAGTACACATCTCTACACTATCTACAGTAGACATCACAACACTATCTACAGTAGACATCACTACACTATCTACAGTACACATCTCTACACTATCTACAGTAGACATCTCTACACTGTCTACAGTACAGTACACATCACTACACTATCTACAGTAGACATCTCTACACTGCCTACAGTACATTAGACATCACTACACTGTCTGCAGTACAGAAGACATCTGTTACGTACTCCTCTTGGAGGAGGGAACGCAGCACCCTGCTACACTCAACTCCCCATGGTGTGAAGAGGTATGGGATTGCAGGTGCGGGTATGGATGACAGAGGCAGAGAATTTTACCTTTAACAGGGAATTTATTCCTTTGCACAGTATTTGGGGGAATAGGGGCTGGACGGAACCAATGCTAAGAAAGTTAAAGTTAAAGAGCACCCTCTCCTGCCTCACCTTCCCATTAGTTACCATCTTAGCACCACCTGGCGAGCTAATAAAGAGCCCCCTCCTGCCTCACCTTCCCATTAGTTACCTATCTAATCAGCACGGTCTCCACACCATCTGCAGTTCAGCAGACGTCTCCACACTGTCTACAGTGCAGTAGACATCTCTACACTATCTACAGTACAGTAGACATGTCTACACTATATACAGCACAGTAGACATCACTACACTATCTACAGTAGACATCACTACAAAAGCTACAGTAGAAATCACTACACTGTCTACAGTAGACATCACTACACTGTCTACAGTAGACATCTCTACACTATCTACAGTACAGTAGACATCTCCACACTATCTACAGTAGACATCACTACACTATCTACAGTAGACATCTCTACACTATCTACAGTACAGTAGACACCACTACACTATCTACAGTAGACATCACTACAAAAGCTACAGGAGACACCTCTACACTATCTACAGTAGACATCACTATACTATCTACAGTAGAAATCACTACACTATCTACAGTAGAAATCACTACACTATCTACAGTAGACATCTCTACACTATCTACAGTACAGTAGACATCACTACACTATCTACAGTAGACATCACTACACTATCTACAGTAGGCATCAATACACTATCTACATTAGACATCACTACAAAATCTACAGTAGACACCTCTACACTATCTACAGTACAGTAGACATCACTACACTATCTACAGTAGACATCACTACACTATCTACAGTAGACATCCCTACACAGTCTACAGTAGACACCACGACACTATCTACAGTAGACATCACTACACTGTCTACAGTAGACATCTCTACACTATCTACAGTACAGTAGACATCTCCACACTATCTACAGTACAGTAGACATCACTGCACTATCTACAGTACAGTAGTCATCACTACACAATCTACATTAGACATCACTACACTGTCTACAGTACAGTGGACATCTCTACACTATCTACAGTACAGTAGACATCTCTACACTATCTACAGTACAGTAGACATCTCTACACTATCTACAGTACATTAGACATCACTACACTGTCTACAGTACATTAGACATCACTACACTGTCTACATTACTGTAGACATCTCTACACTATCTACAGTACATTAGACATCACTACACTGTCTACAGTACATTATACATCACTACACTGTCTACAGTAGACATCACTACACTATCTACAGTACAGTGGACATCTCCACACTGTCTACAGTACACATCTCTACACTATCTACAGTAGACATCACAACACTATCTACAGTAGACATCACTACACTATCTACAGTAGACATCCCTACACTGTCTACAGTAGACATCACTACACTGTCTACAGTAGACATCACTACACTGTCTACAGTAGACATCTCTACACTATCTACAGTACAGTAGACACCACTACACTATCTACAGTAGCCATCACTACACTATCTACAGTAGACATCACTACAAAATCTACAGTAGACACACTTTACACTATCTACAGTACAGTAGACATCACTACACTATCTACAGTAGACATCACTACACTATCTACAGTAGACATCCCTACACAGTCTACAGTAGACACCACGACACTATCTACAGTAGACATCACTACACTGTCTACAGTAGACATCTCTACACTATCTACAGTACAGTAGAAATCTCCACACTATCTACAGTAGACATCACTACACTATCTACAGTAGAAATCACTACACTATCTACAGTAGAAATCACTACACTATCTACAGTAGACATCCCTACACAGTCTACAGTAGACACCACGACACTATCTACAGTAGACATCACTACACTGTCTACAGTAGACATCTCTACACTATCTACAGTACAGTAGACATCTCCACACTATCTACAGTACAGTAGACATCACTGCACTATCTACAGTACAGTAGTCGTCACTACACAATCTAGATTAGACATCACTACACTGTCTACAGTACAGTGGACATCTCTACACTATCTACAGTACATTAGACATCACTACACTGTCTACAGTACATTAGACATCACTACACTGTCTACAGTAGACATCACTACACTATCTACAGTACAGTGGACATCTCCACACTGTCTACAGTACACATCTCTACACTATCTACAGTAGACATCACTACACTGTCTACAGTACATTAGACATCACTACACTGTCTACAGTACATTAGACATCTCTACACTATCTACAGTACAGTAGACATCTCTACACTATCTACAGTACAGTAGACATCTCTACACTATCTACAGTACATTAGACATCACTACACTGTCTACAGTACATTAGACATCACTACACTGTCTACATTACTGTAGACATCTCTACACTATCTACAGTACATTAGACATCACTACACTGTCTACAGTACATTATACATCACTACACTGTCTACAGTAGACATCACTACACTATCTACAGTACAGTGGACATCTCCACACTGTCTACAGTACACATCTCTACACTATCTACAGTAGACATCACAACACTATCTACAGTAGACATCACTACACTATCTACAGTAGACATCCCTACACTGTCTACAGTAGACATCACTACACTGTCTACAGTAGACATCACTACACTGTCTACAGTAGACATCTCTACACTATCTACAGTACAGTAGACACCACTACACTATCTACAGTAGCCATCACTACACTATCTACAGTAGACATCACTACAAAATCTACAGTAGACACCTCTACACTATCTACAGTACAGTAGACATCACTACACTATCTACAGTAGACATCACTACACTATCTACAGTAGACATCCCTACACAGTCTACAGTAGACACCACGACACTATCTACAGTAGACATCACTACACTGTCTACAGTAGACATCTCTACACTATCTACAGTACAGTAGAAATCTCCACACTATCTACAGTAGACATCACTACACTATCTACAGTAGAAATCACTACACTATCTACAGTAGAAATCACTACACTATCTACAGTAGACATCTCTACACTATCTACAGTACAGTAGACATCACTACACTATCTACAGTAGACATCACTACACTATCTACAGTAGACATCAATACACTATCTACATTAGACATCACTACAAAATCTACAGTAGACACCTCTACACTATCTACAGTAGACATCACTACACTATCTACAGTAGACATCACTACACTATCTACAGTAGACATCCCTACACAGTCTACAGTAGACACCACGACACTATCTACAGTAGACATCACTACACTGTCTACAGTAGACATCTCTACACTATCTACAGTACAGTAGACATCTCCACACTATCTACAGTACAGTAGACATCACTGCACTATCTACAGTACAGTAGTCGTCACTACACAATCTAGATTAGACATCACTACACTGTCTACAGTACAGTGGACATCTCTACACTATCTACAGTACAGTAGACATCTCTACACTATCTACAGTACAGTAGACATCTCTACACTATCTACAGTACATTAGACATCACTACACTGTCTACAGTACATTAGACATCACTACACTGTCTACATTACTGTAGACATCTCTACACTATCTACAGTACATTAGACATCACTACACTGTCTACAGTACATTAGACATCACTACACTATCTACAGTAGACATCACTACACTATCTACAGTACAGTGGACATCTCCACACTGTCTACAGTACACATCTCTACACTATCTACAGTAGACATCACTACACTGTCTACAGTACATTAGACATCACTACACTGTCTACATTACTGTAGACATCTCTACACTATCTACAGTACATTAGACATCACTACACTGTCTACAGTACATTAGACATCACTACACTGTCTACAGTAGACATCACTACACTATCTACAGTAGACATCCCTACACAGTCTACAGTAGACACCAGAGAAGGAGAGAATTAGAGAACGCACACTTAGATTCACACAGGACACCGAATAGGACAGGAGAAGTACTCCAGATATAACAAACTGACCCCAGCCCCCCGACACATAAACTACTGCAGCATAAATACTGGAGGCTGAGACAGGAGGGGTCAGGAGACACTGTGGCCCCATCCGAGGACACCCCCGGACAGGGCCAAACAGGAAGGATATAACCCCACCCACTTTGCCAAAGCACAGCCCCCACACCACTAGAGGAATATCTTCAACCACCAACTTACCATCCTGAGACAAGGCTGAGTATAGCCCACAAAGATCTCCGCCACGGCACAACCCAAGGGGGGGGGCGCCAACCCAGACAGGATGACCACAACAGTGAATCAACCCACTCAGGTGACGCACCCCCTCCAGGGACGGCATGAGAGAGCCCCAGCAAGCCAGTGACTCAGCCCCTGTAATAGGGTTAGAGGCAGAGAATCCCAGTGGAAAGAGGGGAACCGGCCAGGCAGAGACAGCAAGGGCGGTTCGTTGCTCCAGAGCCTTTCCGTTCACCTTCCCACTCCTGGGCCAGACTACACTCAATCATATGACCCACTGAAGAGATGAGTCTTCAGTAAAGACTTAAAGGTTGAGACCGAGTTTGCGTCTCTGACATGGGTAGGCAGACCGTTCCATAAAAATGGAGCTCTATAGGAGAAAGCCCTGCCTCCAGCTGTTTGCTTAGAAATTCTAGGGACAATTAGGAGGCCTGCGTCTTGTGACCGTAGCGTACGTGTAGGTATGTACGGCAGGACCAAATCAGAGAGATAGGTAGGAGCAAGCCCATGTAATGCTTTGTAGGTTAGCAGTAAAACCTTGAAATCAGCCCTTGCTTTGACAGGAAGCCAGTGTAGAGAGGCTAGCACTGGAGTAATATGATCACATTTTTTGGTTCTAGTCAGGATTCTAGCAGCCGTATTTAGCACTAACTGAAGTTTATTTAGTGCTTTATCCGGGTAGCCGGAAAATAGAGCATTGCAGTAGTCTAACCTAGGAGTGACAAAAGCATGGATTAATTTTTCTGCATCATTTTTGGACAGAAAGTTTCTGGTTTTTGCAATGTTACGTAGATGGAAAAAAGCTGTCCTCGAAATGGTCTTGATATGTTCTTCAAAAGAGAGATCAGGGTCCAGAGTAACGCCGAGGTCCTTCACAGTTTTATTTGAGACGACTGTACAACCATTAAGATTAATTGTCAGATTCAACAGAAGATCTCTTTGTTTCTTGGGACCTAGAACAAGCATCTCTGTTTTGTCCGAGTTTAATAGTAGAAAGTTTGCAGCCATCCACTTCCTTATGTCTGAAACACATGCTTCTAGCGAGGGCAATTTTGGGGCTTCACCATGTTTCATTGAAATGTACAGCTGTGTGTCATCCGCATAGCAGTGAAAGTTTACATTATGTTTTCGAATAACATCCCCAAGAGGTAAAATATATAGTGAAAACAATAGTGGTCCTAAAACGGAACCTTGAGGAACACCGAAATTTACAGTTGATTTGTCAGAGGACAAACCATTCACAGAGACAAACTGATATCTTTCCGACAGATAAGATCTAAACCAGGCCAGAACATGTCCGTGTAGACCAATTTGGGTTTCCAATCTCTCCAAAAGAATGTGGTGATCGATGGTATCAAAAGCAGCACTAAGGTCTAGGAGCACGAGGACAGATGCAGAGCCTCGGTCCGATGCCATTAAAATGTCATTTACCACCTTCACAAGTGCCGTCTCAGTGCTATGATGGGGTCTAAAACCAGACTGAAGCATTTCGTATACATTGTTTGTCTTCAGGAAGGCAGTGAGTTGCTGCGCAACAGCCTTCTCTAAAATTTTTGAGAGGAATGGAAGATTCGATATAGGCCGATAGTTTTTTATATTTTCTGGGTCAAGGTTTGGCTTTTTCAAGAGAGGCTTTATTACTGCCACTTTTAGTGAGTTTGGTACACATCCAGTGGATAGAGAGCCGTTTATTATGTTCAACATAGGAGGGCCAAGCACAGGAAGCAGCTCTTTCAGTAGTTTAGTTGGAATAGGGTCCAGTATGCAGCTTGAAGGTTTAGAGGCCATGATTATTTTCATCATTGTGTCAAGAGATATAGTACTAAAACACTTGAGCGTCTCTCTTGATCCTAGGTCCTGGCAGAGTTGTGCAGACTCAGGACAACTGAGGTTTGGAGGAATACGCAGGTTTAAAGAGGAGTCCGTAATTTGCTTTCTAATAATCATAATCTTTTCCTCAAAGAAGTTCATGAATTTATCACTGCTAAAGTGAAAGTCATCCTCTCTTGGGGAATGCTGCTTTTTAGTTAGCTTTGCGACAGTATTAAAAAGGAATTTCGGATTGTTCTTATTTTCCTCAATTAAGTTAGAAAAATAGGATGATCGAGCAGCAGTAAGGGCTCTACGGTACTGCACGGTGCCGTCCTTCCAAGCTAGTCGGAAGACTTCCAGTTTGGTGTGGCGCCATTTCCGTTCCAATTTTCTGGAAGCTTGCTTCAGAGCTCGGGTATTTTCTGTGTACCAGGGAGCTAGTTTCTTATGAGACATTTTTTTAGTTTTTAGGGGTGCAACTGCATCTAGGGTATTGCGCAAGGTTAGATTGAGATCCTCAGTTAGGTGGTTAACTGATTTTTGTCCTCTGGCGTCCTTGGGTAGGCAGAGGGAGTCTGGAAGGGCATCAAGGAATCTTTGTGTTGTCTGTGAATTTATAGCACGACTTTTGATGTTCCTTGGTTGGGTTCTAAGCAGATTATTTGTTGCAATTGCAAACGTAATAAAATGGTGGTCCGATAGTCCAGGATTATGAGGAAAAACATTAAGATCCACCACATTTATTCCATGGGACAAAACTAGGTCCAGCGTATGACTGTGACAGTGAGTGGGTCCAGAGACATGTTGGACAAAACCCACTGAGTCGATGATGGCTCCGAAAGCCTTTTGGAGTGGGTCTGTGGACTTTTCCATGTGAATATTAAAGTCACCAAAGATTAGAATATTATCTGCTATGACTACAAGGTCCGATAGGAATTCAGGGAACTCAGTGAGAAACGCTGTATATGGCCCAGGAGGCCTGTAAACAGTAGCTATAAAAAGTGATTGAGTAGGCTGCATAGATTTCATGACTAGAAGCTCAAAAGACGAAAATGTCATTTTTTTTTTTGTAAATTGAAATTTGCTATCGTAAATGTTAGCAACACCTCCGCCTTTGCGGGATGCACGGGGGATATGGTCACTAGTGTAGCCAGGAGGTGAGGCCTCATTTAAAACAGTAAATTCATCAGGCTTAAGCCATGTTTCAGTCAGGCCAATCACATCAAGATTATGATCAGTGATTAGTTCATTGACTATAATTGCCTTTGAAGTAAGGGATCTAACATTAAGTAGCCCTATTAAGTAGCCCTATTTTGAGATGTGAGGTATCATGATCTCTTTCAGTAATGACAGGAATGGAGGTGGTCTTTATCCTAGTGAGATTGCTAAGGCGAACACCGCCATGTTTAGTTTTGCCCAACCTAGGTCGAGGCACAGACACGGTCTCAATGGTGATAGCTGAGCTGACTACACTGACTGTGCTAATGGCAGACTCCACTATGCTGGCAGGCTGGCTAACAGCCTGCTGCCTGGCCTGCACCCTATTTCATTGTGGAGCTAGAGGAGTTAGAGCCCTGTCTATGTTGGTAGATAAGATGAGAGCACCCCTCCAGCTAGGATGGAGTCCGTCACTCCTCAGCAGGTCAGGCTTGGTCCTGTTTGTGGGTGAGTCCCAGAAAGAGGGCCAATTATCTACAAATTCTAACTTTTGGGAGGGGCAGAAAACAGTTTTCAACCAGCGATTGAGTTGTGAGACTCTGCTGTAGAGCTCATCACTCCCCCTAACTGGGAGGGGGCCAGAGACAATTACTCGATGCCGACACATCTTTCTAGCTGATATGCACGCAGAAGCTATGTTGCGCTTAGTGATTTCTGACTGTTTCATCCTAACATCGTTGGTGCCGACGTGGATAACAATATCTCTATACTCTCTACACTCGCCAGTTTTAGCTTTAGCCAGCACCATCTTCAGATTAGCCTTAACGTCGGTAGCCCTGCCCCCGGGTAAACAGTGTATGATCGCTGGATGATTCGCTTTAAGTCTAATACTGCGGGTAATGGAGTCGCCAATGACTAGAGTTTTCAATTTGTCAGAGCTAATGGTGGGAAGCTTCGGCGTCTCAGACCCCGTAACGGGAGGAGTAGAGACCAGAGAAGAATCGGCCTCTGACTCCGACCCACTGCTTAATGGGGAAAACCGGTTGAAAGTTTCTGTCGGCTGAATGAGCGACACCGGTTGAGCGTTCCTACAGCATTTCCTTCCAGAAACCGTGAGAAAGTTGTCCGGCTACGGGGACTGTGCCAGGGGATTTACACTACTATCTGTACTTACTGGTGCCACAGACGCTGTTTCATCCTTTCCTACACTGAAATTACCCTTGCCTAACGATTGCGTCTGAAGCTGGGCTTGCAGCACAGCTATCCTCGCCGTAAGGCGAGTACAGCGGCTGCAATTAGAAGGCATCATGTTAATGTTACTACTTAGCTTCGGCTGTTGGAGGTCCTGACGAATCGTGTCCAGATAAAGCGTCCGGAGTGAAAAAGTTGAGGAAAAAAAATATATATATATGAACGGTAATTAAAAAGTGAAAACCGTAAAGTTGTCAGGTAGCAAAACAGGTTAGCAACAAAACGCACAGCAACTCGAAAACAAGCCTGCAAGTTGTGACCGGAAATGACGTCAGACGTCAGACGTTCACTCCAGGATGAGACTATCTACAGTAGACATCTCTACACTGCCTACAGTACATTAGACATCACTACACTGTCTGCAGTACAGAAGACATCTGTTACGTACTCCTCTTGGAGGAGGGAACGCAGCACCCTGCTACACTCAACTCCCCATGGTGTGAAGAGGTATGGGATTGCAGGTGCGGGTATGGATGACAGAGGCAGAGAATTTTACCTTTAACAGGGAATTTATTCCTTTGCACAGTATTTGGGGGAATAGGGGCTGGACGGAACCAATGCTAAGAAAGTTAAAGTTAAAGAGCACCCTCTCCTGCCTCACCTTCCCATTAGTTACCATCTTAGCACCACCTGGCGAGCTAATAAAGAGCCCCCTCTCCTGCCTCACCTTCCCATTAGTTACCTATCTAATCAGCACGGTCTCCACACCATCTGCAGTTCAGCAGACGTCTCCACACTGTCTACAGTGCAGTAGACATCTCTACACTATCTACAGTACAGTAGACATGTCTACACTATATACAGCACAGTAGACATCACTACACTATCTACAGTAGACATCACTACAAAAGCTACAGTAGAAATCACTACACTGTCTACAGTAGACATCACTACAGTCTACAGTAGACATCTCTACACTATCTACAGTACAGTAGACATCTCCACACTATCTACAGTAGACATCACTACACTATCTACAGTAGACATCTCTACACTATCTACAGTACAGTAGACACCACTACACTATCTACAGTAGCCATCACTACACTATCTACAGTAGACATCACTACAAAAGCTACAGGAGACACCTCTACACTATCTACAGTAGACATCACTATACTATCTACAGTAGAAATCACTACACTATCTACAGTAGAAATCACTACACTATCTACAGTAGACATCTCTACACTATCTACAGTACAGTAGACATCACTACACTATCTACAGTAGACATCACTACACTATCTACAGTAGACATCAATACACTATCTACATTAGACATCACTACAAAATCTACAGTAGACACCTCTACACTATCTACAGTACAGTAGACATCACTACACTATCTACAGTAGACATCACTACACTATCTACAGTAGACATCCCTACACAGTCTACAGTAGACACCACGACACTATCTACAGTAGACATCACTACACTGTCTACAGTAGACATCTCTACACTATCTACAGTACATTAGACATCACTACACTGTCTACAGTACATTAGACATCACTACACTGTCTACATTACTGTAGACATCACTACACTGTCTACATTACTGTAGACATCTCTACACTATCTACAGTACATTAGACATCACTACACTGTCTACAGTACATTATACATCACTACACTGTCTACAGTAGACATCACTACACTATCTACAGTACAGTGGACATCTCCTCACTGTCTACAGTACACATCTCTACACTATCTACAGTAGACATCACAACACTATCTACAGTAGACATCACTACACTATCTACAGTAGACATCCCTACACTGTCTACAGTAGACATCACTACACTGTCTACAGTAGACATCACTACACTGTCTACAGTAGACATCTCTACACTATCTACAGTACAGTAGACATCTCCACAATATCTACAATAGACATCACTACACTATCTACAGTAGACATCTCTACACTATCTACAGTACAGTAGACACCACTACACTATCTACAGTAGCCATCACTACACTATCTACAGTAGACATCACTACAAAATCTACAGTAGACACCTCTACACTATCTACAGTACAGTAGACATCACTACACTATCTACAGTAGACATCACTACACTATCTACAGTAGACATCCCTACACAGTCTACAGTAGACACCACAACACTATCTACAGTAGACATCACTACACTGTCTACAGTAGACATCTCTACACTATCTACAGTACAGTAGACATCTCCACACTATCTACAGTAGACATCACTACACTATCTACAGTAGAAATCACTACACTATCTACAGTAGAAATCACTACACTATCTACAGTAGTCATCTCTACACTATCTACAGTACAGTAGACATCACTACACTATCTACAGTAGACATCAATACACTATCTACATTAGACATCACTACAAAATCTACAGTAGACACCTCTACACTATCTACAGTAGACATCACTACACTATCTACAGTAGACATCACTACACTATCTACAGTAGACATCCCTACACAGTCTACAGTAGACACCACGACACTATCTACAGTAGACATCACTACACTGTCTACAGTAGACATCTCTACACTATCTACAGTACAATAGACCTCTCCACACTATCTACAGTACAGTAGACATCACTGCACTATCTACAGTACAGTAGTCGTCACTACACAATCTAGATTAGACATCACTACACTGTCTACAGTACATTAGACATCACTACACTGTCTACATTACTGTAGACATCTCTACACTATCTACAGTACATTAGACATCACTACACTGTCTACAGTACATTATACATCACTACACTGTCTACAGTAGACATCACTACACTATCTACAGTACAGTGGACATCTCCTCACTGTCTACAGTACACATCTCTACACTATCTACAGTAGACATCACAACACTATCTACAGTAGACATCACTACACTATCTACAGTAGACATCCCTACACTGTCTACAGTAGACATCACTACACTGTCTACAGTAGACATCACTACACTGTCTACAGTAGACATCTCTACACTATCTACAGTACAGTAGACATCTCCACACTATCTACAATAGACATCACTACACTATCTACAGTAGACATCTCTACACTATCTACAGTACAGTAGACACCACTACACTATCTACAGTAGCCATCACTACACTATCTACAGTAGACATCACTACAAAATCTACAGTAGACACCTCTACACTATCTACAGTACAGTAGACATCACTACACTATCTACAGTAGACATCACTACACTATCTACAGTAGACATCCCTACACAGTCTACAGTAGACACCACGACACTATCTACAGTAGACATCACTACACTGTCTACAGTAGACATCTCTACACTATCTACAGTACAGTAGACATGTCTACACTATATACAGCACAGTAGACATCACTACACTATCTACAGTAGACATCACTACAAAAGCTACAGTAGAAATCACTACACTGTCTACAGTAGACATCACTACAGTCTACAGTAGACATCTCTACACTATCTACAGTACAGTAGACATCTCCACACTATCTACAGTAGACATCACTACACTATCTACAGTAGACATCTCTACACTATCTACAGTACAGTAGACACCACTACACTATCTACAGTAGCCATCACTACACTATCTACAGTAGACATCACTACAAAAGCTACAGGAGACACCTCTACACTATCTACAGTAGACATCACTATACTATCTACAGTAGAAATCACTACACTATCTACAGTAGAAATCACTACACTATCTACAGTACAGTAGACATCTCTACACTATCTACAGTACATTAGACATCACTACACTGTCTACAGTACATTAGACATCACTACACTGTCTACATTACTGTAGACATCACTACACTGTCTACATTACTGTAGACATCTCTACACTATCTACAGTACATTAGACATCACTACACTGTCTACAGTACATTATACATCACTACACTGTCTACAGTAGACATCACTACACTATCTACAGTACAGTGGACATCTCCTCACTGTCTACAGTACACATCTCTACACTATCTACAGTAGACATCACAACACTATCTACAGTAGACATCACTACACTATCTACAGTAGACATCCCTACACTGTCTACAGTAGACATCACTACACTGTCTACAGTAGACATCACTACACTGTCTACAGTAGACATCTCTACACTATCTACAGTACAGTAGACATCTCCACACTATCTACAATAGACATCACTACACTATCTACAGTAGACATCTCTACACTATCTACAGTACAGTAGACACCACTACACTATCTACAGTAGCCATCACTACACTATCTACAGTAGACATCACTACAAAATCTACAGTAGACACCTCTACACTATCTACAGTACAGTAGACATCACTACACTATCTACAGTAGACATCACTACACTATCTACAGTAGACATCCCTACACAGTCTACAGTAGACACCACGACACTATCTACAGTAGACATCACTACACTGTCTACAGTAGACATCTCTACACTATCTACAGTACAGTAGACATGTCTACACTATATACAGCACAGTAGACATCACTACACTATCTACAGTAGACATCACTACAAAAGCTACAGTAGACATCAATACACTATCTACATTAGACATCACTACAGTCTACAGTAGACATCTCTACACTATCTACAGTACAGTAGACATCACTACACTATCTACAGTAGACATCACTACACTATCTACAGTAGACATCCCTACACAGTCTACAGTAGACACCACGACACTATCTACAGTAGACATCACTACACTGTCTACAGTAGACATCTCTACACTATCTACAGTACAGTAGACATCTCCACACTATCTACAGTACAGTAGACATCACTGCACTATCTACAGTACAGTAGTCGTCACTACACAATCTACATTAGACATCACTACACTGTCTACAGTACAGTGGACATCTCTACACTATCTACAGTACAGTAGACATCTCTACACTATCTACAGTACAGTAGACATCTCTACACTATCTACAGTACATTAGACATCACTACACTGTCTACAGTACATTAGACATCACTACACTGTCTACATTACTGTAGACATCACTACACTGTCTACATTACTGTAGACATCTCTACACTATCTACAGTACATTAGACATCACTACACTGTCTACAGTACATTATACATCACTACACTGTCTACAGTAGACATCACTACACTATCTACAGTACAGTGGACATCTCCTCACTGTCTACAGTACACATCTCTACACTATCTACAGTAGACATCACAACACTATCTACAGTAGACATCACTACACTATCTACAGTAGACATCCCTACACTGTCTACAGTAGACATCACTACACTGTCTACAGTAGACATCACTACACTGTCTACAGTAGACATCTCTACACTATCTACAGTACAGTAGACATCTCCACAATATCTACAATAGACATCACTACACTATCTACAGTAGACATCTCTACACTATCTACAGTACAGTAGACACCACTACACTATCTACAGTAGCCATCACTACAAAATCTACAGTAGACACCTCTACACTATCTACAGTACAGTAGACATCACTACACTATCTACAGTAGACATCACTACACTATCTACAGTAGACATCCCTACACAGTCTACAGTAGACACCACAACACTATCTACAGTAGACATCACTACACTGTCTACAGTAGACATCTCTACACTATCTACAGTACAGTAGACATCTCCACACTATCTACAGTAGACATCACTACACTATCTACAGTAGAAATCACTACACTATCTACAGTAGAAATCACTACACTATCTACAGTAGTCATCTCTACACTATCTACAGTACAGTAGACATCACTACACTATCTACAGTAGACATCAATACACTATCTACATTAGACATCACTACAAAATCTACAGTAGACACCTCTACACTATCTACAGTAGACATCACTACACTATCTACAGTAGACATCATTACACTATCTACAGTAGACATCCCTACACAGTCTACAGTAGACACCACGACACTATCTACAGTAGACATCACTACACTGTCTACAGTAGACATCTCTACACTATCTACAGTACAGTAGACCTCTCCACACTATCTACAGTACAGTAGACATCACTGCACTATCTACAGTACAGTAGTCGTCACTACACAATCTAGATTAGACATCACTACACTGTCTACAGTACATTAGACATCACTACACTGTCTACATTACTGTAGACATCTCTACACTATCTACAGTACATTAGACATCACTACACTGTCTACAGTACATTATACATCACTACACTGTCTACAGTAGACATCACTACACTATCTACAGTACAGTGGACATCTCCTCACTGTCTACAGTACACATCTCTACACTATCTACAGTAGACATCACAACACTATCTACAGTAGACATCACTACACTATCTACAGTAGACATCCCTACACTGTCTACAGTAGACATCACTACACTGTCTACAGTAGACATCACTACACTGTCTACAGTAGACATCTCTACACTATCTACAGTACAGTAGACATCTCCACACTATCTACAATAGACATCACTACACTATCTACAGTAGACATCTCTACACTATCTACAGTACAGTAGACACCACTACACTATCTACAGTAGCCATCACTACACTATCTACAGTAGACATCACTACAAAATCTACAGTAGACACCTCTACACTATCTACAGTACAGTAGACATCACTACACTATCTACAGTAGACATCACTACACTATCTACAGTAGACATCCCTACACAGTCTACAGTAGACACCACGACACTATCTACAGTAGACATCACTACACTGTCTACAGTAGACATCTCTACACTATCTACAGTACAGTAGACATGTCTACACTATATACAGCACAGTAGACATCACTACACTATCTACAGTAGACATCACTACAAAAGCTACAGTAGAAATCACTACACTGTCTACAGTAGACATCACTACAGTCTACAGTAGACATCTCTACACTATCTACAGTACAGTAGACATCTCCACACTATCTACAGTAGACATCACTACACTATCTACAGTAGACATCTCTACACTATCTACAGTACAGTAGACACCACTACACTATCTACAGTAGCCATCACTACACTATCTACAGTAGACATCACTACAAAAGCTACAGGAGACACCTCTACACTATCTACAGTAGACATCACTATACTATCTACAGTAGAAATCACTACACTATCTACAGTAGAAATCACTACACTATCTACAGTACAGTAGACATCTCTACACTATCTACAGTACATTAGACATCACTACACTGTCTACAGTACATTAGACATCACTACACTGTCTACATTACTGTAGACATCACTACACTGTCTACATTACTGTAGACATCTCTACACTATCTACAGTACATTAGACATCACTACACTGTCTACAGTACATTATACATCACTACACTGTCTACAGTAGACATCACTACACTATCTACAGTACAGTGGACATCTCCTCACTGTCTACAGTACACATCTCTACACTATCTACAGTAGACATCACAACACTATCTACAGTAGACATCACTACACTATCTACAGTAGACATCCCTACACTGTCTACAGTAGACATCACTACACTGTCTACAGTAGACATCACTACACTGTCTACAGTAGACATCTCTACACTATCTACAGTACAGTAGACATCTCCACACTATCTACAATAGACATCACTACACTATCTACAGTAGACATCTCTACACTATCTACAGTACAGTAGACACCACTACACTATCTACAGTAGCCATCACTACACTATCTACAGTAGACATCACTACAAAATCTACAGTAGACACCTCTACACTATCTACAGTACAGTAGACATCACTACACTATCTACAGTAGACATCACTACACTATCTACAGTAGACATCCCTACACAGTCTACAGTAGACACCACGACACTATCTACAGTAGACATCACTACACTGTCTACAGTAGACATCTCTACACTATCTACAGTACAGTAGACATGTCTACACTATATACAGCACAGTAGACATCACTACACTATCTACAGTAGACATCACTACAAAAGCTACAGTAGAAATCACTACACTGTCTACAGTAGACATCACTACAGTCTACAGTAGACATCTCTACACTATCTACAGTACAGTAGACATCTCCACACTATCTACAGTAGACATCACTACACTATCTACAGTAGACATCTCTACACTATCTACAGTACAGTAGACACCACTACACTATCTACAGTAGCCATCACTACACTATCTACAGTAGACATCACTACAAAAGCTACAGGAGACACCTCTACACTATCTACAGTAGACATCACTATACTATCTACAGTAGAAATCACTACACTATCTACAGTAGAAATCACTACACTATCTACAGTACAGTAGACATCTCTACACTATCTACAGTACATTAGACATCACTACACTGTCTACAGTACATTAGACATCACTACACTGTCTACATTACTGTAGACATCACTACACTGTCTACATTACTGTAGACATCTCTACACTATCTACAGTACATTAGACATCACTACACTGTCTACAGTACATTATACATCACTACACTGTCTACAGTAGACATCACTACACTATCTACAGTACAGTGGACATCTCCTCACTGTCTACAGTACACATCTCTACACTATCTACAGTAGACATCACAACACTATCTACAGTAGACATCACTACACTATCTACAGTAGACATCCCTACACTGTCTACAGTAGACATCACTACACTGTCTACAGTAGACATCACTACACTGTCTACAGTAGACATCTCTACACTATCTACAGTACAGTAGACATCTCCACACTATCTACAATAGACATCACTACACTATCTACAGTAGACATCTCTACACTATCTACAGTACAGTAGACACCACTACACTATCTACAGTAGCCATCACTACACTATCTACAGTAGACATCACTACAAAATCTACAGTAGACACCTCTACACTATCTACAGTACAGTAGACATCACTACACTATCTACAGTAGACATCACTACACTATCTACAGTAGACATCCCTACACAGTCTACAGTAGACACCACGACACTATCTACAGTAGACATCACTACACTGTCTACAGTAGACATCTCTACACTATCTACAGTACAGTAGACATGTCTACACTATATACAGCACAGTAGACATCACTACACTATCTACAGTAGACATCACTACAAAAGCTACAGTAGACATCAATACACTATCTACATTAGACATCACTACAGTCTACAGTAGACATCTCTACACTATCTACAGTACAGTAGACATCACTACACTATCTACAGTAGACATCACTACACTATCTACAGTAGACATCCCTACACAGTCTACAGTAGACACCACGACACTATCTACAGTAGACATCACTACACTGTCTACAGTAGACATCTCTACACTATCTACAGTACAGTAGACATCTCCACACTATCTACAGTACAGTAGACATCACTGCACTATCTACAGTACAGTAGTCGTCACTACACAATCTACATTAGACATCACTACACTGTCTACAGTACAGTGGACATCTCTACACTATCTACAGTACAGTAGACATCTCTACACTATCTACAGTACAGTAGACATCTCTACACTATCTACAGTACATTAGACATCACTACACTGTCTACAGTACATTAGACATCACTACACTGTCTACATTACTGTAGACATCACTACACTGTCTACATTACTGTAGACATCTCTACACTATCTACAGTACATTAGACATCACTACACTGTCTACAGTACATTATACATCACTACACTGTCTACAGTAGACATCACTACACTATCTACAGTACAGTGGACATCTCCTCACTGTCTACAGTACACATCTCTACACTATCTACAGTAGACATCACAACACTATCTACAGTAGACATCACTACACTATCTACAGTAGACATCCCTACACTGTCTACAGTAGACATCACTACACTGTCTACAGTAGACATCACTACACTGTCTACAGTAGACATCTCTACACTATCTACAGTACAGTAGACATCTCCACAATATCTACAATAGACATCACTACACTATCTACAGTAGACATCTCTACACTATCTACAGTACAGTAGACACCACTACACTATCTACAGTAGCCATCACTACAAAATCTACAGTAGACACCTCTACACTATCTACAGTACAGTAGACATCACTACACTATCTACAGTAGACATCACTACACTATCTACAGTAGACATCCCTACACAGTCTACAGTAGACACCACAACACTATCTACAGTAGACATCACTACACTGTCTACAGTAGACATCTCTACACTATCTACAGTACAGTAGACATCTCCACACTATCTACAGTAGACATCACTACACTATCTACAGTAGAAATCACTACACTATCTACAGTAGAAATCACTACACTATCTACAGTAGTCATCTCTACACTATCTACAGTACAGTAGACATCACTACACTATCTACAGTAGACATCAATACACTATCTACATTAGACATCACTACAAAATCTACAGTAGACACCTCTACACTATCTACAGTAGACATCACTACACTATCTACAGTAGACATCACTACACTATCTACAGTAGACATCCCTACACAGTCTACAGTAGACACCACGACACTATCTACAGTAGACATCACTACACTGTCTACAGTAGACATCTCTACACTATCTACAGTACAGTAGACCTCTCCACACTATCTACAGTACAGTAGACATCACTGCACTATCTACAGTACAGTAGTCGTCACTACACAATCTAGATTAGACATCACTACACTGTCTACAGTACATTAGACATCACTACACTGTCTACATTACTGTAGACATCTCTACACTATCTACAGTACATTAGACATCACTACACTGTCTACAGTACATTATACATCACTACACTGTCTACAGTAGACATCACTACACTATCTACAGTACAGTGGACATCTCCTCACTGTCTACAGTACACATCTCTACACTATCTACAGTAGACATCACAACACTATCTACAGTAGACATCACTACACTATCTACAGTAGACATCCCTACACTGTCTACAGTAGACATCACTACACTGTCTACAGTAGACATCACTACACTGTCTACAGTAGACATCTCTACACTATCTACAGTACAGTAGACATCTCCACACTATCTACAATAGACATCACTACACTATCTACAGTAGACATCTCTACACTATCTACAGTACAGTAGACACCACTACACTATCTACAGTAGCCATCACTACACTATCTACAGTAGACATCACTACAAAATCTACAGTAGACACCTCTACACTATCTACAGTACAGTAGACATCACTACACTATCTACAGTAGACATCACTACACTATCTACAGTAGACATCCCTACACAGTCTACAGTAGACACCACGACACTATCTACAGTAGACATCACTACACTGTCTACAGTAGACATCTCTACACTATCTACAGTACAGTAGACATGTCTACACTATATACAGCACAGTAGACATCACTACACTATCTACAGTAGACATCACTACAAAAGCTACAGTAGAAATCACTACACTGTCTACAGTAGACATCACTACAGTCTACAGTAGACATCTCTACACTATCTACAGTACAGTAGACATCTCCACACTATCTACAGTAGACATCACTACACTATCTACAGTAGACATCTCTACACTATCTACAGTACAGTAGACACCACTACACTATCTACAGTAGCCATCACTACACTATCTACAGTAGACATCACTACAAAAGCTACAGGAGACACCTCTACACTATCTACAGTAGACATCACTATACTATCTACAGTAGAAATCACTACACTATCTACAGTAGAAATCACTACACTATCTACAGTACAGTAGACATCTCTACACTATCTACAGTACATTAGACATCACTACACTGTCTACAGTACATTAGACATCACTACACTGTCTACATTACTGTAGACATCACTACACTGTCTACATTACTGTAGACATCTCTACACTATCTACAGTACATTAGACATCACTACACTGTCTACAGTACATTATACATCACTACACTGTCTACAGTAGACATCACTACACTATCTACAGTACAGTGGACATCTCCTCACTGTCTACAGTACACATCTCTACACTATCTACAGTAGACATCACAACACTATCTACAGTAGACATCACTACACTATCTACAGTAGACATCCCTACACTGTCTACAGTAGACATCACTACACTGTCTACAGTAGACATCACTACACTGTCTACAGTAGACATCTCTACACTATCTACAGTACAGTAGACATCTCCACACTATCTACAATAGACATCACTACACTATCTACAGTAGACATCTCTACACTATCTACAGTACAGTAGACACCACTACACTATCTACAGTAGCCATCACTACACTATCTACAGTAGACATCACTACAAAATCTACAGTAGACACCTCTACACTATCTACAGTACAGTAGACATCACTACACTATCTACAGTAGACATCACTACACTATCTACAGTAGACATCCCTACACAGTCTACAGTAGACACCACGACACTATCTACAGTAGACATCACTACACTGTCTACAGTAGACATCTCTACACTATCTACAGTACAGTAGACATGTCTACACTATATACAGCACAGTAGACATCACTACACTATCTACAGTAGACATCACTACAAAAGCTACAGTAGAAATCACTACACTGTCTACAGTAGACATCACTACAGTCTACAGTAGACATCTCTACACTATCTACAGTACAGTAGACATCTCCACACTATCTACAGTAGACATCACTACACTGTCTACAGTAGACATCTCTACACTATCTACAGTACAGTAGACACCACTACACTATCTACAGTAGCCATCACTACACTATCTACAGTAGACATCACTACAAAAGCTACAGGAGACACCTCTACACTATCTACAGTAGACATCACTATACTATCTACAGTAGAAATCACTACACTATCTACAGTAGAAATCACTACACTATCTACAGTAGACATCTCTACACTATCTACAGTACAGTAGACATCACTACACTATCTACAGTAGACATCACTACACTATCTACAGTAGACATCAATACACTATCTACATTAGACATCACTACAAAATCTACAGTAGACACCTCTACACTATCTACAGTAGACATCCCTACACAGTCTACAGTAGACACCACGACACTATCTACAGTAGACATCACTACACTGTCTACAGTAGACATCTCTACACAGTCTACAGTAGACACCACGACACTATCTACAGTAGACATCACTACACTGTCTACAGTAGACATCTCTACACTATCTACAGTACAGTAGACATCTCCACACTATCTACAGTACAGTAGACATCACTGCACTATCTACAGTACAGTAGTCGTCACTACACAATCTACATTAGACATCACTACACTGTCTACAGTACAGTGGACATCTCTACACTATCTACAGTACAGTAGACATCTCTACACTATCTACAGTACAGTAGACATCTCTACACTATCTACAGTACAGTAGACATCTCTACACTATCTACAGTACATTAGACATCACTACACTGTCTACAGTACATTAGACATCACTACACTGTCTACATTACTGTAGACATCACTACACTGTCTACATTACTGTAGACATCTCTACACTATCTACAGTACATTAGACATCACTACACTGTCTACAGTACATTATACATCACTACACTGTCTACAGTAGACATCACTACACTATCTACAGTACAGTGGACATCTCCTCACTGTCTACAGTACACATCTCTACACTATCTACAGTAGACATCACAACACTATCTACAGTAGACATCACTACACTATCTACAGTAGACATCCCTACACTGTCTACAGTAGACATCACTACACTGTCTACAGTAGACATCACTACACTGTCTACAGTAGACATCTCTACACTATCTACAGTACAGTAGACATCTCCACACTATCTACAATAGACATCACTACACTATCTACAGTAGACATCTCTACACTATCTACAGTACAGTAGACACCACTACACTATCTACAGTAGCCATCACTACACTATCTACAGTAGACATCACTACAAAATCTACAGTAGACACCTCTACACTATCTACAGTACAGTAGACATCACTACACTATCTACAGTAGACATCACTACACTATCTACAGTAGACATCCCTACACAGTCTACAGTAGACACCACGACACTATCTACAGTAGACATCACTACACTGTCTACAGTAGACATCTCTACACTATCTACAGTACAGTAGACATCACTACACTATCTACAGTAGACATCACTACACTATCTACAGTAGACATCAATACACTATCTACATTAGACATCACTACAAAATCTACAGTAGACACCTCTACACTATCTACAGTAGACATCACTACACTATCTACAGTAGACATCACTACACTATCTACAGTAGACATCCCTACACAGTCTACAGTAGACACCACGACACTATCTACAGTAGACACCACGACACTATCTACAGTAGACATCACTACACTGTCTACAGTAGACATCTCTACACTATCTACAGTACAGTAGACATCTCCACACTATCTACAGTACAGTAGACATCACTGCACTATCTACAGTACAGTAGTCGTCACTACACAATCTAGATTAGACATCACTACACTGTCTACAGTACAGTGGACATCTCTACACTATCTACAGTACAGTAGACATCTCTACACTATCTACAGTACAGTAGACATCTCTACACTATCTACAGTACATTAGACATCACTACACTGTCTACAGTACATTAGACATCACTACACTGTCTACATTACTGTAGACATCTCTACACTATCTACAGTACATTAGACATCACTACACTGTCTACATTACTGTAGAAATAACTACACTATCTACAGTACAGTATACATCACTACACTGTCTACATTACTGTAGACATCTCTGCACTATCTACAGTACAGTAGACATCTCTACACTATCTACAGTACATTAGACATCACTACACTGTCTACAGTACATTAAACATCACTACACTATCTACAGTACATTAGACATCACTACACTGTCTACATTACTGTAGAAATAACTACACTATCTACAGTACAGAATACATCACTACACCTTCTACAGTACAGTGGACATCTCCACACTGTCTACAGTAGACATCACTACACTATCTACAGTACAGTGGACATCTCCACACTGTCTACAGTACACATCTCTACACTATCTACAGTACAGTAGACATCACTACACTATCTACTGTACACTAGACATCACTACACTATCTACTGTACACTAGACATCACTACACTATCTACTGTACACTAGACATCACTACACTATCTACTGTACACTAGACATCACTACACTATCTACTGTACAGTACAGTCCAATAAGTTCAAAGAAATTGTCAGCCCGGACTATGTATGGCTAGCTCAGCCAGATCCCTCTACTCTGTCATGTAAAATAATTCAGCACTCTCTCCTCTCCTCTCCCTCCACCTTCACTCCCTCCTTCCTCCCCATCCATCCTCAGAAAGATCTTTCTCGCTCTCCTCCAATGTAAATCATTTCAACACACACGTTTCTGTTGCATTCAGTGTCATTATCTCACAGTATTATGGACCATCAAAGTTGCTCATCCAGAATAGTAGTGTAACTGATCCTACACATTGGACCTGTGAATGGCAGGCTTTTTACACCATATAGGAGGGAATAGTCTGCAGAGGAGCTGGAATGTTCAGTTGACTTGTAATTTAGGAACACGTCAACTTTCAGCTGGTGCTGCTCATTTGAATTCCAAACCGTTCTCAATGCATATGAGTCATTGAAAAGTATTGACTTAAAGTTGTTGGTTTGTTAAAACAAGAACTCTCTTCACTTATCGGCCTTTAGTTATAATTCAACTTTATTATTACGCTTTGAGAATAATTCATTGTCACTTGGCAGAACTTTGGAATTAATACATGTATCAATTCATACGACCCCCAGTTAACCTTTGCCACCACTCACCGCCGAGCTTCTGCTCAGAATGCTGAGGTGGATTTGGAATTTAAAATGCAGAAGGCAGAGATGAATTTTAAGTGATTTTTTAAAATTCTCCAATAAAATCCCCCTCAAGACACCAGTTAGAACCTCCACTGTTAAACTGACATTAAGATCAAGTAATGTGTTCCGATAAGTGCTCAATATTGACGTTGGGAGTTTATGCAGCATTTAAAGGTCACACTTTATTTGGATCGTCCAGATAGTCCATCTGTAGATGCTCTACAGATGGTCATACTATTAACAAACTATCTGTTGATATCGGTTTAGTATAAGGGTTCTAGGGCTAGGTTTAGGATAAGGATTAAGGTTGGGGTTAGGGCAAAGTTTAGTATAAGGGTTAGTGCTAGGTTTAGAATAAGGGTTAGGTCTAGGTTTAGTATAAGTATTAGGGCTAGGTTTAGGATAAGGATTAAGGTTGGGGTTAGGGCTAGGTTTAGTATAAGGATTAGGGCTAGATTTAGAATAAGGGTTAGGGCTAGGTTTAGTATAAGGGTTAGGGCTAGGTTTAGGATAAGGATTAATGTTGGGGTTAGGGCTAGGGCTAGGTTTAGTATAAGGATTAGGGCTAGATTTAGAATACGGGTTAGGGCTAGGTTTAGTATAAGGGTTAGGGCTAGGTTTAAGATAAGGATTAAGGTTGGGGTTAGGGCTAGGTTTAGGATAAGGATTAAGGTTGGGGTTAGGGTTAGTATATAGTTAGTTGAAATGTTACTAATAGCCTGTAGATAGTCTATAGAACATCTACAGATGGACTATCCAAATAAAGTGTTACCCATTTAAATGCCCATTGAAGTCCAAATACTGTTTTCCTGTGTTTTGAATCATATTGTACATCAGCTGATGAAACTAACACTGTAAAAGTGTGAAAAATGTGATCAGTGTTATTTCCTGATAGATGCTGATAGATGTTTTTGCATGGGTGGAGCTTGCCTGGTGTAATCACCAGGTGGTAAAAGTTAATAGACCAATAACAAAGAGAGTTCCAAACCTCTCTGCCAATAGCAGCTAGTTTTCAGCTTACATCCCTCCCATTAGGCCCATCAAATTAGGTTCGTCACTCAGACCACTCACAGACAATCGGTTGAGGTTGGTGCGTCATGTCGTGATCGGGGATATTGATTATGGCAGCCCCCCCGCACCTCTGATTCAGAGGGGTTGGGTTAAAGGCGGAAGACACATTTCAGTTGAATGCATTCAGTTGTACAACTGACTTTCCTTTCCCTTTCCCTTCGTGGTGGAAGGGTCAGTGGGATAATCATTATCCCAGAAACCCTAGAATCACTAGGGTTTCATACCGCCACGACAGATCCACAGATGATGCAATCTCTATTGCACTCTAAACTGCCCTTTCCCACCTGGACAAAAGGAACACCTATGTGAGAATGCTATTAATTGACTACAGCTCAGTGATCAACACCATAGTGCCCTCAAAGCTCATCAATAAACCAAGGACCCTGGGACTAAACACCTCCCTCTGCAACTGGATCCTGGACTTCCTGACGGGCCGCCCCCAGGTGGTGAGGGCCGGTAACAACACATCCGCCACGCTGATCCTCAATACAGGGGCCCCTCTTGGGGTGCGTGCTCAGTCCCCTCCTACACCCTGTTCACTCATGACTGCACAGCCAGGCACGACTCCAACACCATCATTAAGTTTGACAACGACGAGCCTATAAGGGAGGAGGTCAGAGTCCTGGCCATGTGGTGCCAGGACAACAACCTCTCCCTCAAACTGATCAAGACAAAGGAGATGATTGTGGACTACAGAAAAATGAGGGCCGAGCACACCCCCATTCTCATCGACGGGGCTGTAGTGGAGCAGGTTGAGAGCTTCAAGTTCCTTGGTGTCCACACCAACAAACTAACATGGTCCAAGCACACCAAGACAGTCGTGAAGAGGGCACAACAAAACCTATTCCCCCTCAGGAGACTGAAAAGATTTGGCATGGGTCCTCAGATCCTCAAAAGGTTCTACAGCTGCACCATCGAGAACTGGTTGCATCACTGCCTGGTATGGCAACTGCTCGGCCTCCGAACGCAAGGCACTACAGAGGGTAGTGCTTACGGCCCAGTACATCACTGGGGCCAAGCTTCCTGCCATCCAGGACCTTTATACCAGGCGGTGTCAGAGGAAGGCCCAAAAAATTGTCAAAGACTCCAGCCACCCTAGTCATAGACTGTACCGGAGCGCCAAGTCTAGGTCGAAGAGGGTTCTAAACAGCTTCTACCCCCAAGCCAAAAGACTCTTGCATTGCCCCCCCCCCCCCTCTTTTACACTGCTGCTACTCTCTGTTGTTATCATCTATGCATAGTCACTTTAATAACTCTACCTACATGTACATATTACCTCAATTACCTCGACTAACCGGTTCCCCCGCACATTGACTCTGTACCGGTACCCCCATGTATATAGCCTTGCTATTGTTATTTTACCGCTGCTCCTTAATTACTTGTTACTTTTATTTCTTATTCTTATTCATATATTTTTTAATTGTTTTACTGCATTGTTGGTTAGGTGCTCGTATGTCAGCATTTCACTGTAAGGTCTACTACACCTGTTGTATTCGGAACATGTGACTAATACAATTTGATTTGATGTCTGTTTCTTGCTTGCCCTTTTTCTGTATCCTATCCAGTGCAGCTTGCTGCTTCTTGCTATTACAGTAATTACAGGAATATACTTAATTGTTACCCAGAAATGATTTGATATTGAGATAAAAACATCTGCATTTGGCCTTTTAAAACCTCTTAGGGATAGGCGGGACGCAAATGTCTCAACTGGCCAATTACCAGGGAAAAGGCAGAGCGCCAGATTCAAATAAAATACTATAAAATTCAAACCTTCATTAAATCACATGTAAGATACTCAACTAAAGCTACACTCGTTGTGAATCCAGCCAACATGTCAGGTTTTAAAAATGCTTTTCGACGAAAGCATAAGAAGCTATTATCTGATAGCCTGCACCATCTGCACCAGCAGGGAACAAAGAAGCTAGCATATTTCAACCCTGCAGGCGCTACACAAAACGCTGAAATAAAATATTAAACATGCATTACCTTTGATGAGATTATTTTGTTGGCACTCCAATATGTCCCATAAACATCACAATTGGTCCTTTTGTTCGATTAATTCCATCCATATATATCCAAAATGTCAATTTATAAAGCGCATTTGATCCAGAAAAAAACAGCTTACAAAAAACGCAACGTCACTACAAAATATTTCAAAAGTTGCCTACAAACTTTGCCAAAATATTTCAAACTACTTTTGTAATACAACTTTAGGTATTTTTAAACGTTAATAATCAAATTGTAGACGGGGCAATCTTTATTCAATACAGGAAAGAAAACCAACCAGTGCTGCTTTTCACGGCTTGCGCAACTCACAAAAGTGTCCCCAATTCCCGAGTTGGCCTACTTCTGTATTGCACAAAGGAATAACCTCAACCAAATTCCAAAGACTGGTGACATCCAGTGGAAGCGGTAGGAAATGACAACAGGTTCCTATGAATTACCCCTTTGCAAAGACAATTCAGGGAACAGAGAGGTGGGAAAAAATCAAAAATTCTGAACAGATAGTCCTCGGGGTTTTGCTATACTCACAGACATGATTCAAACAGTTTTAGAAATTTCAGAGTGTTTTCTATCCAAATCTATGAATAATATGCATATCTTATATTCCTGACATGAGTAGCAGGAAGTTGAAATTGGGCACGCTATTTATCCAAAAGTGAAAATTCTGCCCCTAGCAACTCATGATGTAGGTTAAATTGTGGCGTAGATTATGTCTCAATTGGTTGAAGCATGGAACTAGCAATATTTTATTTTATCCTTATTTTACCAGCTAAGTTGACTGAGAAAACATTCTCATATACAGAATGAGCCATTTGGAGCTGGGAATGATTAGGTGGCCATGATGGTATGAGGGTCAGATTGGGAATTTAGCCAGGACACCTGGGTTAACACCACTACTCTTATGATAAGTGCCATGGGATCTTTCCTGACCACAGAGAGTCAGGGCACCTGTTTAACGTCCCTTCAGAAAGACGGCACCTTACACACGGCAATGTCTCCAATCACAAAAGGGTTGTGGGTTCGATTCCTTTGTGTGCCTTCATGTGTTAGCTGTAAGTCACAGATAAAAGTATCTGCTAAATGACCATATTATATAGAATATCAGGCGGTAGAAGCTGCTTTTGTTAAGAGTTGGCCTAAGGCAGGGTATTCCAAACTAGGGGACGAAACTCCATGCAGGGTCGCCTGATTTGATTTGCGGTTGGTTCATAGAACCCGGGGTTAAGTCAGTGACCTCCAGTAGCCACTAGATGTGGTTGTACTAATCAAAGCAGATTCTGTTTTCTTTCTACAGATGTGGCTCGATCTTTTGAATGGTTTAAGCTACAAAATATTATGACCCCATCACTGAAACATCCAGTGGAAACATCTCAGGAACACGTACAGTTGATGTCGGAAGTTTACATACACCTTAGCCAAATGCATGTAAACTCAGTTTTTCACAATTCCTGATATTTAATCCTAGTAAAAATTCCATGTCTTAGGTAAATTAGGATCACCACTTTTTTTTAAGAATGTGAAATGTCAGAATAATAGCATTCACATTCCCAGTGGGTCAGAAGTTTGCATACACTCAATAAGTATTTGGTAGCACTGCCTTTAAATTGTTTCACTTGGGTCAAACGTTTCGGGTAGCCTTCAACAAGCTTCCCACAATAAGTTGGGTGAATTTTGGCCTATTCCTCCTGACAGAGCTGGTGTAACTGAGTCAGGTTTGTATGCCTCCTTGCTCGCACATGCTTTTTCAGTTCTGCCCACACATTTTCTATAGGATTGGAGTCAGGGCTTTGTGATGGCCACTCCAATACCTTGACTTTGTTATCCTGAAGCCATTTTGCCACAACTTTGGAAGTATGCTTAAGGTCATTGTCAATTTGAAAGACCCATTGTGACCAAGCTTTAACTTCCTGACTGATGTCTTGAGATGTTGCTTCAATACATCCACGTATTTTTCCTTTCTTATGACGCCATCTATTTTGTGAAGTGCACCAGTCCCTCCTGCAGCAAAGCACCCCCACAACATGATGCTGCCTACCCCGTGCTTCATGGTTGAGATGGTGTTTTTCAGCTTGCAAGCCTCCCCCTTTTTCCTCCAAACATAACAATGGTCATTATGGCCAAACAGTTCTATTTTTGTTTCATCAGACCAGAGGACATTGCTCCAAAAAGTACGATCTTTGTCCCCATGTGCAGTTGCTGGCATTTTTATGGCTGTTTTGGAGCAGTGGCTTCTTCCTTGGTGAGCGGCTTTTAAGGTTATATCGATATAGGACTCGTTTTACTGTGGATATAGATACTTTTGTACCTGTTTCATCCAGCATCTTCACAAGGTCCTTCGCTGTTGTTCTGGGATTTATTTGCACTTTTCGCACCAAAGTATGTTCATCTCTAGAAAACAGAACACGTATCCTTCCTGAGTGGTATGATGGCTATGTGGTCCCATGGTGTTTAAACTTGCGTAATATTGTTTGTTCAGATGAACGTGGTACTTCCAAGTGTTTGGAAATTACTCCCAAGGATGAACCAGACTTGTGGAGGTCTACCATGTTTTTTTCTGAGATCTTGGCTGATTTCTTTAGATTTTCCCATGATGTCAAGCAAAGAGGCACTGAGTTTGAAGGTAGGCCTTGAAATACATCCACAGGTACACCTCCAATTGACTCAAATGATGTCATCAGAAGCTTCTAAAGCCATGACATCCTTTTCTGGAGTTTAAAGGCACAGTCAACTTAGTGTATGTAAACTTCTGACCCACTGGAATTGTGATACAGTGAGTTATTTGTGAAATAATTTGTTAACAATTGTTGGAAAAAATTATTCTGTCATGCACAAAGTAGATGTCCTCACCTATTTGCCAAAACTATAGTTTGTTAACAAGAAATTTGTGGAGTGTTTGAAAAACAAGTTTTTATGACTCTAACCTAAGTGTATGTGAACTCCCGACTTCAACTGTGCGTACGTACTGTTTCCCTCTATTATGCCCACAAGCCATTAGAACCAAGTGGACAAGACCAAGCACTAAATCACATGGGTGGGACATTAAACTATTTTCTACACAGAAGATCATACAACTTTATTGCCTGGTGATCTTCTGAACCCAATACCTTTCTGATGCCTTACAGTCACTTCAAACCATCTTCAGATTTAAATGCTGTCCAAAGTACTGTCAGACTGATTTCTAATAGACTGTGTCATAGCCCAAATTAAAAAGTTAACATTGGCTGTTGATTGCATAATTTTCTTTGCATGGTGGGGTCACGAAAAAAAGTGATATCAAAATGGGGTCGCAGGCCAAAATAGTTTGGGAACTCCTGGCCTAAGCATTTGTTGAAAAATACATATCCTGATTCATACTGTGATATGGAATCACTCAAAGCCCTTAAGCATATGACTTCCTGAACCTCTCTGACCGTGTCAGGCCATATCTAACCGTGTGGTATCTTTCCTCTGCAGGGACCCTGAAAAGCTTGCTGCAATATCACATTATGGAGATGATTATTGGCAACACTTGAGGCGGCTCTGACTGCGTGTCACAGTCTCTGGCTGAGTTTGACCGTGTGTGACCGTGTGGTCTCTCTTATCTGTAGGGACCCTGAACGCGCTCCTGAGACAGAAGGGTCAGGCAGCAACAGAGGGGCCCACCTGGTCACTGAGTGGTAACCAAGGCGACCACTGGAAACAGGCCAAAGTTAGCATCCACCCAACCGCCTCTTTCCAGGTAAGTAAAACCTTGTGTGATTGGATGATTCGGGAGTCAGTCAGGGGAAGAATCCCAACTTAAAGTTTATGTCTATAACAGCTATCACTCTCCATCTCTCTCTTTTTCTCCCAACTCAGGTGGTGCTGGAGGGTATCCGAGGTCCTGGTATTGAGGGGGATATCGCAATTGATGATGTCACCCTGGAGGAGGGGGAGTGTAGAGATCTACCGGCCGTTAGTGAGTACAGAAACACAGTGATCAAGTATTCTGCCACAATATACTCTCTGTTCTGGGCCAAATAGAATTCTAGTTTGCTCTTTTTTTTTGTAAATTCTTTCCAATGTGTCAAGTAATTCTCTTTTTGTTTTATCATGAATTGGTTGAGTTTAATTGTGTTGCTGTCCTGGGGCTCTGTGGGGTCTGTTTGTTTTTGTGAACAGAGCCCCAGGACCAGCTTTCTCTTCTCCAGGTTCACCTCTCTGTAGGTGATGGCTTTGTTATGGAAGGTCTGGGAATCTCTTCCTAGGTGGTTGTAGAATTTAACGGCTCTTTTCATGATTTTGATCATTAGAGGGTATCGGCCGAATTCTGCTCTGCATACATTATTTGGTCTTTTACGTTGTACATAGAGGACATTTTTGCGGAATTCTACATACGGAGTCTCAATTCGGTGTTTGTCCCATTTTGTGAATTCTTGGTTGGTGAGTGGACTCCAGACCTCACAACCATAAAGGGCAATGGGATCTATAACTGATTCAATTATTTTTAGCCAGATCCTAATTTAACGTTGAATTTCATTTTCCTTTTGATGGCATAGTAGACCCTTCTTGCCTTGTCTCTCACATCCTTCACCACTTTGTGGAAGTTACCTGTGGCACTGATGTTTAGGCCGAGGTATGTATAGTTTTTGTATGCTCTAGGGCAACAGTGGCTAGATGGAATTTGTATATCTAGATGCTGCTGTAGGCCCTACTTGGTTGGTGACAGAAGCACCAGATCATCAGCAAACAGTAAACATTTGACTTCAGATTCTAGTATGGTGAGAACGGGTGCTGCACACTGTTCTCGTGCCCTCGCCAATTCATTGATATATACAGTGTGTTGAAGAGGTTAGGGCTTAAGATGCATCCTTGTCTCACCCCCCAGCCCTGTGGAAGGAAATGTGTGTGTTTTTTGACAATTTTAACTACACACTTGTTGTTTGTGTACATGGATTTTGCAACTTTCTATCAAGTTCTATAGCAGACCCTCATGCCAAATTGAGTCAAACGTTTTTTGAAATCAACAAAGAATAAGAAGACTTTGCCTTTATTTTGGTTTGTTTGTGAATATGTGGTCTGTCATATGATAATTTGGTAAAAGCCAATTTGACATTTGCTCAGTACATTGTTTTAGCTGAGGAAATGTACGATTCTACTGTTAATGATAATGCAGAGGATTTTCCTAGGGTTGCTGTTGACGCATATCCCCCGGTAGTTATTGGGGTCACTTTTGTGGATTGGCATGATCAAATCAAATCAAATTTCAAATCAAATCAAATGTATTTATATAGCCCTTCGTACATCAGCTGATATCTCAAAGTGCTGTACAGAAACCCAGCCTAAAACCCCAAACAGCAAGCAATGCAGGTGTAGAAGCACGGTGGCTAGGAAGAACTCCCTAGAAAGGCTAAAACGTAGGAAGAAACCTAGAGAGGAACCAGGTTATGTGGGGTGGCCAGTCCTCTTCTGGCTGTGCCGGGTGGAGATTATAACAGAACATGGCCAAGATGTTCAAATGTTCATAAATGACCAGCATGGTCCAATAATAATAAGGCAGAACAGTTGAAACTGGAGCAGCAGCACAGCCAGGTGGACTGGGGACAGGAAGGAGTCACCATGTCAGGTAGTCCTGAGGCATGGTCCTAGGGCTCAGGTCCTCCGAGAGAGAGAAAGAAAGAGAGAAAGAGAGAGTTAGAGAGAGCACACTTAAATTCACACAGGACACCGAATAGGACAGGAGAAGTACTCCAGATATAACAAACTGACCCTAGCCCCCCGACACATAAACTACTGCAGTATTAAATACTGGAGGCTGAGACAGGAGGGGTCAGGAGACACTGTGGCCCCATCCGAGGACACCCCCGGACAGGGCCAAATAGGAAGGATATAACCCCACCCACTTTGCCAAAGCACAGCCCCCACACCACTAGAGGGATATCTTCAACCACCAACTTACCATCCTGAGACAAGGTTGAGTATAGCCCACAAAGATCTCCGCCACGGCTCAACCCAAGGGGGGGGGGGGATGATGACATCAGTGACTCAACCCACTCAGGTGACGCACCCCTCCCAGGGACGGTATGAGAGAGCCTCAGTAATCCAGTGACTCAGCTCCTGTAATAGGGTTAGAGGCAGAGAATCCCAGTGGAAAGAGGGGAACCGGCCAGGCAGAGACAGCAAGGGTGGTTCGTTGCTCCAGAGCCTTTCCGTTCACCTTCACACTCCTGGGCCAGACTACACTCAATCATATGACCCACTGAAGAGATGAGTCTTCAGTAAAGACTTAAAGGTTGAGACCGAGTTTGCGTCTCTGACATGGGTAGGCAGACCGTTCCATAAAAATGGAGCTCTATAGGAGAAAGCCCTGGCTCCAGCTGTTTGCTTAGAGGGACAATTAGGAGGCCTGCGTCTTGTGACCGTAGCGTACGTGTAGGTATGTACGTCAGGACCAAATCAGAAAGATAGGTAGGAGCAAGCCCATGTAAAGCTTTGTAGGTTAGCAGTAAAACCTTGAAATCAGCCCTTGCTTTGACAGGAAGCCAGAGTACGGAGGCTAGCACTGGAGTAATATGATCACATTTTTGGGTTCTAGTCAGGATTCTAGCAGCCGTATTTAGCACTAACTGAAGTTTATTTAGTGCTTTATCCGGGTAGCCGGAAAGTAGAGCATTGCAGTAGTCTAACCTAGAAGTGACAAATGCATGGATAAATTTTTCTGCATAATTTTTGGACAGAAAGTTTCTGGTTTTTGCAATGTTACGTAGATGGAAAAAAGCTGTCCTTGAAATGGTCTTGATATGTTCTTCAAAAGAGAGATCAGGGTCCAGAGTAACGCTGAGGTCCTTCACAGTTTTATTTGAGACGACTGTACAACCATTAAGATGAATTGTCAGATTCAACAGAAGATCTCTTTGTTTCTTGGGACCTAGAACAAGCAACTCTGTTTTGTCCGAGTTTAAAAGTAGAACGTTTGCAGCCATCCACTTCCTTATGTCTGAAACACATGCTTCTAGCGAGGGCAATTTTGGGGCTTCACCATGTTTCATTGAAATGTACAGCTGTGTGTCATCCGCATAGCATTGAAAGTTAACATTATGTTTTCGAATGACATCCCCAAGAGGTAAAATATATAGTGAAAACAATAGTGGTCCTAAAACGGAACCTTGAGGAACACCGAAATGTACAGTTGATTTGTCAAAGGACAAACCATTCACAGAGACAAACTGATATCTTTCCGACAGATAAGTTCTAAACCAGGCCAGAACTTGTCCGTGTTGACCAATTTGGGTTTCCAATCTCTCCAAAAGAATGTGGTGATCGATGGTATCAAAAGCAGCACTAAGGTCTAGGAGCACGAGGACAGATGCAGAGCCTCGGTCTGATGCCATTAAAAGGTCATTTACCACCTTCACAAGTGCAGTCTCAGTGCTATGATGGAGTCTAAAACCAGACTGAAGCATTTTGTATACATTGTTTGTCTTCAGGAATGTAGTGAGTTGCTGCGCAACAGCCTTTTCTAAAATTTTTGAGAGGAATGGAAGATTCGATATAGGCCAATAGTTTTTTATATTTTCTGGGTCAAGGTTGGGATTTTTCAAGAGAGGCTATTACTGCCACTTTTAGTGAGTTTGGTACACATCCGGTGGATAGAGAGACGTTTATTATGTTCAACATAGGAGGGCCAAGCACAGGAAGCAGCTCTTTCAGTAGTTTAGTTGGAATAGGGTCCAGTATGCAGCTTGAAGGTTTAGAGGCCATGATTATTTTCATCATTGAGTCAAGAGATATAGTACTAAAACACTTGAGCGTCTCTCTTGATCCTAGGTCCTGGCAGAGTTGTGCAGACTCAGGACAACTGAGCTTTGAAGGAATACACAGATTTAAAGAGGAGTCCGTAATTTGCTTTCTAATAATCATGATCTTTTCCTCAAAGAAGCTCATGAATTTATCACTGCTGAAGTGAAAGCCATCTTCTCTTGGGGAATGCTCCTTTTTAGTTAGCTTTGCGACAGTATCAAAAAGGAATTTTCCTCAATTAAGTTAGAAAAATAGGATGATCGAGCAGCAGTAAGGGCTCTTCGGTACTGCACGGTACTGTCTTTCCAAGCTAGTCGGAAGACTTCCAGTTTGGTGTAGCGCCATTTCCGTTCCAATTTTCTGGAAGCTTGCTTCAGAGCCCGGGTATTTTCTGTGTACCAGGGAGCTAGTTTCTTATGAGAAATGTTTTTAGTTTTTGGGGGTGGAACTGCATCTAGGGTATTGCGCAAGGTTAAATTGAGTTCCTCAGTTAGGTGGTTAACTGATTTTTGTCCTCTGGCGTCCTTGGGTAGACAGAGGGAATCTGGAAGGACATCAAGGAATCTTTGTGTTGTCTGTGAATTTATGGCACGACTTTTGATGTTCCTTGGTTGGGGTCTAAGTAGATTTTTTTTTTTTGCAATTGCAAATGTAATAAAATGGTGGTCCGATAGTCCAGGATTATGAGGAAAAACATTAAGATCCACAACATTTATTCCATGGGACAAAACTAGGTCCAGAGTATGACTGTGACAGTGAGTGGGTCCAGAGACATGTTGGACAAAACCCACTGAGTCGATGATGGCTCCGAAAGCCTTTTGGAGTGGGTCTGTGGACTTTTCCATGTGAATATTAAAGTCACCAAAGATTAGAATATTATCTGCTATGACTACAAGGTCCGATAGGAATTCAGGGAACTCAATGAGGAACGCTGTATATAGCCCAGGAGGCCTGTAAACAGTAGCTATAAAAAGTGATTGAGTAGGCTGCATAGATTTCATGACTAGAAGCTCAGAAGACGAAAACGTCTTTTTTTTTTGTAAATTGAAATTTGCTATCGTAAATGTTAGCAACACCTCCGCCTTTGTGGGATGCACGGGGGATATGGTCACTAGTGTAGCCAGGAGGTGAGGCCTCATTTAACACAGTAAATTCATCAGGCTTAAGCCATGTTTCAGTCAGGCCAATCACATCAAGACATCCGTCACTCCTCAGCAGGTCAGGCTTGGTCCTGTTTGTGGGTGAGTCCCAGAAAGAGGGCCAATTATCTACAAATTCTATCTTTTGGGAGGGGCAGAAAACAGTTTTCAACCAGCGATTCAGTTGTGAGACTCTGCTGTAGAGCTCATCACTCCCCCTAACTGGGAGGGGGCCAGAGACAATTACTCGATGCCGACACATCTTTCTAGCTGATTTACACGCAGAAGCTATGTTGCGCTTGGTGATCTCTGACTGTTTCATCCTAACATCGTTGGTGCCGACGTGGATAACAATATCTCTATACTCTCTACACTTGCCAGTTTTAGATTTAGCCAGCACCATCTTCAGATTAGCCTTAACGTCGGTAGCCCTGCCCCCTGGTAAACAGTGTATGATCGCTGGATGATTCGTTTTAAGTCTAATACTACAGGTGATGGAGTCGCCAATGACTAGAGTTTTCAATTTGTCAGAGCGAATGGTGGGAAGCTTCGGCATTTCAGACCCCGTAACGGGAGGAGTAGAGACAAGATAAGGCTCGGCCTCTGACTCCGACTCGCTGCTTAATGGGGAAAACCGGTTGAAAGTTTCTGTCGGCTGAATGAGCGACACCAGTTGAGCATTCCTACAGCATTTCCTTCCAGAAACCGTGAGAAAGTTGTCCTGCTGCGGGGACTGTGCCAGGGGATTTATACTACTATCTGTACTTACTGTTGGCACAGACGCTGTTTCATCCTTTCCTCCTTGGGGTGGCAGGGTAGCCTAGTGGTTAGAGGGTTGGACTCGTAACCGGAAGGTTGCAAGTTCAAACCCCCGAGCTGACATGGTACAAATCTGTCGTTCTGCCCTTGAACAGGCAGTTAACCCACTGTTCCTAGGCCGTCATTGAAAATAAGAATTTGTTCTTAACAGACTTGCCTGGTTAAATAAAGGTTAAATAAAGGTAAAATAAAAAAATAAAACACTGAAATTACCCTTGCCTAACGATTGCGTCTGACGCTGGGCTTGTAGCACAGCTATACTCGCCGTAAGGCGATCGTTCTCCTGTATATTATGAGTACAGCGACTGCAATTGGAAGGCATCATGTTAATGTTACTACTTAGCTTTGGCTGTTGGAGGTCCTGACGAACCATGTCCAGATAATGCTTCCAGAGTGAAAAAGTTGAGGGAAAAAACAAAAATATAAACGGTAATTAAAAAGTATAAACCGTAAAGTTGTCAGGTAGCAAAATAGGTTGGCAACAAAACGCACAGCAACACGTAAACAAGTCTCAATTAAGTAGATTGTAGAAATGTAGATTGTCATTGAAACAGAAAGCCCATAAGGTTACCTTTCAGAATAGCTAAAAAGCTAATGAGCATGTCTCAGCTTAGAATGACAGGGGCCATGATCAGTCCTTGGTTCCAAATATTGGAGAATATGCTAGAGCTGAGGATGATGTTAAAGACTTTAACCTCTCTAGGATAGGGGACGCTCGCGTCCCACTTGGCCACTTGGCCAGTCACATAAATGCAGTAAATCACACATGTAAGATACTCAATTAAAGCTACACTCGTTGTGAATCCAGCCAACATGTCAGATTTTAAAAAGGCTTTTCGGCGAAAGCATAAGAAGCTATTATCTGATGATATCACAATAGTAAACAAAGAGGTTAGCATATTTCAACTCTGCAGGCGCTACACAAAACGCAGAAATAAAATATAAAACATGCCTTACCTTTGACGAGCTTCTTTTGTTGGCACTCCAATATGTCCCATAAATATCACAATTGGTCCTTTTGTTCGATGAACCTCTAATGACTCCCCATCCCGCATGAGGGAGCGTAATCATCGACTGACATTAATTAGCATAATGCAGAGAAAAAGAAAATATTCCTATTCATGAAAATCACTAGTGAAATATATTGAGACACAGCTTAGCCTTTTGTTATTCATCACCCTGTCATCTCAGATTTTCAAAATATGCTTTACAGCCAAAGCTAGACAAGCATTTGGGTAAGTTTATCAATAGCCTAGCATAGCATTTTGTCCAGCTAGCAGCAGGTAACTTGGTAAAGGAAATCAGAAAAGCAATCAAATTAAATAGTTTACCTTTGATGAGCTTCGGATGTTTTCACTCACGAGACTCCCAGTTAGATAGCCAAAAATATTATTTTTGTAGGCGAAATAGCTCCATTTGTTCTTCACGTTTGGCTGAGAAATCGCCCGGAAATTGCAGTCACGAAAACGCCGAAATATATTCCAAATTAGTTCCATAATATCGACAGAAACATGACAAACGTTGTTTATAATGAATCCTCAAGGTGTTTTTCAAATATCTATTCGATAATATATCCACCGGGACAATTCGTTTTTCAGTAGGACCGATTGGAATGGCTACTAATAATGGCTACCTCTGTATTTTACGCGAGAATCACTCTGGGAGCATCAGGTGACCACTTGCGCAATGTAGCCGCTTACGGGTATTCTTCAACATAAATGCGTCAAACTACGTCACAATGCTGTAGACGCCTTGGTGAATACGGAGAAAGAGTAATCTGGTTGATAGCCCATTCACTGCTCAATAGGGACGCATTGGAACGCAGCGCTTTCAAAACATGAGGCACTTCCGGATTGGATTTTTCTCAGGCTTTCGCCTGCAACATCAGTTCTGTTATACTCACAGACAATATTTTTACAGTTTTGGAAACTTTAGATTGTTTTCTATCCTAAGCTGTCAATTATATGCATATTCTAGCATCTTGTCCTGACAAAATATCCCGTTTACTACGGGAACGTTGTTTTTCCAAAATTGAAATCTACTAATAATATGCATATCTTATATTCCTGGCATGAGTAGCAGGAAGTTGAAATTGGGCACGCTATTTATCCAAAAAGTGAAAATGCTGCCCCCTATACCTTAAGAAGTTACGTACGGCCAATTGGAATTTGTGGTCTGTATATTTTATAATTTCATTGAGGATACCATCAACCCCACAGGCCTTTTTGGGTTGGAGGGTTTGTATTTTGTCCTGTAATGTAATTGGAGAATCCAGTGGGTTCTGGTCATCTTTAATAGTTTATTTTAAGATTTGTATTTGATCTTGTATATGTTTTTGTTGTTTGTTCTTTGTTATAGAGCCAAAAAGATTGGAGAAGTGATTTATTCATACATCTCCATTTTGGATAGATAACTATTCGTGTTGTTGTTTGTTTTCAATTTTCCAAGAACTGGTTAGATTCTATGGATTCTTCAATTACATTGAGCTGATTTCTGATGTGCTGTTCCTTCTTTTTCTGTCTTGTTTTAGTGATTCACCATCGTGAAGGTGTAGGTTCAGGTTTTCTGGGTCTCTATGTTTTTGGTTAGGTTGTCAAGGAACTTTTTTTATTTGATAGGGAAGCTGAGAGGTCAAAAATACTGTTTAGATTTTCTACTGCCAAGTTTACGCCTTCACTATTACAGTGAAACATTTTGTCCGGGAAATTGTCGAGAAGGGATTGAATTTGATATATCCTAATTGTTTTTTTTGTAGAGTTCCACACTATTTTCCTTCCATCTATACCATTTGTTAATATTATTCAGTTCCTTTGGCTTTGATACCTCATGATTGAGCATAGCACCGTTCAAGTAGAGCGTGAATTTGCTGTGATCTGATAGGGGTGTCAGTGGACTGACTGTGAACACTCTAAGGGAATCTGGGTTTAGGTCAGTAGTCTACAGTACTACTGTCAAGAGATGAGCAATAGGTGTACCTACCATAGGAGTCTTCTCAAAGCCTACCATTGACTCTTTACATACCCAGCATCCAACAGAGCTGCAGGAGTTGTGGCCCATTTTTGTTGGTTATGTTGTCATAGTTGTGTCTAGGGGGGCACATGGGGGAGGGAATGCTGTAGGTTTTTTATGGGGGGGCCTATATAGGGTGTGGTCAGGGTTTTCTTGGGGTCGTCTTAGCTGGTTGGGGTGTGGCTGGTGATGCTATGGTGTGGGTGCAGGTCCTTCAGGAGGGGGTCTTGCAGAGGTGCTTTTTCTCTCTCTCTCTTGTTCGCTCTCGCTGTCTCAGGAGGGCCAATTCTAACCAGCAGCTATAGTGTCTCTCTAGAAAGAGAGGGGTGGGGTTGCCATAGCAACAGGGCAGTAATCACATGAATGATAGCCGTCCCGACCAAACGGAGCGACGGAACGAGCGACAGTCCGTGGGGAGGGGATCACTGTAATTGCAGACAAGGAGGAACAAACAGAGAGAGAGAGCAAAAATAGAAAAGCATGACAGGTAATGGCTTGGCGGGCGGCCATATTGACAAGATAGGAGGAGGAGAAGGAGGACTGTGTTGCTCACTTCAGGAGGGAGAGGAAGTCTGATTAAAGTCAGCTTCTAAATGGACACACACTCTCTCTCACACACAAACACACCACACACTCCTGGGAAATAAACTTCGTAGTTTGAATTTGATTTTAAGTGAACAGATTGAAGGAGTGTTGATAGATTTTTCTGGGAATTGAATAAAGGGAATCACTTGTGAACAATTGTAACGAACAAATTGTGATATTGCTTTTTTGTCAAATGAATACATTCCTACTTACTTGTTCTCACAATACCTGTGTTACTTAACTGGAAAATCAAAACTGAGAAATGAATTACACAAATCAGACTGAGCTGTCGCTATGAATAAGATTTTGAGCATAACTGGTCACTATTTCAACATCTACTTTGTAAAACAAAATATGTAAAACAAAATATTTCCAGTTACAATATCCAGGAGTAATATCTTAATAAAGTAAACTAGTAAACTAAACAATGTCAAGTCCAAGCAATCTACTGGCAGTAGTTTCAGACAATGTTTGTCTGCAGTGCATCTGGCTCCATTATCATTCAGATCAGTTTAATCACTTCATTAGTAGTTAAGGAGTTAGTCTCCCAGGTCGAGGACAGACTCTCTCCATGCATTATGGATTTACCATCTCTCACCATGAATATTACATGATCCTGACTGCCACCATGGCAACAGCATGTGTTTTAATGAAAGTTCTTCTAATGTCTCATTTTAACTAAGAATTACTGGATATTATTACTGGAGATATTTTTGTGAGGAAACAGATTTCAGGGTCATGATGATGCCAAATGTTATTGAACAAATGTTTAACTCTGTCTCCGCCCCCTTTAGATCTCAGATCCGCTGCCCCATCTACATCTGCCCATATATGGCTGCTGAGTGTCACCTTGGCGATGACCTTCCGGTGGGGTCATAGGTGACCCTGCCCTGCGCCATCTGGCGGAGGCAAACGGGCCGAACCGGTCTCGGGCCCGACCTCGGCCCTGGTGTCTGTGTTATTGTACCCTCAGCATCCAATCACCAAAGATTCATGCATTCAGAAGGCGGCGGCGAGGGAATCCAAACACAGACCACCAAGAGGGACGGAAATCTTTAAAACAGACCAAAAAAAGGAAAAAAATACCACATAAAACGTAATAAAATAAGATACGCATTTTTTTTTAAAGAGACAACTTTTCCAGAAAATTGCTCCCCAAGCGCAGGATTGTGAGCACTTTTACGAGAGCGAAGCAAAGCCAGGTGTTGAGATGCCTGGACTTTAGTGAGAGTGTTTACAAGCGCAGCGGGAAAACTATTTGTAAAGCACAAGAACAATTTTGCCAGTCAGGAAACTTAAATTGAAAGGTAAGTGGGAATTGAGACATTGGGGACTTTTTGAAGAACAAAATGACTTTTCCCCGGCTTAAAAAAAATTTGAATTGAAGCTTTTCTCTGTCTTATCTTTTTGGAGTTGCACCTGATACACATCAAGGACTATTTTCACTCTGCCCAGCCACCCTGACCTTCACACCTTGACATGTCTCTCTCTCTCTCGACTTGATGCTGTGCAGTAGAAAACAGAAACTTGGACATTTAGTTATCTATCCCAGCTCTCTCTCCCCTCTTGCCCAGTAGCTGCCTAAGTATTTCACAACACTGTCCTCACCAGTCCAAGTGGCCAACAGAGGGTATGTGAGGCCAAGTAAGCAGGCCCCAGGCAGACTCCAGGCAAACCCCAGGCAGGCTCCAGACTCGGGGTCTGTGGGTTAGTTGGAGAGAAGTAGGAGAGAGAGTTGAAGAGGGGTGTGCCATAGAGGTGGAGAGTTGTGGGGTATAGAGGTGGAGAGGGGTGTGCCATAGAGGTGGAGAGGTGTGGGTTATAGAGGTGGAGAGGGGTGTGCCATAGAGGTGGAGAGGGGTGTGCCATAGAGGTGGAGAGGTGTGGGGTATAGAGGTGGAGAGGGGTGGGGCATAGGAGGTGGAAAGGGGTGGGGCATAGAGTTGGAGAGGTGTGGGATATATAGGTGGAGAGATGTGTGGCATAGAGGTGGAGAGGGGTGGGGTAGGAGAGAGAGTTGAAGAGATGAGGGTTAGAGGGTGGAGTGGGGTAGGAGAGAGGTGGAGGAAGGGCTTTGGGGTTAGGACAGATGATGTGTATAGGGAGGTGGAGGTCTGTAGCAGTCAGAAAGAGGTGGTTGGAGATGGACAGACAGACTGACAAACAGACAGTTGGAGGCTAGGTGGAGGGCAGAGGGGAAAGGAGTAGAGGGTAGGAGTAGAGGCAAAAAGGAAGGGTGGAAGACAGATGAGAAGAGAGGTGTCTCTGCTCTCCCCCAGTCGGTCGAACCCTGCAGCTGAGGAACAGAAGCCACTTCCTGCCATGAAACAAAGTGCCTTCAGATCACAAACAACAGAACAGACCGAACTGTTAGCCTGGATGGTAAGACCAAACACACCTATGATGATGATAGTGATGGTGATGTTTCCACTGATGGGCTATTTTCTACATGTTTATTTTGCCCCACAAGTGCTGGTGGAAAGCACGCTTCCTCAAAGGGATTCAGTTGAAATTGTGTGTGTGTGTGTGTGAGTGTGTGTGTGTGTGTGTTTTAGGGCAAGCTGGGGGATAGTCAGGCAGACCGGGGGGCCTAGGTCCCAGGACTATTGCAAGATGTCACAAACCAGGCAGTTGTGGCCGTTCCAATAAAGGAGTTAGTATAAATGGACAGGAGGGGTGAAAGCGATGGACTACTAAGAGAGGAAGGGCTATGGAGTTTCTCAGAAAGACAGTCAGAGAACACATACTGTATGAGGACAAAGACAGTCGATTGATTGCCTCACTGTTTCCGAAAGAGTCTCCATCCCAGCCGAACTGACTTTTTAAAAGAAAAGAACAGAACTATTAATGAATATAATGTTGTGTTGTACAGGGAGTTGAAGATGCCGGTAGATGGAATACTGTAAGCCTCGCTGCCCCACACACCTCCACCATTTATATCAAACAATGGGAGAGAAAAATATGAATAATGATCATAATAATGATATTTTATTACTCTAGCGAGAATGTTTCTCTGCTTTTACACAAACTGTGAAGATTGCCTGTGGAAGATCTACATGAGACCCTCCATTACCTTAACCAGCTGGTTTTTAAAAAGATATTGTACAAAAAAAAGACTAAAAGAAAAAATTCCGTACATTGTTGGTTATGAAGAGAAAACAAAAACGTTTTGAGGACTTGTTGGTCTTGTTTCTTATATTTTTCTGTTGGGAAAATGATCTGACTTTTAACTTCTTTTTATCTTCTTGTTGTCTCCCTTGCATTGCTGAAGTATCAAAAACCGATGATGGAAACATAAGACGTTAAACCTATTTGGTAATTGTATAACTTGTAAATGTGAAGAAGCTCTATTATAAAGGTTTATGATCACTGTTTTATGTTGGAGAACTGGAAGCACAACATATAAGGTCTCAACATATAAAATGCAGTATATATGCACCTATATGTGACCTGCTCACACAAAGTCAGGCTTATAGACCCCGAGAAACATATTACACAATCATCGATAATAAATAACTTGTATTATTTTTACTCGTTACGTTGACATTCATACAGTCTTATCCATCCAAAGACACGAATGCAAATTCTGTGAAAAACTAACAGTCATAGATCATCAAGAATGAAACTTACCAGACAATTGTAGCCAACGAATTTGGCTGTTATTGAGTTGTAATTTGGTTGGTATTGTGGCTTTTGACGCAGAAAACATTTATGTGATGCAAAGACAAACTAGAAAAATATGCCTGGTTTGGTCCGAGCGGGTCGTGTACACGTGTGAGCATATGCAGTGTACAATAGTTGTGATAAGAAACAGAAACATGGAAAAGAAAAACACACCATACATAAAACTAAACAGAGCAGAATGATTGGCAGTCGTTAGAAAGCATTAATAACATCCTCTCATAAGGCGTATGTTATAGTTCCTAGGACATTATCACGTTTACATGTACTGTTTATGCTGTAGAGTCTGTTCGCTTTCACAAAGATGCCCAGATCATATTGAATGTAAATCAAAAATGAGCGTGCCATAATAATTGAGAATTGATTTAGGCTTTGAAGCTTTACCTAAGCCCTTTTTAAAAGACACATTCACACATATTACACTGTTATCTGTGAAATGATCCGTATAATTTTGCCATGCATCATGTTGTTACAAAACTATTTGTCAAAAGGTCAAATTTAGACCTGTTTATTGATTATTTCTGACTTGGACATAGACCTACTACTATACTTGGCAAACTCAACACATACTGTACTTCACTGAAATCACTATTGTCCATCATAACTGAAGGGCTTTGTCACATTGTGCCATTCTTCACCAGGTTTTAATATTATTATCTCCCAATGATATAACATATCACAGGAAGTGGTAACCCTTACTACCCGCATCACTTCCTGTCACGCTCGGTTTATGACATTGGGGTGTATCTCAGTACGCTGAAGTTGCTTCTTCCTCTTGTGTCTTCTCTCCTTCAACTGCTCTGATCTAAAAAACACCCTTGTATAAGTCGAAGCGACATGGTGGATATTTGGGAATTTTACCATGTTGTAATTTCAGTGCAGAATGGTGTAAGAGAAGAGACGAGGAGAGGAGGCCATTTTAGACTACTGAGAGGTACCCTTTTGAATTGCTACATAAGGGTACCGAAGAGATGAAATTCTGTAGGGATGTTTCTGAGAGCTGTGTAACGATTACGTTGCCTATGTTGTACTGTGCCAACACCTTGTAATAATTATTCTCTGATCTGTGCTCTATATATAATTAGGCTTCTTTTTCACTGTATTTCTTTGGATTTATCACCCATTTTGTGTGCCATACCTGCAACTAATGCTAAAATAAAGAAAAAAGATATTTTATGTTCGTGTTGTTGAATTAGTCCTGTTCTGGGTATGACGGCCCCCACGGATAGAGGGCCGTAGTAGGGTGCTTCCATGGGAGATGGGCATGCCTCTTTGTACACCTTTGTATTTGCTACATATGTAACTTCCTAAATTAGCACAATTTGTGTTGCCATTATACCCTTTACCTCATCTCCTCTTGACAATTCACAGTTTTGTTCTTGACACCATGTCCCAGCGGTTCCTCCAGTGATCACCTGTATTCAACTCAAAGGACTGGAAACGAAAAGCTTTTGTGATCTGTGCAAATTGTTAGTTTCACCGAATGTCCCTGCTGTGTTTATGGAGCTGCATATCACTGAGTTGAGTTATAAACTTGGGGGTAGCGTGGCTGGCTGTTGGGCTTTAGCCAGACGGCTCTTCCTCCAGCCCTCAGGGACAGGAGAAAGTGAGTGATAATGGCAAAAAGGACAGTTGAGATATATAGATGGAGAAATAACAACAAGTCTACTGTCAACTGAGAACTTGGATGAGAGCCAGAGGTTTTTAGGCCACAGTGCCCCAAGGGAATCCTAAGTCCTTCATTAAGTAACTGTTGAAAATACCACACAACCTGAATTTAGTATTCAGTGTATAACCCTCCACAGCAATGTTGTGTTTGCAGAAAAACTAATTAACGTTTAATGCAAGGGGGAAAAAAATGTTTCTATAATTGCAGAAATCCCTTTTAGGCATCTCCTGTCAGATAGTTTACACTGATGTGTTTGGGGGTTGAATACAAAAATAGTGCATTGCTTTTGGGTAGAGAAACTACCCTCATCATGAATACAGTATATGTCCTAATAAAAAAGTCTCTGGTCGTGTCCCCAGAAGGGTCAGGTTAACATCATGGTACGTACCAATTGTGAAACATAGAATGTGATCCCATAATAAATTGTAGATACCTAGGCAGACCTAGGTATCCCCATCACATATGTATTGGCCGTGTCCTCATAAGATATGTATTTGCCGTGTCCTCATAAGATATGATATGTATTGGCCGTGTCCTCATAAAATATGTATTTGCCGTGTCCCCATAAAATATGTATTTGCCGTGTCCCCATAAGATATGTATTTGCCGTGTCCTCATAAGATATGTATTTGCCGTGTCCTCATAAGATATGTATTTGCCGTGTCCTCATAAGGCAGGTTTTGACCGTGTCCCCATAAGATATGTATTGGCCGTGTCCTCATAAGGCAGGTTTTGACCGTGTCCCCATAAGATATGTATTGGCCGTGTCCTCATAAGATATGTATTTGCCGTGTCCCCATAAGATATGTATTGGCCATGTCCTCATAAGATATGTATTGGCCGTGTCCTCATAAGATATGTATTGGCCATGTCCCCATAAGATATGTTTTGGCCGTGTCCTCATAAGATATGTATTTGCCGTGTCCCCATAAGATATGTATTTGCCATGTCCTCATAAGATATGTATTTGCCGTGTCCTCATAAGATATGTATTGGCCGTGTCCTCATAAAATATGTATTTGCCGTGTCCCCATAAGATATGTATTTGCCGTGTCCCCATAAGATATGTATTTGCCGTGTCCTCATAAGATATGTATTTGCCGTGTCCTCATAAGATATGTATTTGCCGTGTCCTCATAAGATATGATATGTATTGGCCGTGTCCCCATAAGATATGTATTTGCCGTGTCCTCATAAGGCAGGTTTTGACCGGGTCCCCATAAGATATGTATTGGCCGTGTCCTCGTAAGGCAGGCTTTGGCCATAAGATATGATATGTATTGGCCGTGTCCTCATAAGATATGATATGTATTGGCCGTGTCATCATAAGATATGTATTGGCCGTGTCCTCATAAGATATGATATGTATTGGCCGTGTCCCCATAAGATATGTATTGGCCGTGTCCTCGTAAGGCAGGCTTTGGCCATAAGATATGATATGTATTGGCCGTGTCCCCATAAGATATGTATTGGCCGTGTCCCCATAAGATATGTATTGGCCGTGTCCCCATAAGATATGTATTTGGCCGTGTCCCCATAAGATATGTTTTGGCCATGTCCCCATAAGATATGTATTGGCCGTGTCCCCATAAGATATGTATTGGCCGTGTCCTCATAAGGCAGGTTTTGACCGTGTCCCCATAAGATATGTATTGGCCGTGTCCTCATAAGATATGTATTTGCCGTGTCCCCATAAGATATGTATTGGCGTGTCCCCATAAGATATGTTTTGGCCGTGTCCCCATAAGATATGTATTGGCCGTGTCCTCATAAGGCAGGTTTTGGCCGTGTCCCCATAAGATATGTATTGGCTGTGTCCCCATAAGATATGTATTGGCTGTGTCCCCATAAGATATGTATTGGCCGTGTCCCCATAAGATATGTATTTTCCGTGTCCCCATAAGATATGTATTGGCCGTGTCCCCATAAGATATGTTTTGGCCGTGTCCCCATAAGATATGTATTGGCCGTGTCCCCATAAGATATGTATTGGCCGTGTCCCCATAAGATATGTATTGGCCGTGTCCCCATAAGATATGTATTTGCCGTGTCCCCATAAGATATGTATTGGCCGTGTCCTCATAAGGCAGGTTTTGGCCATGTCCCCATAAGGCAGATTGTTTGTGAGAGCTATTGCTTCCTGTCTATTGTTTTGTTGTTGTGTGTGATGCCCTGGGGAAACAGTGGGAGAGTGTTTTATTGTTTTATTGTTTTTATGAGATTCAGGGGTTTGTCATCCGTCTGCCTCCAGGCTAACCTCGAGCTGCCCCAAAAGATACAGACCACTATGGGCGTGTGTGTGTGTGTGTGTGTGTGTGTGTGTGTGTGCGCGCGCGAGTGAGAGAGAGAGAGAGAGAGAGAGAGAGAGAGAGAGAGAGAGAGAGAGAGAATGAATGAATGAGTGTTTGGCCAGATTCACAGTTAACTAGATATAACTAGTTAACTATATTCCTGTATCATTTCTATGTTTTAATAAATCCTTATTATTATAGACTTGAGAGAAATAACCTGTATATCCCTACCATGATTGCTGTTCTTTTGAATTGTATTGCATTGTTGCATGTTTAATTCTGTAATGTATTGATTGTTGCTGCCCTCTTAGCCAGGTCTCCCTTGAAAAAGAGAATCTGGGTCTCAGGGGGCTTTTCCTGGTTAAATAAAGGTTAAATAAATAAATAACTATCAAATCTGTATAAACAGCCCAGCAGGTTCTGGCCCCAGCAAAGGCCTTGCATTTTTGATCCAATTCAGTTGAATACTACCACCGGTCATGGGTTAGCATTATTTTCTAGTGTTACTGTACGTCTTGTCAGGATCTCTAAATGGACACATTTTTTGTTATGGATGGACACAGCTGGGCCAGGTGCACGTTTATATCCAGGAGTGTATTATATACCAAGGTTGTATCGTATCAGTGCACACTCAAAGTACAAAAAAAAACGATTTTCTTTTACAGAGTGTTTTAAAGTTACTCTAAAGTCTTCTTTATGATGTTTTTTTAATCCCATGCGTGCCCTAACCCTAAATAAAGCATGACAAACTTTATTTTTTGTCCAGATGATAAGTTATTCCCATAAAACATTCAGATGGTTTCTGCTGCTGATAACCTCTGTTAGCATTTGCCCTTTAAAACCTTAAGCACTTTCAATTACCTTCTCTCTTATTACTCTTTCTCAATGTCTCTCTTTCTATCTCTCCTCTCTCTTTCTCTCTCTCACATCTCCTCTCCTCTGTCCTCTTTCCCTCTCTCCTCTGTTTCAACCCAGCCAACAGACTGCCCCCATAGATCTACATTAGAATTGAAACCTGGAATCTCAACCCAGTGACCAATACCATTTTACATGACATTACATTCCCCTCTCTCCTTGCCGCGCACCGCAACAGTGCTTTTTTACATGACTTCCATTGTCTTCCTGGGCGGATGGGAAAATGTCATGGAATGTTAATGGACCACTAATGCCCCTTTGAAGGAGGGTAGTTGCATCAGTCAAACCAATATCTTTAGCCGTACCAGCATACCAGCTGTCTGTCAAAGTCAGTCAAGCCCAGCAGCCAGATGATCTTATCTAATGCAACCTCATTATTGGGCAATTTTGATCTATTTTCCATCAGCAATCAGCTTGTGTTTGGTTTTGTCATGTATATTCTGTTGGGAGTGGTTTGAGGAGATTAAGGACGAGGCTAGACACATCAACGTCTTTGAGGTGAGTTAGTGCTCACGTTGCCTCAGGACATTTGTTTTGGTCTGTCCCCTGATGTGTGTTTTAAAATGGGTTAGAAAAAGTCAACTTTCAAATCATCCACTAGAACAGTGTGCAAAACAACAATGCCAAAGTAGCACAGAAAATCCACAAACATCTTAATGGCAAGGCTAACTTTGGTCCCATCATCTTCCGTACCGCTGATCCTGGCACAGATATTGTTTGATGTATCGAATTGTTATGGGTAGGATTGGTGGTAGAGAAACCTGATCCTACATCTGTAGTTAGGTACTTCTTATGGTTCAACCCTAAAAGCACTAGGGAAGACTCATGTGGTTGGTGGTAGAGTAGTCTACACCCATATTCTACAGTATTCTACAGTTTAATGAACAAAGTTACAATTGAAAGTTTGTTCATTTGATCTTGAATCTGTGGTTAACTTATTCAAATTCATCTCGATAATACAGTAGTGTGTGTTCTGTGGGCAGTTGGATAATATCTCAGTCGCTCCCACAGCGATGACACCGGAGATCTTTAGATCATGTCTAAAGCGTACGTCTTTCACACCACAGTATTGGAGGACCTTTTCTGATCAGCCCTGTCCTAATTACACATTGTAAAGAACCACTCACACGTTCCTCTCCATCCTGTCTTATGGTGACACCACTTATTGAGTAATGACGGATACAAGTGACTTTAAATGCCCTCGATAAAGCATCTTATTGTGGTGAGCAACTCTTAATTACCAGAGAGTCGGAATGGCCACTTAACTGTATGTGTGAATGTTACACCAAAGGTGTACCAAAAGTATGTTCCTGACTTTTCAAGAGAATCAGGTAGGACATGAAGTATAAGATATGAAAACATTAAATGACGACTCAATATATCTTTGTAGGTTGGTAGCAGTTCAGAACATTGTGTTGGAGCTCTGAAAAATATATACAATTTGTACCGACCCTGGAGAGAGAGGGTGGGGGAGAGAGGGAGGGGTGGAGAAAGAGGGGGGGATTAAGGGAGCTGTGGATTCAGATTTAGTCAAATCAACGTGACTTTGCTTTTCTTTGTTTGTTGTCTAGCTCCATGACTCCATGGTAACAGATGTCTTAAACTGATTTACTAGTCGGTAATTTCCTTCTCATCCTCCTCTCTGACAATCTTCTCCTCTCTTCTCTCATTGTTCTCCGTCACACAAGTGTCCTTTGAAGCCGACGCAACAATCAAAGGATTCTTGTCTGTTTGAGGAAGAAGAGCAGGGGAGGAGGAAGCGTTTAAATTCCCCGCAATTATCATAGCAATGACTACTTCAACTTTCCTTGCAACTTCCATCTAACGACGAAAGAGTCGCTTGAGGAAATATACTGGATACAGCATAGCATACTGGATTCAGCACAGCATACTGGATTCAGCACAGCATACTGGATTCAGCACAGCATACTGGATTCAGCACAGCATACTGGATTCAGCATAGCATACTGGATTCAGCACAGCATACTGGATACAGCACAGTATACTGGATATAGCACAGTATACTGGATATAGCACAGCATACTGGATTCAGCACAGCATACTGGATTCAGCACAGCATACTGGATTCAGCATAGCATACTGGATTCAGCACAGCATACTGGATACAGCACAGCATACTGGATATAGCACAGCATACTGGATATAGCACAGTATACTGGATATAGCACAGCATACTGGATACAGCACAGCATACTGGATACAGCACAGTATACTGGATATAGCACAGCATACTGGATATAGCACAGCATACTGGATATAGCACAGTATACTGGATATAGCACAGCATACTGGATACAGCACAGCATACTGGATACAGCACAGAATACTGGATATAGCACAGCATACTGGATATAGCACAGCATACTGGATACAGCACAGCATACTGGATACAGCACAGTATACTGGATATAGCACAGCATACTGGATACAGCACAGTATACTGGATATAGCACAGCATACTGGATACAGCACAGCATACTGGATACAGCACAGTATACTGGATACAGCACAGCATACTGGATACAGCACTGTATACTGGATATAGCACAGCATACTGGATATAGCACAGCATACTGGATATAGCACAGCATACTGGATACAGCACAGTATACTGGATATAGCACAGCATACTGGATACAGCACAGTATACTCTCCTCACTTCAAATACGAGTCAGTTAGAACGAGAAGGGAGAAACAGAATAGATTCATAAACCTGTCACGTAAAACCTCCTAAAGATCGTACCTTTTTCTTAAATTTTTGCCTAAAATGACACTCCTAAGGATATGCATATTCTTGATACCATATGAAAGAAACACTTTGAAGTTTGTGGAAATGTGAAATTAATTTAGGAGAATATAACACATTAGATCTGGTAAAAGATCATTTTTGTTACCATCATCTTTGAAATACAAGAGAAAGGCCATACTTTCAGATAGGAGTCTAGGTGTACTTTAGATTTTGGCACCTGGTGGCAGCAGTGTGTGTGCAAAGTTTCAGGCTGATCCAGTGAAGAATTACATTACTGCACAATATTTCTATCAAGCCTGCCAGAAGTTTGCCAAAATGTGCTGAATTGGGGAATTGATACATTTTCAAGTACATAACTGTAGAGAATATACAAAAATGCTATGGTAATACAAAATTTAAATTTACAAACTCCCAGGATTGTCATACATGATGGATGATTAGCTTATACACTAACTTTCACACATCTAGATGGCCAGGCAGGGTGGGTGTGGAGCCAGAGACAGCAGTGGGGTCAAACTTTGAACCCCAGTTCCTACATTTGAGCATAAAAAAATGTATTTCATCAAACAAAACTATGCTACATTTTCATCTCTGGGACCCTCAGGATGACAAATGAGAGCAAGATTACTGAATGTAAGTACATTATTTACCTTCAGAGATTAAAGTATCAAACCAGTTGCCGTGATAAAGAGTTTTTGCAGTTGTGCACTCTCAAACAATAGCATGGTATTTTTCACTGTAATAGCTACTGTTGGGGCCTCCCGGGGGGTGCAGTTGTCTAGGGCGTCGTCCAGGTTAGGGCGGGTTTGGCCGGTAGGGATATCCTTGTCTCATTGCGCACTAGCGACTCATGTGGCGGGCCGGGCGCAGTGCACGCTAACCAGGTCGCCAGGTGCACAGTTTTTCCTCCAACACATTGGTGCGCCTGGCTTCCGGGTTGGATGCGCGCTGTGTTAAGAAGCAGTGCGGCTTGGTTGGGTTGTGTTTCTGAGGATGCATGGCTTTTGACCTTCGTCTCTCCCATGCTTCACGGTGGTACGGGAGTTGTAGCGATGAGACAAAATAGTAACTACTAACAATTGGATACCACGAAATTGGGGAGAAAAGGGGGTAAAATTTAAAAAATTCTAAATAAATAGAAAAAGTAATAGCTACTGTTAATTGGACATTGGCATTAGATTAACAAGAATGTAAGCTTTCTGCCCATATAATACATGTCTATGTCCCAGAAAGTTGGTTGTTGTATGCAATGTCATTCTAGTCACATTAGCACACGTTAGCAACAACAGTCCCAGTTTAGGGACACCCATCCCGTAGAGGTTTTTAACCTCTCTAGGATAGGGGGACAGTCGCGTATCACTTGGCCAAAAGCCAGGGAGAATGCAGAGCGCCAGATTCAAATAAAATGATATAAAAATCAAACTTTCATTAAATCACAAATGTAAGATACTCAATTAAAGCTACACTCATTGTGAATCCAGCCAACATGTCAGATTTTTAAAAATGCTTTTCGGCGAAAGCATAAGATGCTACTATCTGATGATAGCACAACAGTAAACAATGAGAGTAGCATATTTCAACCCTGCAGGTGCTACATAAAATGCAGAAGTAAAATATATATCATACCTTACCTTTGATGAGCTTCTTTTGTTGGCACTCCAATATGTCCCATAAACATCACAACTGGTCCTTTTGTTCGATTAATTCCGTCCATATATATCCAAAATGTCAATTTATTTGGCGCTTTTGATCCAGAAAAAAACAGCTTCCAATTTGCTCAAAGTCACTACAAAATATCTCAAAAGTTACCTGTAAACTTTGCCAAAACATTTCAAAATACTTTTGTAATACAACTTTAGGTATTTTTAAACGTTAATAATCGATCAAATTGAAGACAGGCCTATCTGTTTTCAATAGAGGATGAGAGGAAACTAATGCTACTTTTCAAGTCTTGGACAACTCTCAACAGCGTTACTCTTTTCCAAGATGGCCGTACTTCTTCATTGCACAAAGGAATAACCTCAACCAAATTCCAAGGACTGGTGACATCCAGTGGAAGCGGTAGGAACTGCAAAGAAGTGCCTAAGAAATATCATTTCCCCATAAGAACTCATTGAACAGACAGTGACCTCAAAAATAAATAATTCTGAATGGTTAGTTCTCTGGGTTTTGCCTGCTACATAAGTTCTGTTATACTCACAGACATGATTCAAACAGTTTTAGAAACTGAGTTTCCTATCCAAATGTATGAATAATATGCACATCTATAATATGCATATCTATTCTTGGCATGAGTAGCAGGAAGTTGAAATTGAGCACGCTATTTATCCAAAAGTGAAAATGCTGCCCCCTATCCCAAAGAGGTTTTAAGGGGTGGCCCCTCTATCTGAATCAACTTAGTTTGTCAGTGACCACATGTCATTTCACCACATCCTCACACGATGCGATGTGAGCTGGCTGGTAATACTTTGAAAAATGTCCCAGTGTTAGTTCCCAGACAAATTCTGATTTTCCCCGGTTAGGTTTTGCTGTTTTGCTGCTTCTTTCTTCGATCTTCTACAGCAGGGATGGGACACTTTGATAGCGGTTAGGGCCACAAAATATCTGAACTCATCATGAGGGGCCATTTGTGGGTCTGTGCACCCACGTGAAATATTTTACTTTTTAGAGTACATTTTGTGCAATTCTACACATTTTGGGTAGAATGTTGGTCAAAGAATTTGACAATTTTCCTACACAGAATATTCTATCGTCTTATCATCTTGGTAATAGTAAAGAAATATACAGTACCAGTCAAAAGTTTGGACACACCTACTCATTCAAGGGTTCTTCTTTATTTTACTCTATTCTACAATGTACAATAATAGTGAAGACATTACAATTATGAAATAACACATATGGAATCATGTAGTAACTTAAAAAGTCTTTAAAAAATCTAAATTTATTTTATATTTGAGATTCTTCAAAGTGGCCATGCTTTGCCTTGATGAAAGCTTTGCACACTCTTGCCATTCTCTCAACCAGCTTCACCTGGAATGCTTTTCCAACAGTCTTGAAGTAGTTCACACATATGTTGAGCACTTGTTGGCTGCTTTTCCTTCACTCTGAGGTCAAACTCATCCCAAACCATCTCAATTGGGTTGATGTCTGGTGATTGTGGAGGCCAGGTCATCTGAAGCAGCACTCCATCACTCTCTTTCTTGGTCAAATAGCCCTTACACAGCCTGGAGGTGTGTTTTGGGTCATTGTCCTGTTGAAAAACTCATTTTAATCCCACTAAGCACAAACCAGATGGGATAGCAGAATGCTATGGTAGCCATGCTAGTTAAGTGTGCCTTGAATTCTAAATAAGTGTCACCAGCAAAGCACCCTCACACCATCACACCTCCTCCTCCATGCTTCACGGTGGTAACCACACATGCAGAGATCATCCGTTCACCTACTCTGCATCTCACAAAGACATGGAGGTTGGAACCAAAAATCTCAAATTTGTACTCATCAGACCAAAGGACATATTTCCACCAGTCTAATGTTCACTGCTCGTGTTTCTTGGCCCAAGCAAGTCTCTTATTATGGTGTCCCTTGGTATTTGTTTCTTTGCAGCAATTCAACCATGACTGCCTGATTAACGCAGTCTCCTCTGAACAGATGATGTTGAGATGTGTCTGTTACTTGAACTGAGGCTGGTAACTCTAATGAACTTATCCTCTGCAGCAGAGGTAACTCTTGGTCTCCCTTTCCTGTGGCGGTCCTCATCAGAGCCAGTTTCATCATAGTTCTTGATGGTTTTTCAGACTGCACTTGAAGAAACTTTAATGCATTCCAGGTGACTATCGCATGAAGCTGGTTGAGAGAATGCCAAGAGTGTGCAAAGCTGTCATCAAGGCAAAGGCTGGCTACTTTGAAAAATCTCAAAAGTGAAATAGATTTTGATTTGTTTAAAATTATTTTGGTTACTTCATGATTCCATATGTGTTATTTCATAGTTTCGATGTCTTCACTATTATTCTACAATGTAGAAAATAGTCAAAATAAAGAAAACCCCTTGAATGAGTAGTTGTGTCCAAACTTCTGACAGGTACTGTATGCACCACCTATCAAATCTCCAATGTATCCACAACATAAGAGCCTAGTCTTATTTTACTAGGTGTCAGTACATGTAAACATTCTTATGTGTTGTGTTGACGTGTTTTGTTGTGCTGACGTTTTGTGTTGGCGTGTTTTGTTGTGTTGACATGTTGTGTTGACGTTTTGTGTTGGCGTGTTGTGTTGATGTGTTGTGTTGGTGTGTTTTGTTGTGTTGATGTGTTGTGTTGATGTGTTGTGTTGGCGTATTTTGTTGTGTTGATGTGTTGTGTTGATGTGTTGTGTTGGCGTGTTTTGTTCTGTTGACGTGTTGTGTTGATGTGTTGTGTTGCCGTGTTTTGTTGTGTTGATGTGTTATGTTGATGTGTTGATGTATTGTGTTGACGTGTTGTGTTGATGTGTTGTGTTGACGTGTTGTGTTGATGTGTTGTGTTGACGTGTTGTGTTGATGTCTTGTTTTGAAGTTTTGACGTGTTGTGCTGACGTGTTGTGTTGAGGTGTTGTGTTGAAATGTTGACGTGTTATGTTGTGTTGTTGTGTTGTGGGACTAGAGTGTTGTCCTCTACATCTGTCAGACATATAGAACACCACCAACTCCTCTACATCTGTCAGACCTATAGACCACCACCAACTCCTCTACATCTGTCAGACCTATAGACCACCACCAACTCCTCTACATCTGTCAGACCTATAGAGCATCACCAACTCCTCTACATCTGTCAGACCTATAGACCACCACCAACTCCTCTACATCTGTCAGACCTATAGACCACCACCAACTCCTCTACATCTGTCAGACCTATAGACCACCACCAACTCCTCTACATCTGTCAGACCTATAGAGCATCACCAACTCCTCTACATCTGTCAGACCTATAGACCACCACCAACTCCTCTACATCTGTCAGACCTATAGAACACCACCAACTCCTCTACATCTGTCAGACCTACAGAACACCACCAACTCATCTACATCTGTCAGACCTATAGAACACCACCAACTCCTCTACATCTGTCAGACCTATAGGACACCACCAACTCCTCTACATCTGTCAGACCTATAGAACACCACCAACTCCTCTACATCTGTCAAACCTATAGACCACCACCAACTCCTCTACATCTATCAGACCTACAGACCACCACCAACTCATCTACATCTGTCAGACCTGTAGACCACCACCAACTCCTCTACATCTGTCAGACCTACAGACCACCAACCAACTCTTCTGCAATTAATTCCCTCCAACTTTCTCTATTTCCTTGTCTTAATATTGGCTGTCTGCTAAACACAGTCGAGTGTAAATTTTTAATTGTGTGCTGGGCTCTGTTATGTTGTGTTGCTGAGTCTCTGGGGTAATGAGGAGAGGAGATATAGATTGGGCTGGTGGAGTGAGACTGGGGCCAATGCTGCCTCCAGGGCCAATCAATAAGGAGGAACTGTAAATACTAGGTCATGTGCATGTACACACAGACAGAGGTCATCCATTTCAGTGTAACGGTGGTGGTACGGTGAACCAGACTGTTATCATACAAGGTAACCTTACCTTGAGACATGATCACTCATGTTAGCTGACCAGGGTAAATGCCTACTGTAGGTTTTTGCTCAGCTGGCTAACACAGTGTTGTGGTACACAGACAACCCAGTCTGTCACATGAGAGCTGCTTCACTTGGAAAGGGTAAGCCTCTTCTGACTACTGAGATTCACCCCATGTCTCCAATGGCTCAGTCATTCAGTCATTCACTATTCCCCTTTCTGAAAAATAACAGAAATGTATTTTTAGTTTTTTTGTAGGAATTCTGAGACGCTCACAGTGAACTACATTTGGAAAGATTCAGCTGGTGTGAGACATTTGTGTAGACTTTAGTGTTTGCACTAAAGCACTTCAAATTCCATTTCACTGTCATAAATTTAAGCTGGATTTGTATTACATTGCCATGCAAGGCTGGGCAGAAATAAGAAACTCCCACTAACACAAAAGGGGGGTGATGATGATACGCTATGCCGCCCCTCTCTCTCTCTCTCTCTCTCTCTCTCTCTCTCTCTCTCTCTCTCTCTCTCTCTCTCTCTCTCTCTCTCTCTCTCTCTCTCTCTCTCTCTCTCTCTCTCTCTCTCTCTCTCTCTCTCTCTCTCTCTCTCTCTCTCTCTCTCTCTCTCTCTCTCTCTCTCTCTCTCTCTCTCTCTCTCTCTCTCATGCACGTTGTAAACAGGGAGGATATTTCTGGTGCTCTTTGGGTGCAGAGGTCCAATTAAATTCCATACTCCTGTGGAGGTACATTATGGGGCCGTTGGGAGGGATGCAGGGGGCTGTGTGCACTCTACTGCCCCACTGTGGGGGCCTAGGACCCTGGTGGAGAGAGAGATGTAGGGAGGGAGGTGAAAAGAGAAAGGAAAGTTGAGAAAACATTGAGGGGGCGTTTGAGGGCTGTGTGCGTGCAGGAGTGTGTGTTTGTGTTGGGGAAGGATCAGAGGGGGTAAGGAGGACAGGGACAGGGGTGGGTCGATAAGGTGATGTGACAGCACGGCCTCAGAGCCATACTAAATATACTATACACATTTCTAAGCACCTTCATGATATGTACTAATGGTCTACTTACTTACTTTACTTTAAACTGAAGTAGGGTGGTTGGTCTTGGAGGATGGTTAGGCCTAGTCTGGGAAAACTATAGCTATTTAGCTAACCCTTCCCCTAACCCTTATTCTTAACCAAATCCACCTAACTTTTGTCAATTTAGTTCTCATGACCTTTAATGTTAATTACTGCCCGTAATTCTGCTTGTTCTTATGACGCAACCTGGTCTCAGAGAAAGATGCATAGTACTGTACTTCCTCCAAGGTATATGATAAGTTATCTCATCCAATTTGTATGCTTTTGTATGCCCGGGTCAAACGCATGATACTATAAGTCCTCTCATTCGTATTATATTGTACAACCACTATTCCATTCACAATGTAACCTAATGTAACATAACATATCATCCTAAACGGAGTGTCACAGATTTCATACAGAATGATATGAATTGCCCTGAGACCACATGAGTAGTGAGTAGTGGATGCTGGAGTGAGATTTAAAGCTTGTTGCGTCTCACTTTAAAACTCATACACTTTCTCCAGTCCAGATGATTTGGGATCCTTTGAGCTTCACAAAAGTATGTTTGTCTTACACTTCCCATCCTACAGGAAGAGTGTGGTTCAAAATAATAGCTCTTGGCTAGTACAACAGTGTAACAGCTCCAGGAGCTCTGATGTTTGGATGGTTGCTCTACACACAGAACCATTTATGGTCATTCCCAGTGCTGTAGAAAATCCTAAGCCAAAGAAAAAGGATATTTTAATATATTACAAGTACAGTATTTAGACACCTTGACTTTTTCAAAATTTTGCTAAATTACAGCCTTATTCTACAATGGATTAAATAAATGTTTTTCTTCATCAATCTACACCCAATACCCCATAACGCCAAAGTGAAAACAGGTTTTCAGAATTTTATGCAAATGTATTAAAAATCAAAAACAGAAATACCTTATTTACATAAGTATTCAGTCCCTTTGCTATGAGACTTGAAATTGAGCTCAGGTGCATCCTGTTTCCATTGATCATCCTTGAGATATTTCTACAACTTGATTGGTGTCCACCTGTGGTAAATTCAATTGATTCTACATGTTTTGGAAAGGCACACACCTGTCTATATAAGGTCCCGCAGTTGACAGTGCATGTCAGAGCAAAAACCAAGCCATGAGGTGGAAGGAATTGTCTGTAGAGCTCTGAGACCGGATTGTGTCGAGGCACAGATCTCGGGAAAATGTCTATATCATGGAAGGTCCCCAAGAACACAGTGGCATCCAAGCCCGGCATAACTGAGCAATCAGGGGAAAAGGTCTTGGTAAGGGAGGTGACCAAGAACTCGAGTTTCCACAAAATATATTTAAATTGTATTTTCAAAAACATGTGCACAAACATTTGTATATAAGTTTTGATTTATAATATTGTCGTGCCTTTGGCTATGCCGGATTAATTGCTATGACATGCTATTCTATAAAATTATGTATCCGTAATTAATATCACCTGATTAAGCTAATCATGTAAATGTAATTAACTAGAGAGTCGGGCACCACAAAATAATATTTATAGAGCTGTTATCTTCCGAATAAACTCTTAAAGATTTAGTAATATTTTACATCAATAGCAGTCAACATACACAAAGAATGAATTATACCTGGATAATTCTTTACGTCATAGGAAAACGTCCCTAGCGGGCGGAACAGATATGACTGTCACACCCTGACCATAGTTTGCTTTGTATGTTTCTATGTTTTGTTTGGTCAGGGTGTGATCTGAGTGGGCATTCTATGTTACATGTCTAGTTTGTCTATTTCTATGTTTGGCCTTATATGGTTCTCAATCAGAGGCAGGTGTTAGTCATTGTCTCTGATTGGGAACCATATTTAGGTAGCCTGTTTGGTGTTGGGTTTTGTGGGTGATTGTTCATGTCTCTGTGTTTGCACCAGATAGGGCTGTTTTGGTTTTTCACGTTTCTTGTTTTGTTAGTTTGTTCATGTGTAGTTGCTTTATTAAAGAACCATGAATAGTAACCACGCTGCGTATTGGTCCGCCTCTCCATCAACTCAAGAAAACCTTTACAGAATCACCCACCACAACAGGACCAAGCGGCGTGGTGAAAAGCAGCAACAGCAGGAGAGGCAGCAATGTCTGGACTATACGACTTGGGAAGAGATAGACAGGTAGGCGGTCGACCCAGGGAGAGTGCCGGAGCCCGCCTGGGATTCGCTGGAGCAGTTCGAAGAGGGGTATAGGAGAATGGAGTAGGAGAGACAAGCACGGCGGCGCGGTAGGAAGCCCGAGAGTCAGCCACACAAATGTCTTGGTGGGGGGCACACAGGAAGTGTGGCGAAGCCAGGTAGGAGACCTGCGCCAACTTCCTGTGCTTACCGGGGGGCTTACCGGGGGGCTAGAGAGACCGGGCAGGCACCGTGTTATGCTGTGAAGCGCACGGTGTCCCCAGTGCGGGTGCATAGCCCGGTGCGGTACATACCAGCTCCGCGTATCGGCGGGGCTAGAGTGGGCATCGAGCCAAGTGCCATGAAGCCGGCTCTACGCAGCTGGTCTCCACTGCGTCTCCTTGGGCCGGCTTACATGGCACCAGCCTTGCGCATGGTGTCCCCGGTTCGCCTGCATAGCCCAATGCGGGCTATTCCACCTCGCTGCACTGGTAGGGCGACCGGGAGCATTCAACCAGGTAAGGTTGGGCAGGCTCGGTGCTCAAGAGCTCCAGTGCACCTGCACGGGTCCGGTCTATCCGGTGCCACCTCCATGCACCAGCCCTCCGGTGGCAGCCCCCCGCACCAGGCTGTCTCTCCGTCTCATCCCTACAGCTGCTCCCGCCTGTCCGGCGCTGCCGGAGTCTCCCGCCTGTCCAGCGCTGCCAGAGTCTGAGGCGCCAGAGCCCCTCAGCCCAGAGGCCCCAGAGCCCCTCGGCCCAGAGGCCCCAGAGCCCCTCGGCCCAGAGGCCCCAGAGCCCCTCGGCCCAGAGGCCCCAGAGCCCCTCGGCCCAGAGGCCCCAGAGCCCCTCGGCCCAGAGGCCCCAGATCCCCTCGGCCCAGAGGCCCCAGAGCCCCTCGGCCCATAGGCGCCAGAGCCCCTCGGCCCATAGGCGCCAGAGCCCCTCAGCCCTGAGCTTCCCCTCTGTCCCGAGCTGCCCCTCTGTCCCGAGCTGCCCCTCTGTCCCGAGCTGCCCCTCTGTCCCGAGCTGCCCCTCTGTCCCGAGCTGCCCCTCAGTCCAGTGGGGTCAATTAGAAGGGTCGCCGTGGTTAGGAGGCCACGGAAGCGGACAAGGTGGTGGACTAAGACTATGGTGAAGTGGGGGCCACGTCCAGCACCAGAGCACCGCGGACAGATGCCCACCCAGACCCTCCCCAATAGGTTCAGGTTTTGCGGCCGGAGTCTTGTTTGGTCAGGGTGTGATCTGAGTGGGCATTCTATGTTACATGTCTAGTTTGTCTATTTCTATGTTTGGTCTGATATGGTTCTCAATCAGAGGCAGGTGTTAGTCATTGTCTCTGATTGGGAACCATATTTATGTAGCCTGTTTGGTGTTGGGTTTTGTGGGTGATTGTTCATGTCTCTGTGTTTGCACCAGATAGGGCTGTTTTGGTTTTTCAAGTTTCTTGTTTTGTTAGTTCATGTGTAGTTGCTTTATTAAAGAACCATCAATAGTAACCACGCTGCGTATTGGTCCGCCTCTCCATCAACTCAAGAAAACCGTTACAATGACAGCTTGTTACACAAAGGAAAAGGGGCTGGGTTTGAGGGAAAGAGTCGGAGACTGGAACAAAGGCGAAGCTGTGCTATCGTATATACAGTATCTTATGCATTCTAAAGAATGTCTCAGATGACAACCGAACTGACATCATATTCATTAAGTACCACCGCACATGTTCAATTTTTCGGATTACCAGAAAATAGTTCATTTCCCCCCACCTTCTGATGTTCCCAGGATCTCTGTTAACCGAGGGTTTTTTAAATGTAACCTCAGTAGGTTTGTCACGCCCTGGTCTAAGTATTTTGTGTTTTTTCTTCATGTATTAGGTCAGGCCAGGGTGTGGCATGGAGTTTTTTTGTATTGTGGTGTGTTTTGTCTTGGGGTTTTGGTGTGTAGATATTTGGGATTGTAGCTAGTGGGGTTTTCTAGCAAAGTCTATGGCTGTCTGGAGTGATTCTCAATCAGAGGCAGGTGCTTATCGTTGTCTCTGATTGGGAACCATATTTAGGCAGCCATATTCTTTGAGTTTGTCGTGGGTGATTGTCCTATTTGTCTTGATGTCCTTGTATATGTTAGTTGACACAAGTATAGGCTGTTTTCGGTTTTCGTTCCGTTTATTTGTTTTTGTAGTGTTCGTGTTTAGTTCGTGTTTTACGTTTGTCTAATAAACATGGATCGCAATCGACACGCTGCAGTTTGGTCCGACTCTCCTTCATCACCACTAGAAAGCCGTAACAAGGTTAGAGAAGGAAAAAGGGGGGGAAGAGGTATTTATGACTGTCAGGCCAACGTCATGACAATATGATATTGTTCCTCATATTTAGCTTATTCAAATGTTTTGATGTTCATTTTCAAACTGAATAATGTTGTACTTTAAATTACAAATGACACATTACACATTTTATTGTTAACATTGATATGATATGATATGATGCCTTGGTGAATCAAGGTACACTTTACATAACTAATTACAATAGCTAATGTTTGTGCTACGGATGGGTGTTGCCATCGTGACCAGTGAACTGAGATAAGGCGGAGCTTTACCTAGCATGGACTTGTAGATGACCTGGAGCCAGTGGGTCTGGCGACGAATATGTAGCCGACTAGAGCATACAAGCACGCAGTGGTGGGTGGTATAAGGTGCTTTAGTGACAAAACGGATGGCACTGTGATAAACTGCATCCAGTTTGCTGAGTAGAGTGTTGGAAGCAATTTTGTAGATGACATTGCCAAAGTCGAGGATCGGTAGGATAGTCAGTTTTACTAGGGTAAGTTTGGCGGCGTGAGTGAAGGAGGCTTTGTTGCGGAATAGAAAGCCGACTCTTGATTTGATTTTCGATTGGAGATGTTTGATATGAGTCTGGAAGGAGAGTTTACAGTCTAGCCAGACACCTAGGTACTTATAGATGTCCACATATTCAAGGTCGGAACCATCCAGGGTGGTGATGCTGGTCAGGCATGCGGGTGCAGGCAGCTAACGGTTGAAAAGCATGCATTTGGTTTTACTAGCGTTTAAGAGCAGTTGGAGGCCACGGAAGGAGTGTTGTATGGCATTGAAGCTCGTTTGGAGGTTAGATAGCACAGTGTCCAAGGACGGGCCGGAAGTATATAGAATGGTGTCGTCTGCGTAGAGGTGGATCAGGGAATCGCCCGCAGCAAGAGCAACATCATTGATATATACAGAGAAAAGAGTCGGCCCGAGAATTGAACCCTGTGGCACCCCCATAGAGACTGCCAGAGGACCGGACAGCATGCCCTCCGATTTGACACACTGAACTCTGTCTGCAAAGAAATTGGTGAACCAGGCAAGGCAGTCATCTGAAAAACCGAGGCTACTGAGTCTGCCGATAAGAATATGGTGATTGACAGAGTCGAAAGCCTTGGCAAGGTCAATAAAGACAGCTGCACAGTACTGTCTTTTATCGATGGCGGTTATGATATCTCCCCACTGTTTGTGTATATGTAGCCTGAAGTTGCCTAGAACGCTTCCAATCCTTTATACTGTAACCGACATGTTTTGTCTTCTACTTTGTTGTATCTTGTACTGTATGTAGTAATCCGTCACCACACATGAAGTTCCCTCTCAGGAAATCAAAGTTATTTGAATTTGAATTCCTTTTTGGAGCATTGGAACAGTCCCAGTCCTTCCGTATGCTATTGTTTATTGGATAAGACAGAGAGAGTTAGAGAAGAAAGGTAGTATAGGTTTTGCTGAAAGTGCAATGGGCTGAATTCAAATCCATTCTGGCAGCGGTACATGTATTCTAGAGGTAGAGCCCTAGACCACCCCAGATCACCAGCTGTTGGTTTTCTCAACAACAACAACAACAACGTCAACTTTCCAATCACTCACTAACCCAGATCCTCTGGACAACAAAGTAATTTACAATTTGAGCAATCCTTCACACCAGCATGGTCTGCTTTGTTGTTTTGCTAGCATCGCATAGAGACATAGACGCTGGTTGGTTGTGGTCTGCTCTGCAATGATCTGGCTGTGATCAGGCTTCTCTCTGTCCTTTGGCCCCTAGTCGAACTGACAGCGTTTTAACTACTTTGCAGATATGAAACAATCAGACAATCATAATATTAAACCAATATATACAATTCACAGTTTGTGCTACAAAAACAACTTCATAAGAGGTTTTAAAAATATGTTCTATTTGACTAAAATACTCCATTACGTAGAGTGAGTCATTGTTGGCAGAATAGATGAATGCAGTCGATGCATGAGTAATTACATGTAATCTATACCTATACTAGGTAGTCTAATAAAAATGTCTATATCAAATTATAAATCTCGGCTGGTACATTTTTTTGCTGCCTCCAGCAATTCGGGTGATTTTTGTTTTGATTAGATTTATTAGGATCCCCATGGTTACGCCAATGGTGACAGCTTATCCAACACATAACAAAAAAGACATTACAGACAAAAAATGTACATACATTTAAAAACATTAATATGTTGTGTGTGTGTGCATCTATCAATTTTTAAACCAGGTTTGCTGTTCACTTGCGCTATATAGAGTGCATTTGGAAAGTACTCAGACCCTTTCCCCTTTTTCACATTTTGTTACGTTACAGCCTTATTCTAAAATGGATTAAACTATTTTTTTGTCCTCAATCTACACACAATGCCCCATAATGACAAAGCGAAAACAGGTTTTTGGATTTTTTTGCAAATGTATATTAAAAAAAACTAAACCGAAAAACCTTATTTACATAAGTATTCAGACCCTTTGCTATGAGACTCAGTTGCATTCTGTTTCCATTGATCATCATTGAGATGTTTCTGCAACTTGACTGGAGTCCACCTGTGGTAAATTCAATTGATTGGACTTGATTTGGAAAGGCACACACCTGTCTATATAAGGTCCCAAAGTTGACAGTGTATGTCAGAGCAAAAACCAAGCCATGTGGTCGAATTAATTGTCCTAATTGTTCAAATCAAATCAAAATCAAATGTATTTATATAGCCCTTCGTACATCAGCTGATATTTCAAAGTGCTGTACAGAAACCCAGCCTAAAACACCAAACAGCAAGCAATGCAGGTGTAGAAGCACGGTGGCTAGGAAAAACTCCCTAGAAAGGCCAAAACGTAGGAAGAAACCTAGAGAGGAACCAGGCTATGTGGGGTGGCCAGTCCTCTTCTTGCTGTGCCGGGTGGAGATTATAACAGAACATGGCCAAGTTGTTCAAATGTTAATAAATGACCAGAATGGCCCAATAATAATAAGGCAGAACAGTTGAAACTGGAGCAGCAGCACGGCCAGGTGGACTGGGGACAGCAAGGAGTCATCATGTCAGGTAGTCCTGAGGCATGGTCCTAGGGCTCAGGTCCTCCGAGAGAGAGAAAGAAAGAGAGAAAGAGAGAATTAGAGAGAGCACACTTAAATTCACACAGGACACCGAATAGGACAGGAGAAGTACTCCAGATATTACTGCCCTAGCCCCCCGACACAAACTACTGCAGCATAAATACTGGAGGCTGAGACAGGAGAGGTCAGGAGACACTGTGGCCCCATCCGAGGACACCCCCGGACAGGGCCAAACAGGAAGGATATAACCCCACCCACTTTGCCAAAGCACAGCCCCCACACCACTAGAGGGATATCTTCAACCACCAATTTACCATCCTGAGACAAGGCCGAGTATAGCCCACAAAGATCTCCACCACGGCACAACTCAATGGGGGGTTAGCAGATGTTATTGCAGGTGTAGTGAAAGGTTTCTGTTTATAGCTCCAACAGTGCAGTAATATCTAACAAATCCAAGCAATAAACACTACCTAAAATTTAAATAATTGAATTAAGGAATATATAAATATTATTATGAGCGATGTAGGAGTGGCATAGACTAAATACAGTAGAGTAGAATATAGTATATACATATGAGATGAGTAAAGAAAAAATATTGAAACATTATTAAAGTGAGTACTGTTCCCTTATTAAATTGGACAGTGATTTCAAGTCTGTGTACAGTATATGGGGCAGCAGCCTCTAAGGTGCAGGGATACGTAACCGGATGGAAGCGGCCTAGTGATGGCTATTTAACAGTCTGGTGGCTTGGCGATAGAAGCTGTTTTTCAGTCTCATGGTCCAGGTTTTGATACACCTGTACTGACCTCGCCTTCTGGATGATAGCAGGGTGAACAGGCAGTGGCTCGGGTGGTTGTTGTCTTTGGTGGTCTTTTTGGCCTTCCTGTGACATTGGATGCTGTAGGTGTCCTGGAGGGCAGGTAGTTTGCCCCAGATGATGCGTTGGAGAGCCCTGTGGCTGCGGGTGGTGTAGTTGCCGTACCAGGCGGTGATACAGCCCAACAGGTTGCTTTCAATTGTGCATCTGTAAAAGTTGGGGAGGGTTTTAGGTGCCAAGCCAAATTTCTTCAGCCTTCTGAGGTTGAAGAGGTGCTGTTGCGCCTTCTTCACCACACTGTCTGTGTGGATGGACCATTTCAGATCGTAAGTGATGTGTACAGAGAGGAACTTGAAGCTTTCCACCTGCTCCACTGCTGTCCCATCGATGTAGATAGGGGCGTGCTCGCTCTGCTGTTTCCTGAAGGCCAAGATCAGCTCCTTTGTTTTGTTGACATTGAGTGAGAGGTTATTTTCCTGGCACCACACTCTGTAGGCTACCTTGTCGTTATTGGCCATGCAGTCATGGGTGAACAGGGAGTACAGGAGGGGGCTGAGCATGCACCCTCTGTGTTGAGGATCAGAGAAGTGGAGGTGTTGTTTCCTACCTTCACCACCTGGAGACGGCCTGTCAGGATGTCCAGGACCCAGGTGCACAGGGCGGGGTTCAGACCCAGGGCCCCAAGCTTAATGATGAGCTTGGAGGGTGCTATGGTGTTGAATGCTGAGTTATAGTCAATGAACAGCCTTCTTACATAGGTATAGGGAGACCAGCTGGCTAGTGTGTTTATGGAAATATTGAATCGCTCCATGTCCCAGTCTGCTGTCCCCACATGCTTCAAGATGGCCACCATTGTTCCTGTACCAAAGAAGGCAAAGATAACAATGACTATCACCCTATAGCACTCACTTCTGTCATCATGAAGTGCTTTGAGAGACTAGTCAAGGATCATATCACCTCCAACTTACTTAACACCCTAGACCCACTTCAGTTTGCATACCGCCCCAACAGGTCCACAGACAATGAATCCGCCATCACACTGCACACTGCCCTATCCCATCTGGACAAGAGGAAAATCTATGTAAAAATGGCACCGGAGAAGAAGGCAGACGTTTTACGTGCCCCCAACTGATTATGTTTTTTGTTCATTTATTTGCGTTGTTTGTAACTAGTTTTTTAAAAACTTATTTGTACATAATGTTGCCGCTACCATCTCTTATGACCGAAAATAACTTCTGTACATCAGGACTGCGATTACTCACCACGGACTGGCAAAATCCTTTTTTTCCTTTAAAGAGTCTGACGAGCCCGACGTGAACGATATACTACTTTCTTGGGAACAGGCCCGGATCCCCATGATTTGCATAAAGAGGAAGCAGAGAAAAGGGGTCCGAATGGCGGGCTGCCTTCTGAGAATTTTTGGGGGATCTAATAAACCCCCACTTCCTTCCGATCTGCTAGAAAATGTGCAATCTTTGGACAATAAAATAGATGACCTACGCGGAAGATTAAACTACCAACAGGACATTCAAAACTGTAACATCTTATGCTTCAAGGAGTAGTAGCTGAACGACGACACTATCAACAGACAGCTGGCTGGTTATACACTTTATCGGCAGGATAGAACAGCGGCATCTGGTAAGACAAGGGGCGGCGGACTATGTATTGTTGTAAATAACAGCTGGTGCATGATATCTAAGGAAGTCTCGATCAATTGCTCGCCTGAGGAAGAGTATCTCATGATAAGCTGTAGACCACACTATCTACCAACAGAGTTTACCTCCTGGTTACACTAGTGACCATATCCCCAATGCATCCCGCATTTTTTCGTCTTTTGAGCTTCTAGTCATGAAATCTATGCAGCCTACTCAATCACTTTTTATAGTTACTGTTTACTGGCCTCCTGGGCCATATACAGCGTTCCTCATTGAGTTCCCTGATTTCCTATTGGACCTTGTAGTCATAGCAGATAATATTCAAATTGTTGGTGACTTTAATATTCACATCGAAAAGTCCACAGACCCACTCCAAAAGGCTTTCGGAGCCATCATCGACTCAGTGGGTTTGTCCAACATGTCTGTGGACACACTCACACTCACAGTCATACTCTGGACCTAGTTTTGTCCCATGGAATAAATGTTGTGGATCTTAATGTTTTTCCTGGACTATCGGACCACCATTTTATTACGTTCGCAATTGCAACAAATAATCTGATCAGACCCCAACCAAGGAGCATCAAAAGTCGTCCTAAATTCACAGACAACACAAAGATTCCTTGATGCCCTTCCAGACTCCCTCTGCCTCAGAGGACAAAAATCAGTTAACCACCTAACTGAGGAACTCAATTTAATCTTGCGCAATACCCTAGATGCAGTTGCACTCCTAAAAACTAAAAACATTTCTCATAAGAAACTAGCTCCCTGGTATACAGAAAATACCCGAGCTCTGAAACAAGCTTCCAGAAAATTGGAACGGAAATGGCGCCACACCAAACTGGAAGTCTTCCGACTAGCTTGGAAAGACAGCACCGTGCAGTATCGAAGAGCCCTTACTGCTGCTCGATCATCCTATTTTTCCAACTTAATTGAGGAAAATAAGAACAATACGAAATGTATTTTAGATACTGTCGCAAAGCTAACTAAAAAGCAACATTCCCCAAGTGAGGATGGCTTTCACTTCAGCAGTAATAAATTCATGAACTTCTTTGAGGAAAAGATCATGATTATTAGAAAGCAAATTACGGACTCCTCTTTAAATCTGTGTATTCCTTCAAAGCTCAGTTGTCCTGAGTCTGCACAACTCTGCCAGGACCTAGGATCAAGAGAGTGTTTTAGTACTATATCTCTTGACACAATGATGAAAATAGTCATGGCCTCTAAACCTTCAAGCTGCATACTGGACCCTATTCCAACTAAACTACTGAAAGAGCTGCTTCCTGTGCTTGGCCCTCCTATGTTGAAAATAATAAACGTCTCTCTATCCACCGGATGTGTACCAAACTCACTAAAAGTGGCAGTAATAAAGCCTCTCTTGAAAAAGCCAAACCTTGACGCAGAAAATATAAAAAACTATCGGCCTATATCGAATCTTCCATTCCTTTTAACATTTTTAGAAAAGGCTGTTGCGCAGCAACTCACTGTCTTCCGGAAGACAAACAATGTATACGAAATGCTTCAGTCTGGTTTTAGACCCCATCATAACACTGAGACTGCACTTGTGAAGGTGGTAAATGACCTTTTAATGGCATCAGACCGAGGCTCTGCATCTGTCCTCGTGCTCCTAGACCTTAGTGCTGCTATTGATACCATCGATCACCACATTCTTTTGGAGAGATTGGAAACCCAAATTGGACTACACGGACAAGTTCTGGCCTGGTTTAGATCTTATCTGTCAGAAAGATATCAGTTTGTCTCTGTGAATGGTCTGTCCTCTGACAAATCAACGGTAAATTTCGGTGTTCCTCAAGGGTCCGTTTTAGGACCACTATTGTTTTCACTATATATTTAACCTCTTGGGGATGTCTTTCGAAAACATAATGTTAACTTTCACTGCTATGCGGATGACACACAGGAGTACATTTCAATGAAACATGGTGAAGCCCCAAAATTTCCCTCGCTAGAAGCCTGTGTTTCAGACATAAGGAAGTGGATGGCTGCAAACTTTCTACTATTAAACTCGGACAAAACAGAGATGCTTGTTCTAGGTGAACCGGCTCAAAGTTCGTAACAAAAAGGGAGACAACGTGGAGATAAGGGATAACAAAATATATTTATTAATGAGTTAATAATTACTTGATTCAGTTAATCAAGCATTTAGAATCTTTTAATCATTTGATGAGCAACAGTCGTCATATTAACTAATAGAACATCATGACAACTGTTATCCACGACAGTTAGCATATTTCTTAGTTGTCAATAAAATGTATTTGGAATCGATCAAATGGGCAGGCAGGCAGGCAACCTGTAAATCCCATTCAGTTGTCAAAGACGTGGGTTATGGGACAGAATAGAGACAGCCATAGGCAGAAAGGCTGCAGGAGAGAGATAATTCTGACATTCTGCATTGTATCAGTGAAATTATGATGGCCAAATACTCACTGAAAATGTTTGAGAAGGGTTACCTAGCTAACTGTTCCCTCAGTAGATTTTAGCTCATCTTATTTGTGACAAATACAATTTGATTTGATTTGTTCGTGTTGATGTGCACATGCAATTGAGGAAGAGAGTTTAGTTTGCCTGTTGGTCGTTCGATCAATTAGGACTGTAATGTTCCAAAATGTAAGATGACTCCTGTGGTATACATATTTGCAGAAAACCATTCAGGTGTAACGTTATTTTGTTGCTTTTGGGACTGCTTTCTAATTATCTAAAGTCGCACTGTTGCTGCTGCCAGTAAACACCAATGATGTATATAAACTCTGGATTGCTGATTCTATGTATTGACCATTGAGAGGCTTTGAATCCACCAGTCGGCCATATTGGCATTCACCAGTAGTAGCAGTCCATAGGAATGAACGAAATTCTACAATTACTTTGTTTACACGCACACTAATAATTTGATATTAAACTGATTATGACAGTAGGCCGAGTATTGGCATTAGTCATGTAAACACCTTACACTACTTTTCTTAATCGGCGTACGGTCATAATTGAAGTAAGCATACGTCGATTTAAACACCTGGTTTTCTGAGCATTCTTTCAAATTATTAGGACATCTAAACACCTTAATCAGCGTTCCAGCGGTTTGTTTGATCTGCGCATGTGCTAGCACGAGTAGCGCAAGTTCTTTCTTTTGCGCGAGTGAAGTGATTTAGGAAAAACTGAGTTCAAGCATATATGAAATCAGAATCAAAGATGCTTCACAAAAAGAACAATGTCACTGTGGTAGAACATTTATTTTGATTGACAATTTCCTGCATTTATCAAAGTCCCACCAGGTAGCCTGACTTCAGATGTGTCCATGTAAACAAGATTATTAGGGAAATCATTATTCTTGCAAAGAATGTAAACATTTATATCAAACTTTTATATTCATCTGACTATTCACAAAATTATATATTATGTATTTAAGTATTTTTTGTTGTTGTCGTGGGGAGAGTAACAATCCCCCCAAAATATTTTTGTTAATGTTTAGCTCACATAACATTGTTTAAAAGTATGCATAAAAATGTCTGTAATAGAATAAATGTGCCAAAAACGAATGTAGACATTAATAAATGCATTTCTATACCTTTCAAAATATTTGTTACAATCGTGAGAGAGTGCCAAACATGGAGGCATGATGGCTTCAACACACCACCCCCTAAGGCTCATCTAGTGTATATATAAATCATTGGTAAACACACAGTTCAAAGTGAATAGCACAGGTTCATAAATGGCAATGGCCTATTTGCATATAGGCCTACTGCAGCTCTGATTGGTTATGGTTACCATCCCTCCATCTTTCCATGGCTCCTTCACTCCATCCCTCCATTTCTCCTTCCCTCCATCTCTCCTGCCCTCCATCCCTCCTTTCCTCCATCTCTCCTTCCCTCCTTCCTTCCATCGCTCCATCCCACCATCTCTCTATCCCGCCTTCCCTCCATCTATCCATCTCTCCATCCCTCCATCTTTCCTTCCATCCATCTCTCCATCGCTCCAAATCTCATCCCCCCACCATCCCTCCTTCTCTCCATCTCTCCTTCCCCCATATCTCCTTTCCTCCAACTCTCCATCCCTCTATCCCTCCATCTCTCCATCCCTCCATCTCTCTGTCCCTCCATCTCTCTCTGTCCCTCCATCTCTCTGTCCCTCTATCCTTCCATCTCTCTATCCCTCCATCTATCTGTCCCTCGATCTCTCTGTCCCTCTATCCCCCATCCCTACTTCTCTCCAAATGAGACCTTTGTCTGACTGATGTACTGTCCCCTTTGAGATACCACTGCAGGCATCCCCCCCCCACACACACACACACATCACATCACATCACATCAGGATGCAGGCCAGGGGGTCAAACTTTTTTATTTTGGGGGGGAAGTGTGTGTGTGTATATTTATTCGGTGTATTCTGTTGTGTGTGAGTGTACTAGAACACTTGCATGCGTCCTCACCCAAAACATAACAACCACCCTCTCTGCATCCATCCTTCCTTCCCTTCTTCTTTCTGTCAATCTCTCTTTCCTGTCTCCTGCTGTGCCAGTGTTCTCCTTACCCGTAGGGAGAGGATTGGAAATCGCACACTGAAACCTATCCTACTCCTCTCCATCGCTACCTGCAAAGCCCTGTTGGGCTCTGAGATGATCCATCATGGAAGGTAAAAAAAGACGGTGAGCGACTATAATTGTGTTTAATTGGATGTAAAAGTGAGAAACAACTAATCTTATTTGAGCAACAGTTCTGAAACATTACGCCTATTGATTGTCATTAGATGTTATTTATGGTCTCGTTGAATTGTGAGATTGGAGTGAAATTAAAAAGTTTTGTGTGTGTGTGTGTGTGTTTGGTTTAACTATCAAATCAAATCAAATTGTATTTGTCACAAGCTCCGATTACAACAGGTAGACCTTACTTTGAAATTCTTACTTACAAGCCCTTAATTCTTATGGCGTGAATCACGCTAACGGGATCAATATGACAACAGCCAGTGAAAGTGCAAGGCGCCAAATTCAAAACAACAGAAATCTCATAATTAAAACTCCTCAAACATAGAAGTATTTTACACAATATTAAAGATAAACATGTTGGTAATCCCACCACAGTTTCCGATTTCAAAAAGGCTTTAAGATGAAAGCACAGCAAACGATTATGTTAGGTCTGTACCTAGTCACAGAAAACACAGCCATTTTTCCAGCCAAAGAGAGGAGTCACAAAAATCAGAAATAGAGATAAAATGAATCACTAACCTTTGATGATCTTCATCAAATCACACTCATAGGACTTCATGTTACACAATACATGTACGTTTTGTTTACATTGGCGCATTATGTTTAGTAGTTCCAAAACATCCGGTGATTTTGCAGAGAGCCACATCAATTTACCGAAATACTCATAATAAACATTGATAAAATATACAACTATTATGCATGGAATTATAGATACACTTCTCCTTAATGCAACCGCTGTGTCAGATTTCAAAAAAGCTTTACCGAAAAAGCACATCATGCAATAATCTGAGTACAGCGCTAGGACAACAAATCAAGCCATACAGATATCTGCCATGTTGTGGAGTCAACAAAGTCAGAAATAGCATTATAAATATTCACTTACCTTTGATGATCTTCATCAGAATGCACTCCCAAGAATCCCAGTTCCCCAATAAATGTTTGATTTGTTTGGTAAAGTCCATAATTTATGTCCAAATACCTCCTTTTTTTCACGCGTTTAACCCAGTAATCCAAATGCTCAATGCAGACGAAAAGTTCAAAAAGTTATATTACAGTTCGTAGAAACATGTCAAACGATGTATAGAATAAATGTTTTGGGTGTTTTTTTAATCATAAATCTTCAATAATGTTCCAATTCCTTTGTCTTCAGAAATTCAGTGGAACTCAAGCTAACTCTCACCTGAACGTGAGTGGTCAGCTCATGCCTCTCTGGCAGACCTCTGACTCCATCCCCTCTCATTCCCCATCCTTCACAGTAGAAGCATCAAACAAGGTTCTAAAGACTGTTGACATCTAGTGGAAGCCTTAGGAAGTGCAATTTGACCCCATAGACACTGTATAATCGATAGGCAAAGAGTTGAAAAACTACAAACTTCAGATTTCCCACTTCCTGGTTGGATTTTTTCTCAGGTTTTTGCCTGCCATATGAGTTCTGTTATACCCACAGACATCATTCAAACAGTTTTAGAAATGTCAGAAACTCCACTAATAATATGCATATATTAGCAACTGGGCCTGAGTAGCAGGCAGTTTACTCTGGGCACCTTAGTCATCCAAGCTACTCAATACTGCCCCCAGCCATAACAAGTCTTAACCAACAATGCAGTTCAAGAAAGAGTTAAGCAAATATTTACTAAATAAACTAAAGTAAAAATAGTCAAATTAAAATAAAAAAGTAAGACAATAAAGATAACAATAATGAGGCTATATACAGGGGGTACCGGTACCAAGTCAATGTGCGGGGGTACAGGTTAGTCAAGATATATTGTACATGTAGGTAGGGGTAAAGTGCCTATGCATAGAAAATAAACAGTGAGTAGCAGCAGTGTAAATATAATATAAATAGTTCTGGTGGCCATTTGATTAATTGTTCAGCAGTCTTATGGCCTGGGGGTAGAAGCTGTTAAGGAGCCTTATGGGCCTAGACTTGGCGCTCCGGTACCGCTTGCCGTGCTGTAGCAGAGAGAACAGTCTATGACTTGGATGACTGGAGTCTTTGACAATTTTTTGGGCCTTCCTCTGACACCACCTTGTATATAGGTCCTGGATGGCAGAAAGCTTGGCCCCAGTGATATACTGGGCCGTACACACTATCCTCTGTAGCGCCTTATGGTCAGATACCGAACAGTTGCCATACCAGGCAGTGATGTAACTGGTCAGGATGCTCTCGATGGTGCAGCTGTATAACTTTTTGAGGATCTGAGGACCAATGACAAATATTTACAGTCTCCTGAGAGGGAAAAGGTGTTGTCATGCCCTCTTCATGACTGTATTGGTGTGTTTGGACCATGATAATTTGTTGGTTATGTGGATACCAAGGAACTTGAAACTCTTGACCCGTCAATGTTAATGGGGGCCTGTTTGGCCAGCCTTTTCCTGTAGTCCGTGATCAGCTCCTTTGTCTTGCTCACATTGAGGGAGAGGTTGTTGTCCTGGCACAAAACTGCCAGGTATCTGATCTCCTCCCTATAGGCTGTCTCATTGTTGTCGGTGATCAGGCCTACCACTGTTGTGTCGTCAGCAAACTGTTAATGAGGGTGTTGGAGTCGTGTTTGTCAACGCAGTCAAGGGTGAACAGGGAGTACAGGAGGGGACTAAGCACGCACCCCTGAGGGGCCCAAGTGTTGAGGATCAGCATGGCAGATGTGTTGTTGCCTAGACCAGATTCCAGTTACAGAGGGAGGTGTTTAGTCCCATGGTCCTTAGCTTAGTGATGAGTTTTGAGGGCACTATGGTGTTGAACGCTGAGCTGTAGTCCATGAACAACATTCTCACATCGATGTTCCTTTTGTCCAGGTGGGAAAGGGCAGTGTGGAGAACAATTGAGATTGCGTCATCTGTGGATCTGTTGGGGCGATATGCAAATTGGAGTGGGTCTAGGGTTTCTGGGATGATGGTGTTGATGTGAGCCATAACCAGCCTTTTAAAGTACTTCATGGCTACTAACGTGAGTGCTACAGGGCGGTAATCGTTTAGGCAGGTTACCTTCGCTTCCACTATGGTGGTCTGCTTGAAACAAGTAGGTATTACAGACTCGGTCAGGGAGAGGTTGAAAATGTCAGTGAAGACACTTCTCAGTTGGTCCGCGCATGCTTTGAGTACACATCCTGGTAATCCATCTGGCCCTGTGGCTTTGTGAATGTTTACCTGTTTAACGGTCTTGCTCACATCGCCTACTGGCACGGCTGGTGCTCTCATGCATGCTTCAATGCTGCTTGCTTCGAAGCAAGCATAAAATACATTTACTGTAGCTCGTCTGGTAGGCTTGCGTCACTGGGCAGCCTATGGCTGAGTTTCCCTTTGTACTCTGTAATAGTTTTCATGTCCTGCCACATCCGACGAGCGTCAGAGCCGGTGTAGTAGGATTCCATCTTAGTCCTGTATTGACTCTTTAACTGTTTGATGGTTCGACTGAGGGCATAACGGGATTTCTAATAAGCGTCCGGATTAGTGTCCCGCTCCTTGAAAGCAGCAGCTCTAGCCTTTAGCTCGGTGTGGATGTTCCCTGTAATCCATGGTTTCTGGTTGGGATATTTACGTACGATCACTGTGAGGATGATGTCGTCAATGCACTTATTGATGAAGCCGATGACTGAGGTGATATACTCCTCAATGCAATCGGATGAATCCCGGAACATATTCCAGTCTGTGATAGCAAAACAGTCCTGTAGCTTAGCATCCGCATCTTCTGACCACTTCCGTATTGAGCGAGTCACTGCAACTTCCTGTTTTAGTTTTTGCTTGTAAGCAGGAATGAGGAGGATAAAGTAATGGTCAGGTTTGCCAAATGGAGGGCGAGGGAGAGCTTTGTATGCGTCTCTGTGTGTGGAGTAAAGGTGGTCTAGAGTTTTTTGCCTTTGGTTGCACATGCTGGTTGAAATTTGGTCAAATGTATTTAAGTTTGCCTGCGCATAGGGTCTGTGCAGGAGAGTTTCATTGTAATCCAGAATCAGATGTAGGGGGGGAGAAAGTCAGATAACAGAGCCCATAAACATCCCCTTTTCTCTTCCTCTATTTCACTACTTCTCACACCCACCCGCCCTCCCCCTCGCTCTACCCCACTTGTTTTAAATATCACGAGGAAACATATCATAAGCACTGTTGTCTTGGCTACACTTCAGAAGGTCCTTTGAGTTAGGCAGATCCATTAAGAGGCTTCACCACTCATTCTGGGCTGGGAGAGGAGGGAGGGAAGGAGGAGAGGAGGGAAGGAGGGAGGAGGGAAGGAGGAGAGGAGGAAGGGAGGAGAGAAGGAGGGAAGAAGGAGCAGGAGGAGGAGGAGGTATAAAATAATTAGTAATACAGAAATGTATGATATTACGAAACAAAAACAAAGATCTTTGATATTCATAATCCTTGGCTCTGTTATAGTACGTTGGAATGCTTCATGACAGATTAAAATAGGCCTGTACTGTATACATATGGTATTGGACCAACAGAGATACATTACAAAGGTCACTTTTGTTCTCCAGCATAATTTCTCTATTCAACAGTGGACAGATATGACCACATCCAGACTGTTGTGATTCTAATCCAGTGGAATGTTGAATATTCATCTGCCCTTACAATCCACACTAGACCACTGGCAAGGACACACGCCAGAGGAAAACTCAAACGAGTAGCTAACGACAATGAGAAAGGGGGGAAAATTGAAAATTACATGGAATTACAACTACTTATTATTCCTTACAAATATTTCCCACTCCAAACCCAAACGGTGTAGCAAAACACCGACAACTCTACAGGGGTGGTTAGCCCCCTACAATCTGTTCCATTAGAAGAGGACCATATGCTGCTGGCGGATGGTGATTTGTTTTCCACTGGATCCACAGACGGAGGTAAGGCCTCCCAAAGGATGGTGGTGTGTGTGTGTGTGTGTGTGTGTGTGTGTGTGTGTGTGTGTGTGTGTGTGTGTGTGTGTGTGTGTGTGTGTGTGTGTTTATGGGTATATCTGTGTTTGTGCTTGCGTATTTGTCTGTGTGCATGTGTGTGGCAGAGGTTTGCCACAGCTGCAGTGTTTAGCCACGCCAGGCTCAAGGGAGGGTGACCCAGAACAGAGCAGAGGTGATCAGAGCAGAGCAGAGCGTATGCCAGCGCGCCACAGATGTGCCCGTCTGTGCAGACAACATGGTATCTCCCTCAGAACCACAGCTACAGCTCCACAGGCCCATATGTGGCTCTACTCTACTCTCAGCCATATTGTCACAGAGAGGGAAGAGTCTCTTCAGTTTACTTCCCACTGCATTGACTAGGGCAGTACTGTAGGCCCTGTGTGAGGCTCAGGTTGGGAAGATTCTTGTGCTTGAGGCAAAACTGTTCGATTTCCACAAGATGGGGTCAGCTGCAAGGTCCAAATTGTTTATATTGTGAAAATGTATGAAAACAGAAATGTTCTTTTTGGGATTATTTTTAGGTTAGGGGTTAGACAATAGAGTTAGCAGTGTGGTTAGGGTTAAAGTTAGGGTTAGGTTGAGGTTGAGGTTTAAAATCATATTGTATGGCTGTGCTAGCTAGTGACCACTCTGCAGAGCTGCTTCCAGAACAAGATTCATGATGATAAAAATGCTAACCTGCTGGTGAGACTCCATCTGAGCTGACTTCCTCTTCTCCTATCTTTTCCTTAATCTGCACTTAAACTAAAGATGGCTGACAACATTCTCTTCACCTCCTGGGTGTGTTGGTCTTTACAAAATATATTCTCTCTTGCTTTACTTTCTTCCTTCTGTGCTGAACTGAACACTAAGTATGTGTGACAGGACAAAGCCTATACCAGTGGACATGCTTCCAGCTGTCCAGCTCTCTATAACATGGCATCTCCCACAGAACTCCAGCTACAGCACTTTAGCCCTCTCCCACACCATGAAGGAACATTTGACTGTCAACACTCCTGTCACAGTGACTTCCTACTGGAGAGCAGAGAGAGCAGAGAGCAGGAGACTGATAATCAGTGTGCACAGTCTGTCAGGGTTTGACGGTGCTTACCACCAGTACGGCCATATGGTACAGCTATGCACATGGGATGTATGACACGTATTACCCATATGACTACAGTACAGTAGCCTGTGTCACTCACTGTATGTGACCATTTTCTCAAAACAGAGAGCTGGGAGTGTAATGAGAAAACACAGTGAACATACAGTTGACGTCAGAAGTATACATAAACCTTAGCCAAATATATTTAAACTCAGTTTTTCACAATTCCTGACATTTAATCCTAGTAAAAAATGCCCTGTCTTAGGTCAGTTAGGATCACCACTTTATTTTAAGAATGTGAAATGTTGAGAGAATGATTTATTTCAGATTTTATTTCATTCATCACATTCCCAGTGGGTCAGAGGTTTACATACACTTAATTAGTATTTGGTAGCATTGTGTGGTAGCATCGCCAACAGCCAGTGAAGGTGCAGGGCGCCTCAAGCATACAAGTATTTTACACCATTTTAAAGATGGAATTCTCGTTAACCCAGCTACAGTGTCTGATTTCAAAAAGGCTTTACAGCGAAAGCACCACAAACAATTATGTTGGGTCACCACCAACTCACAGAAAAACACAGCCATTTTTCCAGCCAAAGAGAGGAGTCACAAAAAGCACAAATAGAGATAAAATAAATCACTAACCTTTGATGATCTTCATCAGATGACACTCATAGGACTTCATGTTACACAATACATGTATGTTTTGTTCGATAAAGTGCATATTTATATCAAGAAATCTCATTTTACATTGGCGCGTTACGTTCAGTAGTTCTAAAACATGCTGTGATTTGCAGGGAGCAACATCAATTTACAGAAATACTCATCATAAATGTTGAAAATGCAAGTGTTATACATGGAATTAGAGATATACTCCTTAACTTCTTCGATATAGGGGGCGCTCTTTTAATTTTTGGATGAAAAACGTTCCCATTTTAAACAAGATATTTTGTCACGAAAAGATGCTCGACTATGCATATAATTGACAGCTTTGGAAAGAAAACACTCTGACGTTTCCAAAACTGCAAAGATATTGTCTGTGAGTCCCACAGAACTGATGTTACAGAAAAAAAACTGATGAAAATACAATCAGGAAGTGCCGCATCTTTTGAAACCGCCTCATGGCAATGACTCCTTATATGGCTGTGGAGGAGCTAGGAGTCAGCTTACCTTTTCCACGTTTTCCCCAAGGTGTCTGCAGCATTGTGACGTATTTGTAGGCATATCATTGGAAGATTGACCATAAGAGACTACATTTACCGGGTGGTCACTTGGTGTCCTCCGTCGCAATTATTGCGTAATCTCCAGCTGCAGTATTTTTCCGTTTTCTTCTGATGAGAAGTCAGCTGCCACCACTGATAGATTATCGAATAGATATGTGAAAAAGACCTTGAGGATTGATTCTAAACAACGTTTGCCATGTTTCTGTCGATATTATGGAGCTAATTTGGAAAAAACTTTGGCGTTGTAAGTGACTGCAATTTCGTTTTTTTTTCTTAGCCAAACGTGATGAACAAAACGGAGCTATTTCTCTTACACAAATCATCTTTAGGGAAAAAATGAACATTTGCTATCTAACTGAGAGTCTCGTCATTGAAAACATCCGAAGTTCTTCAAAGGTAAATGATTTTATTTGAATTCTTTTCTTGTTTTTGTGAAAATGTTGCCTGCTGAATGCTAGGCTTAAGGCTATGCTAGGCTATCAATACTCTTACACAAATGCTTGTGTAGCTTTGGTTAAAGCATATTTTGAAAATCTGAGATGACAGTGTTGTTAACAAACGGCTAAGCTTGTGTTTCAATATATTTATTTCATTTAATTTGCGATTTTCATGAATAGGAAACGTTGCGTTATGGTAATGAGCTTGAGGCTATGATTACGCTCCCGGATACGGGATTGCTCGACGCTAGAGGTTAATGCAACCGCTGTGTCAGATTTCAAAAAAACATTACGGAAAAAGCAAACTATGCAATATGCTGAGTACAGCATTCGGACAACAAATCAGCCAAAAAGATATCCGCCACATAGAATAAGTATAGAATCAATCTTCAGAAAGCTTACTCTCTCGTGACCGTGCGTCACGAGCCTGTGGCACTCTGCCAGAGATCTGGCTCAATCCCCTCTCATTCGCCCCCACTTCACAGTAGAAGCCTCAAACAAAGTTCTAAAGACGGTTGACATCTAGCGGAAGCCATAGGAAGTGCAATATGACCCCATTTACACTGTATATTGGAATGGCAAAGAGTTGAAAAACTACAAACCTCATTTCCCACTTCCTTTTTTTTCTCAGGTTTTCACCTGCCATATGAGTTCTGTTATACTCACAGACATCATTCAAACAGTTTTAGAAACTTCAGAGTGTTTTCTATCCACATATACTAATAATATGCATATATTAGCATCTGGGACAGAGTAGCAGGCAGTTTACCCTTGGCACCTTATTCATTCAAGCTACTCAATACTGTCCCCCTGTCACCAAGAAGTTAACTTGGGTCAAACGTTTTGGGTAGCCTTCCACAAGCTTCCATCAATAAGTTGGGTGAATTTTGGCTCATTCCTCCTGACAGAGCTGGTGTAACTGAGTCAGGTTTGTAGGCCTCCTTGCTCACACACACTTTTTCAGTTCTGCCGACAAATTTTCTATAGGATTGAGGTCAGGGCTTTGTGATGGCCACTCCAATACCTTGACTTTGTTGACCTTAAGCCATTTTGACACAACTTTGGAAGTATGCTTGGAGTCATTGTCTATTTGGAAGACCCATTTGCGACCAAGCTTTAACTTCCTGACTGATGTTTTGAAACGTTGCTTCAATATATCCACATAATTTTCCTTTCTTATGAAGCCATCTATTTTGTGAAGTGCACCAGTCCCTCCTGCAGTAAAGCACCCCCGCAACATGATGCTGCCCCCCGCATGCTACACGGTTGGGATGGTGTTCTTCAGCTTGCAAGCCTCCCCCTTTTTCCTCCAAACATGACGATGGTCATCATGGCCAAACAGTTTTATTTTTGTTTCATCAGACCAGAGGACATTTATCCAAAAAGTATGATCTTTGTCCCCATGTACAGTTGCAAACCGTAGTCTGGCTTTATAATGGCGGTTTTGGAGCAATGGCTTCTTCTTTGCTGAGCGGCCTTTCAGGTTATATCGATATAGGACTCGTTTTACTGTGGATATAGATACTTTTGTGCCCGTTTCCTCCAGCATCTTTCACTGGGTCCTTTGCTGTTGTTCTGGGATTGATTTGCACTTTTCGCACCAAAGTACGTTCATCTCTAGGAGACAGAACGTGTCTCCTTCCTGAGCGGTATGACGGCTGCGTGGTCCTATGGTGTTTATACGTCGTACTATTGTTTGTACAGATGAACGTGGTACCTTCAGGCGTTTGGAAATTGCTCCCAAGGATGGACCAGACGTGTGGAGGTGGAGATCTTGGCTGATTTCTTTAGATTTTCCCATGATGTCAAGCAAAGAGGCACTGATTTGAAGGTAGGCCTTGAAATACATCCACAGGTACACCTCCAATTCACTCAAATTATGTTAATTAGCCTATCAGAAGCTTCTAAAGCCATGACATAATTTTCTGGAATTATCCGAGTTGTTTAAAGGCACAGTCAACTTAGTGTATGTAAACTTCTGACCCACTGGAATTGTGATACAGTGAATTATAATTTAAATAATCTGTCTGTAAACAATTGTTGGAAAAATTATTTGTGTCATGCACAAAGTAAATGTCATAACTGACTTGCCAAAACTATAGTTTGTTAACAAGAAATTTGTAGAGTGGTTGAAAACTGAGTTTTAAAACCTCTCTGGGATAGGCGTCCTGCTAGCGGTGAAACTGGAGAGCGCGGTGAAACTGGAGAGATTGATTTGAGTAATCCACTCGTTCAAAATGCAGAGAAAGGAATCCAAAAAGCTACTGCTAAACTTTGTTGAAACAAGTCAAAATATGATTCGATTTAATCCTCAGGTACTCTAAAATGTAATTAAACTATAATATTTATTACGGAAAAAGTATGTTCAATAGGAAAACAATATTAGCAGAAGCACGTCCTCTTCGTCGCATGCGCACAGACTGATTTCCAAGTCTGTATCCCAGAACTAAAACTCATAATTCTTCCTCGTTTGGGAAGAAACAAGCCTGAAACCTTGAACAAAGACTACTGAGGAATGAGGAAGACTACATAGGAATCGCATACTGGGAGCTGGATAAAATTGTTTCCCTATATGTTCTAATGGAAGAGCATGGGCTCTCAAAAAATTATAATTCTGGTTGGTTTTTCTTTGGATTTTCTCCTACCATATCTATTGTGTTATAGTCTCCTACATTATTTTTAACATTTATACAAACTTCAGAGTGTTTTATTTCCAATGGTACCGATTATATGCATATCCTGGCTTCATAGCCTGGGCAACAGGCAGTTTACTTTGGGCATGTCAGTCAGACAGGAAGTGGAGAAAATAGGGGCCTAAAAATTCCAGAATTAACCTTTAACAAGGTACATCTGTTAATTGAAATACCTCCCAGGTGACTACCTCATGAATCTGGTTGAGAGAATGACAAGAGTGTCCAAGCTGTCATCAAGGCAAAGGGTGGCTACTTTGAAGAATCTCAAATATAAAATATTTAGATTTTTTTAACACTTTTTTGGTTACTACATGATTCCATATGTGTTATTTCATAGTTTTGATGTCTTCACTATTATGCTACAATTTAGAAAATCATAAAAATAAAGAAAAACCTTTGAATGAGTAGGTGTGTCCAAACTTTTGACTGGTACTGTAAATAAAATATACTATACTCCAAACTGTATATGTCCCGTGAAGCTCAGTTGGTAGAGTGCTGCATGGTGCTTGCACAGCTGTATTGCCCCAGGGTTTTGGGTTCAATTCCCACAGGGGACCATAATGAAAATATATGTGCTCACTACTCTAAGTTGCTATGGATATAAATTACTAAAATGTTCAGCCCCTGAATGGCAGCCACTACCAAATCCAGCTTAATTTATAAAGCACATTTCAGACATGGAATACAACACAATGTGCTTTAATAAAAAATAGCTGAAATATTTACTACACAATAAACATAAGATAAAAACGTAAAGAATGATACAAACTGAACAACTAGAAAGCAACAGTCCATTATTACTTGAAGACATGAAGGTCAGTCAATCCGGCTTGCTTTAGGACCACACGGACACCACGGAGCAAACTAATAGAAGCAGCTGTTGTTTGTGTGTGTTTCCAACTCAGCGTTGGAAAAGCAAGCAGAGTAGAAACTGACTACTCTTTATTTGATTGATGTAGCTGGCAAGGTAACTGCTGTTTGACTTAACAGAAAAAAGTGTTTATTCCCAGTGCTGATCTCGTTAGTGTAACTGACATGTAACGTTAGCTATTGTTTCTCTCAACTGAAGTTCTGTCTCAAGTGAATGAACTATCTTGATAGCTAGCTAGCTTGTAGCTACCACAGCCAGTTTAGCTCTAGCCTCTAGCTATCTGCCATGTAGCAGTATCTATCAGCTGTTGAGTGTATGGAAATGTTTTGTAGCCTTTGTTTTGTCCCGTTTCAATAGAAGTAAATTAACTTGGCTCATTTTCGTCAGTTGATGTACCATTAGAGCAAGCCAAAAGATAGCTAATGTTAGCTATTATTTTGCTTCAATCACACTAGACCTGAATCAAATGATGAAACCAACAGCCAAACAATTGAAGACCAATAATCTGACGTTTTTTGACAGTGCAATGTCAGTTTTTATTAGAGTCAGTATAGCAATGTAACATTATTGATCTGTCAGTTTCCCTAGCTAATTCCCTATATTCACACTGTCTTGGTATAAACAGCTCTACAGGCTACACTGTCGTTGTGCACAGTCAGAACACAACACTATGCTCATCATGTCTAAGCAGGATCAGATGTTGACAGGTATCCCAGCAGGGTCAGACTGGGAAGACCAGTCTAGTTAGCAGTGAATGGATACAAAGTTCCATCTTGAGTTGATGGGTAAGCTACAGTCAGGGATCTGGGAATAATGGTCAATTCAATTATTGAACCATTGATTCTATTCTTGGATAATATAATGTGTAAATGTACACCAAGGTAATTCTTTGTCATTCCTCATCTGAGCAGGATCAGATGGTGACTGTGGTCTCAGCAGGGACAGGCAACCAGGGAAGTCCAGTCTGTGGCGGCGCTGAGGATAACTTTTGTAGATGCAACACTTTATTCACTCTTTGCAGCAAACACTGGACAAGCCAGAGGCTTAAAAGATTGAAACTATTTTAAAGCAGTCTGACAAAACTCTTCAGTTGATTTCCAAACTGTATCAAGGGTTAATAGAGGCTTTTCCCGATGTCGCAAAACATTTTATAACAAAAATGTGTGGAAGACCTGGGAGAGACCTGATGATGATGACTAGATATAGATATGTTAAAATTTTCAGTCATGTTCATATTATCTCAGACATAAATTACTGCAGTTTAACTATGTTTAACTATGCATAGAAACTGAATATCAGGCACTCAGAAATGTAATTCCTCTGCTGGAGGTCTAAAACACAAATGTGGACATACTTGCATATGTTACTCTCTTATGAAGGCTGGCTGAATTCAGGCGAAGTGTATGTTCTTTTATCTCAGCATGTCTACAGGTTCTCCCTTCTCACAGTTTTTGTTTGCTTGGAAACGTTGATACTGGAGACTGTTATCAGAAGAAACTGTGTAACCTAGTATTTATAGTGGCTAAGAAATGCATTGCCATTAATTGGAAAGCTGGTTATCCTCCCACAGTCACAATGGATGGCAGAAATGTCAAGTTATGTATCACTAGATTTGATTTATTAAAGAATTAAGGGTATCCTGTGCAACTTTCATAAGGTCTGGATGCCTTATATAGAATACTGTACGACAAAAGGAGTCTGTATTGAAAACGTGCCCACGTCAGGGAGATACCTATTTACGCAATCCCTAGCTGCTGGGCTGCTCAGTCCTGGCCCTGGGGGTCTTCCGTACTGCTGGTTCTCACTCTGGCCTTGGCCTAACACACCTAAAACCAATAATGAATATTTCACTAAGATCCTAAAGCTGAGTGGGGTGTGTTGGGTTGTGGCGCTACAGGGCGGTGGACCTCTAGGTGTAGAACGGGGCAATCCAGCTATGTGCAAGTAAAAAGAGCTCTACAGTACTAGTATGCCTATGATATGAATTATACTGCCCACTGTAATTATTGGGACGGTGAAGCATGTTTCTTCTTTTGGCTCTATACTCCACAAGTTTGAATTTGAAATCAAACAAATGTCATAGCCCCAAGACATGCTAAGCTCTCACCATTACAATAACAGGGGAGGCTAGCATTTTTATATGTGTGCGTCAATAACGTTTTCACTCATCATTATTCATGATTCATTCAGGATTATCAATAATCATGGTAGCATCCACATTCATGTAGAAGTGTTCAGAAACATATTCTTATTTACAGTAAAAGTGACCACAAAATTAACATAATCATATTAGATTCTGTAGAAATGCAGGAAATGAGCTTTAGATGACCCAACAAATTCTGAGGGAGGACCCCCAGACAGGTTATGTCTCCCTCCCCACTTCTAAAACCAAAGTTGTGCCCCTAGAAATAAGTGTTCTTATATTTATTTCTCATCTGGTCATATTAATCCAACTCCACGATAAAACCGAAGTAGCCTGCCAGGCATAATTGAAAAACGGTCCTGCGGGAAAGCGAGCAGCCTCCATTCGCTATTGGAGTGCATACAGATGACCTGTCTTTTTTCCCCTACCCCTGTTCTTGCCCATTAAAAATGGCCGATTCTAAATCAAAACTACTTTTACATTTAAGTAAATACAATATTTAATTGAGAATGATGGGTGAAAGAACAGAGCACAAGCTTTTTCTGCAGCTTTCTCAAATCATCTATAGCCTATAGTCGCTCCATGCAGCCCATACATGTTTTGATTTCTAAGACATACGAAGGTTTGTGTCATTTACAACTAAAGTTGCCAAATAACTCTAAATCTATCGTACACGACCAAATTATCATTTTTACCCTCAACATAGCCACTTTATATGCGCACCTGCTCCGGAATGGGAAAAATGGCCTTTCTATTTTATTCAGCTAAATTTGATTATATCCTTCTTACTATAAAATCACATAATATAAAATAATGGCACAGGACTTAAGCATATCTTGTCAGTTAATTAACTAGCCTACAGCCTATGGCATGGAGCATAGCCAGATAACATACAGTAGGCCAACTCATTCTGTTCTTCTGAAATACATTTTCCTCATATCATAATGTTTCTTTAGACCTAACTGAAATAAATAATGGATTTATTGTGATGGTGTTTATTCAATTGATTTATTATACTTTTTTTTTTTTTTACATGGAGATGTTCCAAGGGCGTTATCAGCGGCTTGTATGCAGCTCCTATGCGTGGAGGCCTGGAGATACTAAACCATGTTAATGTTTAATTAATGGTCAATTACTGTGAGACCGGAAGACTTTTGCATGACCCCAACAGCTCATGCATGGGTATAAGCCTGTGTAGGAGGATTGTGCTGACATTATGAAGTAACATATGTCCCAGTCAGATATTTTACATGAATATTCACAGACGCACTGTATATACAGACTCATGCATACTGTAGTGTATATATACATTTGAAGACTTGACGTAATCCCACTTTGACATTGTATATCACTGTGAATATAGGGTATGACACTGAGTGGTGGTCAGCGTAATCTAGGCGTGATTATTTTCCCGCAACCTCACACCAGACCAATGTTGAAGCTGCTGTACTCTGTTCTACACGTGAACTGTACATGCATTCTGTCCAGCTCTTTCTACTTCCTCTTTGTCTTTCGCTCGCACAGACACACACACACACACGCACACATACACACACACACACTGACAATGGCAGCTCAGCAGTGGTGTAAAGTACTTTAAGTAAAAAATACTTTAAAGTACTACTTAAGTAGGTTTTTGGGGTATCTGTACTTTACTTTACTATTTATATTTTTGGGAACTTTTACTTCACTATATTACTAAAGAAAATAATGTAATTTTTACTCAATACATTTTCCCTGACACCCAAAAGTACTCGTTACATTTTGACAGGAATTGGTCCAATGCACACACTTGTCAAGAGAACATCCCTGGACATCCTACTGCCTCTGATCTGGTGGACTCACTAAACACAAATGCTTCGTTTGTAAATGATGTCTGAGTGTTGGAGTGTGCCCCTGGATATCTGTCCAAATAAATAATAATTGTGCCGTCTGGTTTGCTTAATATAAGGAAGTTTAAATGAATTATACTTTTGATACTTAAGTACATTTTAGCAATTCAATGTACTTTGATACCTAAGTATATTTAAAAACCAAATACCTTTAGACTCTCTGTCTCTCCTCAATGTCATGATCTGGATGATCGAATGCTGGATTGACCCTTAAATTCTCATCTAGATAGAAAATGGGTGAACCTCATTAGATGGGACATGTAAAGTGTGGAGATAGAGGTGTGTGTGTGTGTGTGTGTGTGTGTGTGTGTGTGTGTGTGTGTGTGTGTGTGGTCCAATGCAGCCATTTTTATCTCAATATTAAATCATTTTGGGGTAACAATTGACCCTCGCTAAGCCCCACCCCCTTGGTTGCTGTTACTAATGCTGACAAGTTTAGCCTTTTATCTTCCAGTGAACATGGAGAAATGCATAGTAATAGCACTAAGGGAACTTCCAAAAGAGGCACTGTACTCAGTAACTTCTGGAGTCAACCATCCCTTATATCAGATAGGACCAGACAAAAGGGCCTTCAACATGCCTTTGAAGGGTCTATTCATAAAATTAAAATAACGCAACACAACAAGCAGGAAGGCTAGGATGGAGGCAAAAGCCTACAGGTCCCAGTGTAAGAGGGAGAAACCCCACCAGCTGACCAGTGAGGCAGAGGAGGATGAAATAAAGGAGTAAATTGTTCCTGCACTCCAGGGTAGGTCTCACAATAATTAAAAAACGCATCATGTAAAGTGTTGGTACCTTGTTTCATGAGCTAAAATAAAAGATCCCAGAAATGTTCCAGACACACAAAAACCTTATTTCTCTCAAATTGTGTGCAGTAATTTGTTTACATCCCTGTTAGCGAGCATTTCTCCATTGCCAAGATAACCCATCAACCTTACAGGTGTAGCATATCAAGAAGCTGATTAAACAGCAGGATCATTACACAGGTGCACCTTGTGCTGGGAACAATAACAGGCCACTCTAAAAGTGTATTTTTTTCACACAACACAATGCCACAGATGTCGCAAGCTTTAATGGAGCATACAATTGGCATGCATATTGCAGGAATGTCCACTAGAGCTGTTGCCAGAGAATTGAATGTTCATTCCTCTACCATAAGCTGACTCCAACGTCATTTCAGAGAATTTGGCAGTACATCCAACCGGCCTCACAACCACAGATCACGTGTAACCACGCCAGCCACATCCAGCTTCTTTACCTGCCAGATCATCTGAGACCAGCCACCCAGACAGCTGATGAAATTGTGGATTTGCACAACCAAATAATTTCTCCACAAACTGTCAGAAACCGTCTCAGGGAAGCTCATCTGAATTCTCGTCATCCTCACCAGGGTCTTGACCTGACTGCAGTTTGCTGTCATAACCGACTTCAGCGGGCAAATGCTCACCTTCGATGGACACTGGCACACTGGCACACTGTTTCAGCTGTACTGGGAAGATGGCAGACTGTGTGTATGGCGTTGTGTGGGCGAGCGGTTTACTGATGTCAACATTGTGAAAAGAGTGCCCCATGGTGGTGGTGTTATGGTATGGGCAGGCATAAGCTATTGATGGCAATTTGAATACACAGAGATATCGTGACAAGATCATGAGGCCCATTGTCGTGCCATTCATCCTCCGCCATCACCTCATGTTTTAGCATGATAATGCACGGCAGCAGGATCTGTACACAATTCCTGCAAGTTGAAATTGTCCTAGTTCTTAGATGGCCTGCATATTCACCAGACATGTCAACAATTGAGCATGTTTGGGATGCTCTGGATTGATGTATACAACAGTGTGTTCCAGTTCGTGACAATATCCAGCAACTTCGCACAGCCATTGAAGAGGAGTGAAACAACATTGCACAGGCCACAATCAACAGCCTGATCAACTCTATGCGAAGGATTTGCATGAAGCAAATGGTGGTTAAACCAGATACTGACTGGTTTTCTGATCCATGCCTCTACTTTTTTTTAAACCTCTACAGGATCGGTGTCCCCATGAGACGGTTGAGCTAATGTAGGTTAATGTGATTAGCATGAGGTTGTAAGTAACAAAAAACAATCCCAGGACAAAGACATATCTGATATGGCAGAAAGCTTACATTCTTGTTAATCTATCTGCACTGTCCAATTTACAGTAGCTGTTAGTGAAATAATACCATGCTATTGTTTGAGGACAGTGCACAATTATGAACTTGAACATGTATTAATAAACCAATTAGGCACATTTGGGCAGTCTTGATACAAATCTTTGAACAGATATACAATGGATTTATTGGATCAGTACAAAACTTTGCACATACACTGCTGCCATCTAGTGGCCAAAATCTAAATTGGGCCTGGTCTGGAATAATACATTATGGCCTTTCTCTTGCATTTCAAAGATGATGGTACGAAAATATATATATTTTTAAATGAATGCTTTTGTCTTTGTATTATCTTTTACCAGATCTGATGTGTTATATTCTCCTACAATAATTTCACATTTCCACAAACTTCAGTGTTTCCTTCCAAATGGTATCAAGAATATGCATATATTTGCTTCAGGTCCTAAGCTATAGGCAGTTAGATTTGGGTATGTAATTTTAGGCAAAAAATAAAAATAATTTTTTTTAAAAAAGGGTCAGATCCTTAAGAGTTACGTATCTGTTACCAACAGATGCATATCTGTATTCCCAGTCATGTGCAATCCAATCCAATCCTTGTGCAATTCATTGAAGTTGTTGCATGATGCTTTAATATTTTTTTCAGGTGTACATTGTGTACATTATCAGCTGTGGCTAGCAGTTATGCTAACTAAAACAACCAATGTCCTCGCCCCAACAAACATACCATTCTAGGCTAGCTCCACAGGTTACTGCTCCCATGTTGTCGGGCTTATCCACACACTGACCATCTGGAAAGCCCAAGATGAAATGTCCACTTCAAGCATGCCACAACAGTGGCATAAGCCAAGAGGCAAGACGATTGATGCCAAGCCTATTACAGCAGTCGTGGTGGCAAAGGCAAAAGTGAGTCGGAAGAGAAGACCAGTCTACTGCAGTTACAACTTTGACAAGTGAGCTACACGTGAATGCGTTGTTTACATCTAATAAATGTAATAACCATTTCAGCCACAAGAGGGTATTGTAACAGAGAGGCAAGTCCATTATATCTTCAACTGTCACGTATCAAAGAAACCCATGTTATAGAAGTGGGCAGGAACTTACTGTATCGGCACAAATCTATGGTTAGCAGCGGAAACAGTAGGGTATGCATAAACAGATGTCATCAAATGTGTGTGTGTGTGCACGTGTGTGGAGGATGTATATGTGCATCACTACAGCCTTCCTGAGACCTAAAAATAGTGCCCTCCCTGTTGTGCAGAAGGTCACTGCGTCTATCTGTGTATGTGGGAACTGGCCTACTTCTTAAGAATCTGTGGCTGGAAGTTGGATACATGAAGTCCAGCGAGGAATTGAATAAAGTGCTGACACTTTGTAAGTCCATATGAAACCTGAAAGCCAGATCTTTCAGGTCAAAATGTTGAGTTTCATCAGCACAAGTTTGAACTGCTGACACAGGGGCATCTGTTGAATCTGCCTATCTACTTTCTTGTATGTCAAGGGTATATTTGTCTTTGGGGCTGTTTTATAAAATAAATAAAAAGTTACTCAAGTGATCATAAGTAAACCCAGTGCAGTATTGGAAGTATTTGGGGACACTGCTGTTATTTACTGACTATGACGTTAACTGGTTAGGGCTTTGAGTTTCCTTTTTGAGCGAGTTGAATCTTTAACCTCTTCCCTTCCTCATTTACTTCTTCCAACTGGGATGCTCCTCTATACACTCTGGAAACACAAAATACACCAAATTATTACAATTAGAATTCCTACAGATTTGAACAAGATGTTGGTGCTTTGTAATAACTGTTCGTTACACTGTTCTTTTGCAGCTCAAAACTATTAGAGAACTATTAGAGAACACAGGGCCCCCATCATCCTCCTCCAACTCTATTGATGAGTTCTCAACATGTCCTCTGCCACCACAACCAAACTGTTTCTCTACAGTTCTGAATAAAAATCAGCCCTATTACAACAGTGATTTGATGATCTCCCAGTCTGAAGCAGAGGCACTGGAAAAAGAGAACAGAGAGCAGAGCAACAATAACACCTGGCATCGCGTCTGCTCCCAGCACCTTACTTAATTCTCTTTTAAGAAGGTGTGCTCCAGGGTAGCAGACGTTAACAGTCTTGCCACCGGCATGCAGGGAAGAAGAAGACAGTGCAGACCAAGGCGAGGCAAGAGAGGCCTGGAGCTTGAGCCTGTTTCAGCAGCACTGTACACGCACAAAGTGTTCCCATGTGGCCTTGTTGTCAACCCCCATGCCCCCTATTTAGGCACATCCCCTGACAAGAAAGTCCAGAGTAAGCAGAACCCAAGCCACAGGTTTCTGTAAATGAAGTGCACAGACCAAGATAGCTTTACAGGTTGTAAATACCTCCGTCAAAGAGCTTATGGTACCTACTCTCTTAACCCTAATCATGAGTACCACTATCAAATTATGGGACAAATGGGAATCACAAGGATGTCGTGGTCTGATTTATTTGTCATGTGTATAAATTACTTTCACCTAGATCGTGTTAACGCAGAAAAGTGGGAGAGCATGAAAAGCAGAATTTTTTTGAAATAGTTCATATAGTACCTACATTGTAAACCCCAAGGCATTTTTAACTCAAATACTTCCAGTAAGTTGTACTCAAAGTCAATGAAAAGTCATTATTACTTCAAATGTTTATGTGGTACTGACTCAAAACTAAATTAAACGTCACACCAACTATTTTATTTTAGATTTGTTAACAGCATACTCTACTGCAGGTAGATTTTTTTGGAATTATTTTTAATATCATGCCATCTGGTTTGCACTTACTGGGACTATCATTTGTTTTTCAACAGGACAATGACCCAACACACCTCCAGGCTGTGTAAGGGCTATTTGACCAAGATGGAGAGTGATGGAGTGCTGCATTAGATGACCTGGCCTCCGCAATCACCTGACCTCAACCCAATTGAGATGGTTTAGGATGAATTGGACCACAGAGGGAAGGAAAAGCAGCCACCAAGTGCTCGGCATATGTGGGAACTCCTTCAAGACTGTTAGAAAAGCATTCCAGGTGAAGCTGGATGAGAGAATGCCAGGAGTGTGCAAAACTGTCATCAAGGCAAAGGGTGGCTACTTCAAAGAATCTCAAAATAAAATCAATTTTGATTTGTTTAACACTTTTGGTTACTACATGATTTCATATGTGTTATTTCATAGTGTTGATGTCTTCACTATTATTCTACAGTGTATAGTAATAATAATAATAAAAATAAAGAAAAACTCTTGAATGAGTATGTGTGTCCAAACTTTTGACTGGTACTGAATGTAAATAAGGTATTTGCTAAAATTGATAAAAACCTGTTTTCACTTTGTCATTGTTGGGTATTGTGTGTGGATTGATGAGGAATAAAAGTTATTTAATCCATTTTAGAATAAGGCTGTAACGAAGTGTGGAAAAGGTGAAGGGGTCTGAATTCCTTCCGAATGCACTGTATGTGACCTTCATTATCTTGCTTGTAATTCAACTGTGACTGAAGTTGTCATCACACCTTTATCCACAACCTACACTTCTCTCCGTTAAATTTTGGTTTTGGAAAGGGTATAAAAAAGATACCCTCTAACCTCTCCAGGTACTGACTGTCAGTATGTTTATTATGAAAATACCTTGATTTTGTTTATCCCCGGGAAGAGTAGCTGCTGTCTTTGCAGAAGTTAATGGGGATCCTTAATAAATAAACATAAATATATATATGTTTATAGGCTCTTGTAATATAGGCTCTTGTAATATCCATAGTAAATGGAATTGACTGTTTTGCATCTGTGCTTTTTGCAGTAGATACTCATGTGTTTCTACACACACACGTACACACCCACACACACATACACACACATATACACACAAACACACACATACACACCCACACACACATACACACACATATACACACAAACACACACATACACACCTAGACACACACACACACACCCACACACACATACACACACACGTACACACCCAGACACATACACACACACACACACATGCGTACACACACACCACACACACAGACACACATAGACGCACTGTGGTCCTGCTGGCTAATTCATTCCTCACACCAGCCATTATAGTATGCCACAATTAGCCACGCTTAGTTTGTGTTAGACGTTTGTTCCTGACACTTTCAATTAGAACACATTGCAAAGCAAAAATAGCTCATTACAGGACTGACACTGGAGAAAGAACCCCTAGTGGTGTAATTTGGTCTGGGTTGCACCATGTGGCTTCAGGGTGTTTGCAGGTAACACTTAAATTAATTGTGTAATTGTCTGATTTGTTGTTGTTTTTTGTCTTGATTCATAAAGGTAATAATGGTGATGGTGATTTCTATTCAGTCAGATCTCAAAATTCAAAAGGCAGTCGCACATCTGAGCTATCTTTGTTGCAGGTGCCTAGTAACCTTTGAATAAGATGAGAAAAAAAGAAACCTGCACACTGCTCTTGCTAGGAACACTGCTCTTCAATAAGCTTCAACTGTGAGAGACGGAATCTAAAACAAAAATAAAATGCAAATTAAAATGCAAATTAATTACTTAAAAATCATACAATGTAATTTTCTGGATTTTTGTTTTAGATTCCGTCTCTCACAGTTGAAGTGTACCTATGATACAAATTACAGACCTCTACATGCTTTGTAAGTAGGAAAACCTGCAAAATCGGCAGTGTGTCAAATACTTGTTCTCCCCACTGTATATGACCAGGTACAATAATGAGATAGATGTACAGGGGGTGTTTTACAGTAGTGATATAACGGGAGAGATATTTTATCTGATTGGGTGGAGGAGAAGTAAAGCTATTAAAGGGTGGGAGGTAGCCTAGCAGTTAAGAGTGTTGGGCCAGTAACCGAAAGGTTTCTGGTTCAAATACCTGTGATGTCAAGATGAAAAATGTATCCAAGTGCCCTTGAGCAAGGCACAGAATCCTAATGTTTTCTGGGTTGTTGTACTACTATGACTGACCCCGTAAGTCAACACATTTCACTGCATTGGTCTGGTGTATGTGACAATGTAATGTAATAATTGCATTATGTTTTCTCTCCTGATATTTCTTTTATATCTAAAAAAAAAAATTGCACACACACATACATACACGAGCACACACACACATACAGTTTTTTCTAATGAACATGTTTCAGTTCCCCAGAGTTGTGACGCATCTGTAGTTTAGAGCTCTGATCTATCCCAGATTGATAATTTAGAATAACGATAATGTGAACCGATGAACTCAAAGACTGTGTTATTATCATACCCTTTCATTTTCAATACTTTCCCCTGCTTTCACTCCAGCTGTCGAGTGAAGCGGATGAAATAAATAAGTAGGGTAATCGTCATTTGATGGTGATGCACGGTCAACTTCACCAGATCAAAAGAGATGCCATCTTTCAATCAGTCTACAGAGGGAAGAATTCGGCTTGAAACGTGGTTTCCAGTTCAGGCTGTTCCCGAGTTTGCTGTGTGCAATTAAATCAGAAAGCAAATCAATGGATTTGAAGTCTTGAAGAGACTAGTGGCGCATGGCTGCCCAGAAGCTTCAATAACTTCCCGTCCTCAAACAGGGATGCAGTGTTGTTGTTTACACAAACAGCATCCTTGCTGGTGAAAATATTTTTGCTTAGTTCAATGGAAGGATGATTAGTGGACTTGAAAGCGCCCACGCGGAGGACCTGTGTGAAGTCTTCACGCTCTAACCTTTCACCTATTAGCCACCCATCAAGTATTCGGTGGAAAAGAGAGAAAACACACACACAAACAAACACGCACAATCCCACACTCAAGCATGCCCACACACACACACACACACACACACACACACACACACACACACACACACACACACACACACACACACACACACACACACACACACACACACACACACACACACACACACACACACACACACACACACACACACACACACACACACACACACACACACACACACACCTCGATCTCCACACTTTACATGTCCCATCTAATGAGGTTCACCCATTTTCTATCTAGATGAGAATTTAAGCGCTGTAGACAAGGTTAGGACACTGGGCCATAGCAGCAACCAGCCAAGTCCATAATGACAAGCGGACAGAGCTTTAGGAGAGTCTAAGAGACACAAGTTAATTAGCATAAATCCTTGCCACTCCTGGCCTGAGTCGATTACTAATTTAATGGCTTTATTAGACAGGGTTTTTGTATAATTAAATCCCTCTAATCTTATTTGCAAAGTATTGTGGGGGATAAGCCCAAGGTGATCCCATGTGCGGGATGGCTGAGAGTCAAAATAAGTATCAACACACACACACACACAAACATACACACTTGCACGCACGGACGCACACAGAAAAGGTCATGACACATTCTAGAAAACAGATGTTCAAACACAAAACACAAACACCAGCCAGGTCGTTCAAGGTTGAGGATGTCTAGAGTTGCCTTCAAAACCAGCCACTAGAGGCAACAGTGAGCACTATTACCATCAAGTAGGCTTGGGTGTTGTGGATGGATGGGTGTAATCCCAAGACTCTGGATCAGAAGGTTGTATGTTCAATCCCAGTTGTGGACACTTAATTTGTAGTTTTATCCCAAACCTTAACCCTAACCATTCATAACCATATCCCAAACCGTAACATATTATTTGTGTATTTATTTAACCTTTATTTAACTAGGCAAGTCTGTTAAAGAACAAATTATTATGTACAATGATGGCCTACTCCAGCCAAACTCCAACGACACTGGGCCAATTGTGCGCCGCCCTATGGGACTCCCAATCACAGCCAGATGTGATACAGCCTGGATTCAAACCAGGGACTGTAGTGACACCTCTTGCACTGATATACAGTATTTTAGACTGCTGCGCCACTCGGGAGCCCCATAACACTAGCCCAAACCTTAACCCTAACCTCAACCATTCGTAATGAGTGCCTAAACTTAACCCTTAAATAAGAAATGTAATGTTTGGAGAACGTGGATGAACGTCAAATTCTGCAGTGAGATTGTGAGAACTTGTTGCAAACACACCCACACACAGTAAATGTCATGCCTTACCGTAGAAGTGGTTTGTCAATGAGAAATACGGGAGGCTATGTGAGAAATCCGGATAGTCATGATGATACAGAAAGATCTTGAAATTGACCTCTATCAAGTGTTGAGATATGGAGCCTGAACACTGTGCACATTCTGCATCTCATCACATCCATTTCTACATTAACAAACCATTTTCATTAGGACGTCTCCAATAGAAATCTCCAACAAATCATTTAATGGGAGTCTAGTACAGATTAAAAACACAGCATAGCCTTGCTTTAAATCAACTGCACTGAGAGAGTCTATTTTCATTTCCATTGTGGTTGTTGTTAGACTATCAGCAACTCTGTTTATCCCTCTGGCAAAGGGAGAAACATTTCAGTGACTGTTCAGACTGTGCAGTCCCCTGGCTGCCTGGCTGGCTACTCCAGCAAGTGGTGACAGAAACCTCTACCAGGCACAGCAACTCTCAGCTAAACACTCTGTCACCAGCTGAATGGAGCTTGCTGTTGGGCCTTTCAGGAACCAAAACGTCAACTGAAAACGTCCAGGGGAAGAGTATGCTATGAAAGGGACTTGTCATTTTGCCAGTAATGTACTTACAGTAGCAACGAGACCTACTGGAGTTAAGTAAAAAATAACAGTGATAATGGCAATTGTTTTTACAGGTTGGCGTTTGCATTGAGTGTCTCCAAAGGTGTCTTCAATAACGATAAAGGACATTGGTGCTTTCGTAGCATGTTGAGGATGACAAAAAGTGTTTTAGTCCACTCTGTTGTCATGACTGTCCTGATCAAGTCAGGTTACAGGAGACCACAACCCTACAGATTATCTCTCAACCCCAACAGAGGAGGAGTTTATAGTGTCGAGTTTATAGTTTATAGTAGTTTATGTGTCGGGGGGCTGGGGTCAGTTTGTTATATCTGGAGTACTTCTCCTGTCCTATTCGGTGTCCTGTGTGAATCTAAGTGTGCGTTCTCTAATTCTCTCCTTCTCTCTTTCTTTCTCTCTCTCGGAGGACCTGAGCCCTAGGACCATGCCCCAGGACTACCTGACATGATGACTCCTTGCTGTCCCCAGTCCACCTGGCCATGCTGCTGTTCCAGTTTCAACTGACCTGAGCCCTAGGACCATGCCCCAGGACTACCTGACATGATGACTCCTTGCTGTCCCCAGTCTACCTGGCCATGCTGCTGCTCCAGTTTCAACTTCCACCTGACTGTGCTGCTGCTCTAGTTTCAACTGTTCTGCCTTATTATTATTCGACCATGCTGGTCATTTATGAACATTGAACATCTTGACCATGTTCTGTTATAATCTCCACCCGGCACAGCCAGAAGAGGACTGGCCACCCCACATAGCCTGGTTCCTCTCTAGGTTTCTTCCTAGGTATTGGCCTTTCTAGGGAGTTTTTCCTAGCCACTGTGCTTCTCCACCTGCATTGCTTGCTGTTTGGGGTTTTAGGCTGGGTTTCTGTACAGCACTTTGAGATATCAGCTGATGTACGAAGGGCTATATAAATAAATTTGATTTGATTTGATCTAGGTCTGAAGATGTGGCGTTTTTATGGCCCCTCACTCCCCTGGTAAATCTCAGGCTACAGACAAATTCCTTTGTCCTGTTACTATGTAGAACCAGCCTCAGAACATTAAACATGAAATAAAGGGACTTTGGAACAATGGTTTCCATCAGCCACAATGGTGGTCATGACGATAGATCAACAGTTTACCTAGTATATGTTTGAGGTTTATACACCCAAGCTGCAGCCGAGGTCTAAAAAGTCAACAAACCCATTGAAGACAAATAAATATTTTTCTACCTAAGCTACGGATGAGTAGCTGTGTCTAAGCGGGTGAATTCAAGTCAAACCACCTAGCCTCCACCTCCCATCGAATCGTGGTATCTACACTGTTTCATTCCTACGCTGTGAGCTCTGAGCTACAGAGCTGTCTGTCCTCAGAAGAGCCCTTCCAGAACAAGGGCGAGGGAACAGACTCCTAAGCCAAAAGGACACTGACACCGTGAGGACGACCAGAGAGGTGCGCCGGAGAAGTGCGTCATTGAGCAGCCTGGACGGTCCACGCTGAGAATCCACAGAGACCTTCCCCACGTAATTACATCATTATATTCTGACCCATAAGAGCGGCAGTTTGGGGCAAGGCTAGGGCTAGAATAGCATAGCTGACAAATTCACCCAAATCTATATTTCTCTCGTGTACTTTCTCTTTTTCTCTCTCTTTTAATTCCCCATTTTGGGTAACACACGCCATAGTGTGTTGGCCCGTTACACTAAGTTCTAATCAATAGCCTATAATACGTTTTTGTGTATGTGTATCTTTTATCATCATTTTAGCTTTCTAGTAAATGAATACTCAACTAACATTGGTGTGGTACGAACTCATTGGTGAGACCCCGGTCCATGCAGATTCTCGGATTATGCGATGTTCAGAACGAGATTGTAGAGGTAACTGATTAATTAGCGGCTGTTGTAAAATCGATATTCTGATATTCTTTGAGTTAATTTGGGAAATAGAAACTCAATAAAAACGTATTTTCCCATGGTGCCCCAGGTTAATGAGTTAATAATTGCTTGATTCAGTTAATCACGCAATTAGAAACTTTTATTCATTCGATGAGCAACAGTCATCACATTAATAGGGATAGGCGGGACGCAAATGTCTCAACTGGCCAATTACCAGGGAAAAGGCAGAGCGCCAGATTCAAATAAAATACTATAAAATTCAAACCTTCATTAAATCACATGTAAGATACTCAATTAAAGCTACACTCGTTGTGAATCCAGCCAACATGTCAGGTTTTAAAAATGCTTTTCGACGAAAGCATAAGAAGCTATTATCTGATAGCCTGCACCATCTGCACCAGCAGGGAACAAAGAAGCTAGCATATTTCAACCCTGCAGGCGCTACACAAAACGCTGAAATAAAATATTAAACATGCATTACCTTTGACGAGATTATTTTGTTGGCACTCCAATATGTCCCATAAACATCACAATTGGTCCTTTTGTTCGATTAATTCCGTCCATATATATCCAAAATGTCCATTGATAAAGCGCGTTTGATCCAGAAAAAAACAGCTTACAAAAAACGCAACGTCACTACAAAATATTTCAAAAGTTGCCTATAAACTTTGCCAAAATATTTCAAACTACTTTTGTAATACAACTTTAGGTATTTTAAAACGTTAATAATCGATCAAATTGTAGACGGGGCAATCTGTGTTCAATACAGGAATGAAAACAAACCAGCGCTGCTTTTCACATCTTGCGCAACTCTCAAAAGTGTTACCCAGTTCCGAGTTGGCCTACTTCTTCATTGCACAAAGGAATTACCTCAACCAAATTCCAAAGCCTGGTGACATCCAGTGAAAGCGGTAGGAACTGAAAACAGGTTCCTATGAAATACAATGACAACTCAGGGAACAGAGAGGGGTAAAAAATAAAATAATTCCTCAGGGTTTTCCTTGCTACATAAGTTCTGTTATACTCACAGACATGATTCAAACAGTTTTAGAAACTTCAGAGTGTTTTCTATGAATATCTTATATTCTTGGCATGAGTAGCAGGAAGTTGAAATTGGGCACGCTATTTATCCAAAAGTGAAAATTCTGCCCCCTAGCCCCAAGAGGTTATTAATACAACGTCAGGACACTGTCGCATAACCATCACTACTCTTCTAAACAGAGGAGGAGAGAAGCAAAGGACTTTATGGATGACGTAAAAATAATATTTGCCTTACCTTATCAAAAGTTTTCCCAGGGCTTGAAAGCGCAACTACTCCAATAGGTTAGCCAAGTCGCGACAATGTCCTCACAATAACAAGCCCAAACAATGCCAAGTCCCCACAATCTATAGTGTTCTTCAATGCTTGTGAGTGATATCATCACTAAGCCTGATTTGTGTTGATTGTTGCACTTCACAACGAAGCCAACTTGGTGTTACACGCTGGTTCTGGATGATACAACATGTACACAACAACTCAACACAGCATGCTTTGGGATCATTGTGTGATGAGAAGACATTCATCATAGCTACCACAGTGATCTATAGTGAGAATGTACTGAAGGGATGTCAGGTCCTTGTGGAGACAAAGCAACTCACTGATAAAACAGGCACACAGTGACCTCAAAGATCACACACAGTGACAACAGTGACAATGCAGGGACAATGCCATAGACTGACAACGCATAGCGTAGGACTCCATAATCCTGAATTGCATGTACTTCACAGGATGCTGTCATACATTTACACACACATACTAATACTCACAGATACGATAGACACAAATGTACACACAGACAAACACACACACAGACAAACATACACACACACACACACACAGACAAACGTACACACACACATAGCCCCCCTGAATCCCCTCTAAAATGAGAAGTGAAGCCTCTGAAGTCCCGGAACATTGCATTTGCCATGAAACCGACGGGCAATTCTCGCCCATCTCCTCAGGTGAATGAGCCTCATATTGTGGGGGAAAAGAAGGCCGTTCTGACAGGCGATGTACAAATACCAGGCAATAGAATCTCACTGAGGCCTGAAAAAGGGAATGCATAAATAGATTAGATTGCAAGGATCGCCAGAGCCCCACAGAAAGCAAATCTAATTATGAAGAGGCTGATTTAGAAAAGGAGAGAGAGCTGAGAAAGAGCTCCTCTTTGCACCAGAAGAACCTGCAGAGATCCAGTAGGACGACAGCAGTCATCAGCTCTGGCACATAAAGAGAGGTACACAGATATTACATCTCATTATTAGGTGAAATCCATCCACTAGGAAAGACATAAATTGAGGTGCCAGTCTGACTCTGTAGAAGTCATCATGAAATGGACTGAGGCAACCTTGAATTCATCACTCCTCCATGTTGGCACTGGAACATTCGAATTTGGAATTTCTGTTGCTAACATGGAAGCCCATTGTAATGTCAAATCTTAAACAGTGCATCCCAATCTCTATATTTACAGTACAGAGGGAGCTTAAAGGGGTTGGCTAGACTAGTAGCTGGAGTGCTGAGGCTTATAACTGCATGCACGACCAATCAGATTTGCGTTGTCTGAGGTAAGGTTACCTCAATGACAGAAATGCTCCTTATACATCCAAGTTTAATTCCATGGAGTAAGCTACAGCCGCTAAATATATGCAATCCATATTTCATGAAACTCCAGAAACTGCAGACTGTAGAGACCATTCCATGCGACTGAAAGCTTGGCAGAGGCCGCTGCTGAGGGGAGAACGGCTCATAATAATGACCGGATCGGAGAAAATGGAATGGAATCAAATACATGGAAACCATGTGTTTGATGTATTTGATATCATTTCACTGATTCCGCTCCAGTCATTACCACGAACCCATTCTTCCCAAAGCCTGGATATACCATGTCTGAATTCAACCATGAGCAATCTACTGTTAAATGGGTTAATAGGTCATTTATTCTATGTTTCTCCACGGTTCTATTTAGTTAAACAATGAAATCTTACTATAACCTATGTTCTAGCATTAGCCACATATAGACCAATTGCAAATGCTTCCACCATTAAGCTGAAAGTCACTCCGCAGCCGGGAGGAAGGCAGAAATATCTGTCCATTTATTTTTAGCAGGAATGTAACAATTAAAATTCATTTTCCAGAAATTATGTGGAATGACATTAAATGTAGCCTAGCCCCCTTGGTTCCTCTAACGCTCTAGCTAGTGAGGGGAATTGTAATGCATCTATGTTATTGAAATATCCTAGCATCTTAATTGGTCACACAATTACATTTGCATTTAAGAGTGGTGTCACAATTACTTAAGTCATTTTAAGTAAATGTTATACATTACTATCAGTCATTCCTCATGCATAAGCAGCGCTTGAGTAGTGTCAAAGTGGCTTTGGATTACTGTGATTTCAGAATTTACGTATAAATTGAAAGCACTCAGGTTTCCCTGTGGAATTGAGATGGAAGACAAGGATGATGATAGACAAGTATGTATCTATGTAATGCTAATTGACAGTCACACCGTTCTTGCTTGTACAGTTTGCCCTTTCTGTTGTCTTGGTGTTAGATACGCAATGACCATATTTATGCATCCAGAGAAATATATTTATAACATTTCATTACATATCCTATGCATCATATCCATTAATAGAGGCCATTTGTGTCTCAGTGGGGCAGAGGACAAGTCAAGTTGATTTTGTAAGGTTCTAAACACACAAACAGGCACTGGTTGGCTCTTAATAGGTATGCAAATGCAGTCTGAGATAAGGCACTCACTTACGACTTAATTCAAAAGCCAAATTGAATACAAAATGTGGGTTAACTCAATTTGTTTAGAAGGACATTGTTCAAGGTACTCATAAACTTTCAGCTGGTGTGGGTAGGTGCGTGTAAATATACCAGGTGACCAGGAGTCGCTGTCTTTGTGACACTGCCATTCTTACTGAACAGCTTCAATTACAGACCTCTGACTCCAATCACCTCCTTTCTAATCAAGCTCTCTTTTGTCCTTTCTCTCTCTTATTCACCCTTTCTTTCTGTCCTTTACTCTCACACCTACAGTCTCTCATTGTCTCTCTCTCCCCCACTCTCTCTCTCTTTCTTTCTCTCTCACACCTACACTCCCTATCATATACACCTAATGGCTAAAAGTGTGTGGACACCTGCTCGTCAAACATCTCATTCCAAACGCATGGGCATTGATATGGAGTTGGTACCCCCATTGCTACTTTAACGGCCTTCACTCTTCTGGGAAGACTTTCCACTAGATGTTGGAACATTGATGCATGGACTTGCTTACATTCAGCCACAAGAGCATTAGTTAGGTCGGGCACTGATGTTGGGCAATTAGGCCTGGCTTGCAGTTGGCATTCCAATTCATCCCCAAGGTGTTCGGTGGGGTTGAGGTCAGGGCTCTGTACAGGCCAGTCAAGTTCTTCCACACTGATCTCGACAAAACAATTTCTGTATGGACCTTGCTTTGTGGATGCGAGCATTGTCATGCTGATACAGCAACGAGCCTTCCCCAAACTGCTGCCACAAGCAGTTGGAAGCAGAGAATCATCTTGAATGCCACATTATCCTGTAGCTGGAACTAAGGGGCCTAGCCCGAACCATGAAAAACAGCCCCAGTCCAATGGCTGCGAGCTTTACACCACTCCAGGCGACTTTTGGCATTGCGCATGGTGATCTTCGGCTTGTCTGCGGCTGCTCTGCCATGGAAACCCATTTAATGAACCTCCCGGCAAACAATTCTTGTGATGACGTTGCTTCCAGGGGCAGTTTGGTACTGGATAGTGAGTGTTGTAACCGAGGACGAACGATTTTTACGCGATATGCACTTTGGCACTCAGTCCAGTTCTGTGAGTTTGTGTGCCCTATCACTTCGCGGCTGAGCCGTTGTTGCTCCTAGACGTTTCCACTTCGCACTTACAGTTGACCGGAGCAGCTCTTGCAGAGTAGAAATTTGACAAACTGACTTGTTGGAAAGGTGGCATTCTATGACGGTGCCACGTTGAAAGTCACTGAGCTCTTCAGCAAGGCCATTCTACTGCCAATGTTTGTTTCTGGAGATTGCATGGCTGTGTGCTCGATTTTACACCTGTCAGCAATGGGTATGTGTCATGTGTGCTCCCTATCTGGCCTCTAGATCACCAGGTTGCTCGTTATGATGCACATCTGTCACCATCATTATGCACACCTGCATGTCATCAGACTCACCTGGACTCCATCACTTCCCTAATTACCTTCCCTATACTGTATATGTCATTCCCTTTGGTTCCTTTCCCAGGCTTTATTGTTTCTGTTTGATTTCTGTGCTTTGTTCGTGTTTCTTGTTTTGGATTATGTTGCTTTTATTTATTAAAACACTCACTCCCTGAACTTGCTTCCTGACTCTCAGCTCACATCGTTACAATATGGCTGAATCCAGTAATTTGAAGGGGTGTCAACATACTTTCTTTCCTACTGGTTCCATGACACACCAGATATTTCCTACTGGTTCAGATGTTTATTTTATTTCCAATTGCGTCACTGGATGAATCATCTTGAATTGACCCTTCCCTGCTAAGACACATGGCTCGCCCTCCATTTGGTAAATCCAACCACAGCTCTTTCCTCCTGATTCCTGCTTACAAGAATTAAAGCAGGAAGCACCAGTGACTAGGTCTATAAAAAAAATGGTAAAATGAAGCAGATGCTAAACTACAGGACTGCTTTGCGATCACAGACTGGAACATGTTCCGGGAATCTTCCGATGACATTGAGGAATACACCACATCGGTCACTGGCTTTATTAATAAGTGCATTGAGGACGTCGTCCCCACAGTGACTGTACGTACATAGCCCAACCAGAAGCCATTTATTACAGGCAACATTCGCACTGCGCTAAAGGGTAGAGCTGCCGCTTTCAAAGTGCAGGACTCTAACCCGGAAGCTTACAAGAAATCCCGCTATGCCCTGCGACGAACCATCAAACAGGCAAAGCGTCAATACAGGGCTAAGATTGAATCATACTACACTGGCTCCGGCGCTCGTCGGATGTGGCAGGGCTTGCAAACTATTACAGGCTACAAAGGGAAGCGCAGCCGCGAGCTGCCCAGTGACACGAGCCTACCAGACGAGCTAAATCACTTCTATGCTACCGTCAAGGCAAGCAACACTGAGGCATGCATGAGAGCATCAGCTGTTCCGGACGACTGTGTGATCACGCCGTAGCCGACGTGAGTAAGACCTTTAAACAGGTTAACATTCACAAGGCTGCGGGGCCAGACGGATTACCAGGGTGTGTGCTCCAGGCATGTGCTGACCAACTGGCAGGTGTCTTCACTGACATTTTCAACATGTTCCTGATTGGGTCTGTAATACCAACATGCTTCAAGCAGACCACCATAGTCCCTGTGCCCAAGAACAAAAAGGCAACCTGCCTAAATGACTACAGACCCGTAGCACCCACATCCGTAGCCATGAAGTGATTTGAAAGGCTGGTAATGGCTCACATCAACACCATTATCCCAGAAACCCTAGACCCATTCCAATTTGCATACTGCCCAAACAGATCCACAGATGATGCAATCTCTACTGCACTAAACACTGCCATGTCCCACCTGGACAAAAGGAACACCTATGGGAGAATGCTGTTCATTGACTACAGCTCAGGGTTCAACACCATAGTACGCTCAAAGCTCATCACCAAGCTAAGGATCCTGGGACTAAACACCTCCCATTGCAACTGCATCGAGGACTTCCTGAAAGGCCGCCCCCAGGTGGTGAGGGTAGGTAGCAACACATCTGCCACGCTGATCCTCAACACTGGAGCTCCCCAGGGGTGCGTGCTTAGTCCCCTCCTGTACTCCCTGTTCACCAACGACTGCATGGCCAGGCATGACTCCAACAACATCATTAAGTTTGCAGACGACACAACAACAACGACGAGACATCCTATAGGTAGGAGGTCAGAGACCTGGCCAGCTGGTGCCAGAATAACACCTATCCCTCAACGTAACCAAGACTAAGGAGATGATTGTGGACTACAGGAAAAGGAGCACTGAGCACGTCCCCATTCTCATCGACAGGGCTGTATTGGAGCAGGTTGAGAGCTTCAAATTCCTTGGTGTCCACATCAACAACAAACTAGATTGGTCCAAACACATGAAGACAGTTGTGAAGAGGGCACGACAAAGCCTATTCCCCCACAGGAAACTAAAAAGATTTGGCATGGGTCCTGAGATCCTCAAAAGGTTCTACAGCTGCAACATCAAGAGCATCCTGACCGGTTGCATCACTGCCTGGTGTCATGACGTTGGCCTGGGGGTAGGTTTATGACAGTCAAAAATACCTCTTTCCCCCTTTTTCCTCTCTCTACCCTACTGATGTTACATTTGCAAACACCTTGGTTAACATAGAGATTCTGGGAACATCAGAAGGTGGGGGAAATTAACTATATTCTGGTAATCCGACCAATTCAACACATGCAGTGGTACTTAATGAATATGATGTCAGTTCGGTTGTCATCTGAGACATTTTCATCAATGATAAGATGACATAAACTCTACAGTGGAGTTATCGGATTCACATGGAATTGTTGTTCAATTTAAATGTTTGAATATGAAATTATTCGTGATTGGATGAAATGTGATTTTAGCTTCTAAAATGTGAGAATTGGGTTTTTATAAGGTTAGGGCTCTGCTGAATCAGTGGCCCGCCCTTGTGAAGAGACATGGGCTATAAAACTTTTCAGACACGCCCTCCTCTCCCTTCCAATATAAAGCCTTGACGACAATATAACCTCCTGTTCCGAGGATGTGAGGACAACGGTCCGATGTCAGAATGGTTCAGATAATAACTACAGAACGAAGCCAACATCAGTGTGAGCTTTGGTTGCGAATGGAATGAACTTTGAACTCTTATTCACTACAGAAGTGATACCTCCTAGCCGTTGAGTTAGCAACATCAGCTGCAAACGCAGGTTAGGAAGGAACAGACAGAGTATCCCGTCTACCACACATCGACGTTACTACAACGTATCTAATTTACCAGCAGAGTCATTCTTCAAAGGACAAAGGACTCAGTTGGGCAACATGGCCTTCCATCTACCACCAACCTACCGAAGTGCACATCAGAGTAAATATTTATTGCATTTTCCTTTTCTAAATGGGCAGTAATTTCGAATGCATAAGATACTTTATTTATGATAGCACAGCTTCTCCCTGTGTCCCTCAGTCTTCCCGCTCTTTCACTCAAACCCAGCCCCAATTTTGTATTGCTGATTCAACTTGTTAGCCAGGGTTCGTGAAGATAGCCAAGAATTTACAACTTTCAGATGAGACTGAATTAAGGTGACGATTAATATTGACTGCTATTGATGTAAAACATTATTAGGTCTTTAAGAGTTTATTCGGAAGATAACAGCTCTATAAATATTATTTTGTGGTGCCCCAACTCTCTAGTTACTTACATTTACATGATTAGCTTAATCAGGTAATATTAATTACGGAGAAATTATTTTATAGAATAGCATGTCATATCACTTAACCCGGCATTGCCAAAGACACGACACTGGTACGGCAATTGCTCGGCCTCCGACCGCAAGGCACTTCAGAGAGTAGTGCGTACGGCCCAGTACATCACTGGAGCAAAGCTGCCTGCCATCCAGGACCTCTACACCAGGCGGTATCAGAGGAAGGCCCTAAAAATTGTCAAAGACCCCAGCCACCCGAGTCATAGACTGTTCTCTCTACTACCGCATGGAAAGCGGTACCAAGTCTAGGACAAAAAGGCTTCTCAACAGTTTTTACCACCAAGCCATAAGACTCCTGAACAGGTTATGGTTACCCGGACTATTTGCATTGTGTACCCCCCCAACCCCTCTTTTATGCTGCTGCTACTCTGTTTATCTTATATGCATAGTCACTAACTATACATTCATGTACATACTACCTAAATTGGCCCGACCAACCAGTGTTATTACCATCCTTCACCTCCTGGGGGCGGCCCGTTGGGAAGTCCAGGACCCAATTGCACAGGGCAGGGTTCACACCCTGGGCCCCGAGCTTAATGATGTGCTTGGAGGGTACTATGGTGTTAAATACTGAGCTATAGTCAATGAACAGCATTCTTACATAGGTATTCCTCTTGTCCAGATGAGGTAGGGCAGTGTGCAGTGCGATGGCATCATCTGTGGATCTATTGGGATAGATCCCTACTCTTACGATAAGTGCAATGGGATCTTTTAGTGACCACAGAGAGTCAGGACACCCATTTAACATTCCATCCAAAAAACAGCACCCTACACAGGGCAACCATCCTAGCCAGCATAACAACAGCAAGTAGAGAACGGTGACTTACTCAATGAGAATTAAATGCTGGGGCCCAATGTTCCCTCAAATAGCTGTTCTACTGTATTTAGGCCTACAATACATGAGACTTATGAAAAAAACATGCAGGGCTTGACCTGTTTATCCACTTGTGCTTCAGACAAGGAGGGGGACTGAATATGTTGTTGTCTTGTTTGATGCAAGAAACCACTTAATAAAATAAAATGCATTATTATTCCCATACCATTATTACAGAGAATAAGACAACTTGTGCTACCTGCCTCAAAATACCACACTACCCCTTTAAGATAAAAAAAAAGCTCTTTACCTGACTCACTTTTCGAAGATGTCTAGAAATGTACACATTTTGTGCTCTTGTAGAAAGAAATCACTCGCCTATTGCTGACTACAAAATTATCTATAACTGGGCTAATAACTCACTAACTAGCAAAGGATATGAACAAAATGTGCACATGAGGCTACATCCATCTCTTGCTTTGATCCCTAAACAAGCGCATCTACTCACGACCGCTCATGCTGTAAACACAGTTCAGTTCAAAGTAAATGGCACAGATCCATATATGGCAATGGTCTATTTGCATATACAGTGCATTTGGGAAGTATTCAGACCCTTCACTTTTTCCACATTTTTTTTAACGTTACAGCCTTATTCGAAAATTTATTAAATACATTTTTTCCATCAATCTACACACAGTACCCCATAATAACAAAGTGAAAACATACTTTAAAAAAACAAAAACAAAACAGAAATACATTATTTACATAACCATTCAGACCACAAGAGGTTGGTGGCACCTTAATTGGGGAGGACGGGCTTGTGGTAATGGCTGGAGTGAAATATGTGGAGATGGGAGAACATATGTCACATATGTATCCTAGGTATCCTCCATACGTCACATATGGGGGATACCTAGGAAAGATGAATGGAGAAAAGTACAGAGAGATCCTTAATGAAAACCTGCTCAGGACGTACAGGACCTCCAGCAGGACAACAACCCTTAGCACACAGCCAAGACAACACAGGAGTGGCTTCGGGACAAGTCTCTGAATGTCCTTGAGTTGCCCAGCCAGAGCCTGGACTTGAACCTGATCAAACATCTCTGGAGAAACCTGAAAATAGCTGTACAGCGACACTCCCCATCCAACTTGACAGAGCTTGAGAGGATCCGCAGAGAAGAATGGGAGAAACTTCCCAAATACAGGTGTGCCAAACTTGTAGTGTCATACCCAAGAAGATTCGAGGTTGTAATCGCTGACAAAGGTGCAACAACAAAGTACTGAGTAAAGGGTCTGAATACTTATATAAATGTGATATTTCCAGAGGTGTTTTTTATATAAATTTGCCAAAAAATCTAAACTATTTTTTCTTTGTAATTATGGGGTATTGTGTGTAGATTGATGAGGGGGAAAAAACGATTTTATCAATGTTATAATAAGGCTGTAATGTAACAAAATGTTGAAATAGTCAAGGTGTCTGAATACTTTCGGAATGCACTGTAGGCCTACTGCAGCTCTGATTGGTTATGAGGCACCAGTACAGTCTGTGTAGAGTATGGGGGTTGAGTAGTGTGTGTCAATGCAATAGAATCCTACTCTGATGCGTTCTGCCTACAACTAAATCTCTTGCATAGTTCGTTTTGTTTAGGTATGTTGCATTGAAAGTGGCTAATATTGTATTGATTCAGTAACAATTGCCACAGTAAAGAGAAACGTTGATAGTGTTAAATAACAGGGAAATCTCTAGAAAGTTGAGTGAAGTTCAACTCCTGCATCTCTCCTGGGCTGATATTTATTCTGTGCGGCAGTCCTGGGAGCTGCGCAACAGTCTTGGGCTACTGTGCAGCTTAGAGGGAACATTGCTGGGACCCATCAAAACAGCAATACAATGGAGGCCTTTTTTTTGTGTTACCAGTATGATAGCCAGGAGAGAAGCACCTTGGAGGGGTAGTTTCCAGTACAGACCGGTGGAAGCTGGGAGGGTGGCAAGCGCTACACCGGGCGTGGGAGAGTCCAAAAGAGTACATCCAAGTGGAGTTCAAGTTTGGCAGTAGTCCAAAAGCATCCAAGGCATAATGTCAAGTGGAAGGATGAAAGCAGCAGTAGGCAGCTGTCTGCTCACGTAATGCCCCAGTGCAAGTAGGCGTCAAGAGTTTCAGAAAACCTGTTTTGTATGTCTCCTTGCAATATTTCAATATTGTCTGTATTCACAGCCAGATGAAACAAAGGTAAATGGAGACTAAAATCCATGAAAAGCTTTTCAGCTACAAACACTGATCAGACAAAATAAGATATGCTTGCGGACATTTACTGACCCCTCAAACACACACACATAATCACAGACACACGCCTGTACGCACTGTTAAACTTAACTTTTAAACACTTTGTAAGAAGAGTTGTATTGTACAGATATAATTTATTTGTCCTGTAATAGTTAAATGAAGGATGGACTCCTACTGGTCCCCAATTATAGAAGACTTAACATATCATCAATATTTAACTGACCTCTCCTTTAACCAAAAAAGAGAATGAATAGCCTGATGATAGAGTATAATGATCTAGAGAGAGCACTCTTAGCCCTGTTCTCTCTGAGGCAGCAAGGAGGGAGCTAAACCTTCCAGAGCGACAGCGTTCCCCAATACCAGGAGGGCACAAATCCCCACCGGCACCTCACCCACAGGGGACTCAGGGGCAAGGCGGGGGAGTCAGGAGTTGTGAAGGACAATTGACAAACCTGTGAAAATTTAATCAGGCCCATGAATTAATCAATAAGAGGAGAAGTGTAAATGAAGCTCTTAAACGCAGGCCGGAGGGAGGCCCAATCAGCCCAATGCCCCCGTGCACCACACACCTTGCCGCTTCTATACGGCACTTCCTGAATTAATCATTTCTTGAAGGTCCAGGGCCGATGATCTCAAGGCCGAGCTGGAGAACACGTGAGAAGCTCAGCTGACGGTCTGAATATTTACAATGTGAAAACAGATCACTTAGCATATTCACCTGGCCAGCCACGCATCAGTGCCCATCATTCCTGTGCTGCCTGATGCATTTCTTATGGGAGCCAATTTAGAGGAGAGAGCCTGTATGTCAATATCATGTAATAAAGTGTCATAAACAGCTAATTTTGATTGCTCTGTACAGGAGGGTGCTGAAGCTTCATTGTTAGGTTCCTGGCTCCCTGGAAGAGGAGGAGGAGGAGGAGGAGGAGGAGGGTGTGTATATCTCTCTTTCCTACCATATGATTTCCGATACATTAGATGAGTTCCTAAACATTACAGTGTTAGTTTGTAATTACAGTCTACATTACAATGGTTCATTCATAGATATGGAGCCATGGGAGGCTGATAGCTTCTGTCAGTACCTCGTCAGTGGAGAGAGATTGTCTGGTTGAATAGGCTTCATTATTATGTTGCACTGTACTGTGCTATACTGTACAGTACTATACTGTGCTATGCTGTACAGTACTATACTGTGCTATACTGTACAGTACAATACTGTGCTATGTTGTACAGTACTATACTATGCTATACTGTACAGTACTATACTGTGCTATGTTGTACAGTACTATACTGTGCTATGTTGTACAGTACTATACTGTGCTATACTGTACAGTACTATACTGTGCTATACTGTACAGTACTATACTGTGCTATGCTGTACAGTACTATACTGTGCTATGTTGTACAGTACTATACTGTGCTATGTTGTACAGTACTATACTGTGCTATGTTGTACAGTACTATACTGTGCTATACTGTACAGTACTATACTGTGCTATACTGTACAGTACTATACTGTGCTATGCTGTACAGTACTATACTGTGCTATGTTGTACAGTACTATACTGTGCTATGTTGTACAGTACTATACTGTGCTATACTGTACAGTACTATACTGTGCTATGTTGTACAGTACTATACTGTGCTATACTGTACAGTACTATACTGTGCTATGTTGTACAGTACTATACCGTGCTATACTGTACAGTACTATACTGTGCTATGTTGTACAGTACTATACTGTGCTATGTTGTACAGTACTATACTGTGCTATGTTGTACAGTACTATACTGTGCTATGTTGTACAGTACTATACTGTGCTATGTTGTACAGTACTATACTGTGCTATGTTGTACAGTACTATACTGTGCTATGTTGTACAGTACTATACTGTGCTATGTTGTACAGTACTATACTGTGCTATGTTGTACAGTACTATACTGTGCTATGTTGTACAGTACTATACTGTGCTATGTTGTACAGTACTATACTGTGCTATGTTGTACAGTACTATACTGTGCTATGTTGTACAGTACTATACTGTCCCTTAGTTTTCTGTATTTTCTCATGCTTTGTGTTTTGTTTGGACCCCAGGAAGAGTAGCTGTTGCTTCTTCAGCAGCTAATGGGGATCCAAATAAGAAATCATAAAACCACACTGTACTATACTGTACTATACTGTACTGTACTACACTGTACTATACTGTACTGTACTATACTGTGGGGGGTATCCAAATGTGTCTTGGAGGAAGAAGGTTAACTTCATTTCGGGATCCTCACTCCGACACTTAGAGGGAGCGAGATTTCGTCATCTCTGTGTAATCTACATCCACACATATTTGGGTTTACTTTTCTAGGAGTTAACATGTGAAATTGAAAATGCGAAGGCAACGTGGCATGGTAATTGGCAGTGCCAGGTTCGGCTAAAGCTAGTGGAACTATGCCCACATCAAATTGAAAAGCACGGTGGTGGAGAGCGAGAGAGAGCGAGAGAGAGCGAGAGAGAGCAGGCAAGACAAAGAGGAGAGGGAGGTCCTGTATCTGGCAAAGCAAAACTTTGCTTATCATTGGAGTGTTTGAAAGAGAGACAGAGAACGAAAGAAATTAAAGGCGAGAGTGAGAATGTGAGAGACACACACACACACAGAAGAAATTTAATCTTATAGCTGGCAGACCATTCACATTTTAGTCATTTAGCAGACACTCTTATCCAGAGCGACTTCGAATTTGTGCCAGACCAGTCCTTAGCTTGCCAATAGAGAGAGAGAGCATGGTTATGTGCAGGCAACAGCATCCTGCAGCAGAAGCAGCAGTTGCATCCTGCAGCAGCAGCAGTAGGACTAGCAGTAACATCCTGCAGCAGTAGAATTAGCAGTAGGACTAGCAGTAACATCCTGCAGCAGATGTAGCAGAAGCATCCTGGAGCAGCATCAGCAGTAGCATCAGTAGCAACAGCAACAGTAGCATCCTGAAGCAGCAGTGGAGTAACAGCAGTAGTAGTAGTAGCAGAAGCAGTAGTAGTAGTAGCAGTAGCAGCAGCAGAAGTAGCAGCAGCAATAGAAGTAGCTTTATCAACAGTAGCAGTAGCAATAGTAGTCATAGCAACAGCAATAGTAACAGCAACAGTAGAAGCAGTAGCAGTTGCAGTAGCAGGAGCAGCAGTAGTAGAAAAAGTAGCAGTAGCAGAAGTAGCAGTAGCAGCCGCAGCAGTCGTAGTATCAGCAGTAGCAGTAGTAGTAGCAGCAGTAGTAGTAGTAGTAGCAACAGCAGTAAAATAAGTAGAGATAGCAGTAGTAGTAGCAGTAGTAGTAGCAGTAGCAGCAGCAGCAGCAGTAGAGGAGATAGTAGTAGCAGCAGTAATAGCAGTATAAGCAGTAGCAGAAGACTAGGAGCAGCAGTAGTGGTAGCAACAGTAGCAGCAGCAGCAGCAGTAGCATTAGTAGCAGCAACAGTAGAAATAGCAGCAATACTAGCAGCAGCAGCCACAACAGTAGTAGCATCCTGCAACAGCAGTAGAGTACCAGCAGCGGTAGTAGTAGCAGTAGAAGTAGCAGTAGCAGCAGTAGGAGTAGAAGTAGCAGCAGATGCAGTAGTAGAGGCAGAAGAAGAAGTATCAATAGTAGCAGTAGCAGTAGCACCAGTAGTAGTAGCAGTAGTAGCAGCAGCAACAGCAGTAGAGTAGCAGCAGCAGTAGTAGTAGTAGCAGTAGCAGTAGAAGTCAAAGTAGCAGTAGCAGCAGTAGTAGTAGCAGCAGTAGAAGCAGTAGTAGTGGCAGCAGAAGCAGTAGTAGCAGGAGTAACAGCAGGAGCAGCAAGGGTAGCAGCAGCAGCAGTAACAGCAGTATAGTAGCAGAATCAGCAGTAGCAGAAGTAGTACTGGCAGTAGCAGCAGCAGTAGAGGTAGCAATAGTAGCAGTAGTAGTAGAGGTAGTAGCAGTAGCAAAGGTAGCAACAGCAGTAGAGTAGCAGCAGAAGTCATTGCAGTATAGTAGCAGAATCAGCAGTAGCAGAAGTAGTACTGGCAGTAGCAGCAGCAGTAGAAGTAGCAGTAGCAGCAGTAGTAGAGGTAGTAGCAGTAGCAAAGGTAGCAACAGCAGTAGAGTAGCAGCAGAAGTCATTGAAGTAGAGGTAGAAGTAGCAGCAGCAGCAGCAGTAGCAGAAGTAGTAGTAGCAGGAGTAGGCAGTAGTAACAGCAGCATCCGCAGGAGTAGGAGTAGCAGCAGTAGCAGCAGCAGTAGACCCAGTAGCATCCGCAGTAGAAGTAGTAACAGCAGCAGCCGCAGGAGTAGGAGTAGCAGCAGTAGCAATAGCAGAATCAGCAGCAGTAGTAGCAGCAGCAATAGTAAAAGTAGCAATAGCATTAGTAGCAGCAGCAGTAGAAGTAGCAAGAGCAGCAGTAGCAAAAGCAGCAGAAGTAGCAGCAGTAGTAGTAGTAGCAGCAGTAGCGATAGCATAAGCAGCAGCAGTAGTAGCAGCAACAAAAGTAGAAGTATCATTAGCAGCAGTAGCAGCAGCAGTAGCATAAGCAGCAGTAGTAGCAGCAGTAGTAGTAGTAGTATCAGTAGTAGCCGCAGTAGTAGTAGAAGCAGTAGCAGCAGTAGTTGCAGCAGTAGTAGCAGCAGAGGTGGTAGCAGCACCAGCATCAGTAGCAGCAGGAGCAGCAGTAGCAGTAGCAGCAGTAGAAGTAGCAATAGCAGCATTACTAGCAGCAGAAGTAGCAAAAGCAGCAGTAGCAAAAGCAGAAGCAGTGGCAGCAGTAGTAGTGGTAGCAGTAGCAGCTGTAGTAAGAGTAGAAACAGCAGCAGGGGCAGGAGTAGCAGCAGCAGTAGCAGCAGCAGTAGTAGCAGCAGTAGCAGAGTTTGTAGTAGCAGCAGTAGCAGCAGTAGTAGCAGCAGTAGCAGCAGCCGTAGCAGCAGCAGCAGTAGAGGTAGCAGTAGCAGAGGTAGTAGTAGCAGCAGTAGCATCAGCTGTAGAAGCAGTAGCAGCAGCAGTAGTATCAGTAGTAGCAGCAGCCGTAGCAGCAGCAGTAGAAGTAGCAAGAGCAGCAGTAGCAAAAGCAGCAGAAGTAGCTGTAGTAGCAGTAGCAATAGCAGAAGCAGCAGCAGTAGTAGCAGCAGCAAAAGTAGAACTATCAAGAGCAGCAGTAGCAGCAGCAGTAGCATAAGCACCGGAAGTAGCAGCAGTAGTAGCAGTAGCAGCAGTAGTAGCAGCAGTAGTAGTAGCAGCAGTAGTAGTAGAAGCAGTAGCAGCAGGAGAGTGAGGTCCTGTCTCTGGCAAAGCAAAGTAGTTCCAGCAGCAGGAGCAGCAGTAGCAGTAGCAGCAGTAGAAGTAGCAATAGCAGCAGTACTAGCAGTAGCAGCAGAAGTAGCAAAAGCAGTAGCAGCAGTAACATAAGCAGCAGCAGCAGTAGCAGCAGTAGTAGTGGTAGCAGTAGCAGCAGTAGCACAGTAAAAACAGCAGCAGGAGCAGGAGTAGCAGCAGCAGTAGCAGCAGCAGTAGTAGTAGCAGTAGCAGAGGTTGTAGTAGCAGCAGTAGCAGCAGTAGTAGCAGCAGTAGCAGCAGCCGTAGCAGTAGCAGTAGAAGAAGTAGCATTAGTGTCAGCAGCAGTAGTTGTAGCAGTAGCAGAGGTAGTAGTAGCAGCAGTAGCAGAGGTAGTATTAGCAGCAGTAGCATCAACTGTAGCATAAGCAGCAGTAGTAGCAGCAGTAGTAGTAGTAGTATCAGTAGTAGCAGCAGTAGTAGTAGAAGCAGTAGCAGCAGTAGTTGCAGCAGTAGTAGCAGCAGAGGTGGTAGCAGCACCAGCATCAGTAGCAGCAGGAGCAGCAGTAGCAGTAGCAGCAGTAGAAGTAGCAATAGCAGCATTACTAGCAGCAGAAGTAGCAAAAGCAGCAGTAGCAAAAGCAGAAGCAGTGGCAGCAGTAGTAGTGGTAGCAGTAGCAGCTGTAGTAAGAGTAGAAACAGCAGCAGGGGCAGGAGTAGCAGCAGCAGTAGCAGCAGCAGTAGTAGCAGCAGTAGCAGAGTTTGTAGTAGCAGCAGTAGCAGCAGTAGTAGCAGCAGTAGCAGCAGCCGTAGCAGCAGCAGCAGTAGAGGTAGCAGTAGCAGAGGTAGTAGTAGCAGCAGTAGCATCAGCTGTAGAAGCAGTAGCAGCAGCAATAGTATCAGTAGTAGCAGCAGCCGTAGCAGCAGCAGTAGAAGTAGCAAGAGCAGCAGTAGCAAAAGCAGCAGAAGTAGCTGTAGTAGCAGTAGCAATAGCAGAAGCAGCAGCAGTAGTAGCAGCAGCAAAAGTAGAACTATCAAGAGCAGCAGTAGCAGCAGCAGTAGCATAAGCACCGGAAGTAGCAGCAGTAGTAGCAGTAGCAGCAGTAGTAGCAGCAGTAGTAGTAGCAGCAGTAGTAGTAGAAGCAGTAGCAGCAGGAGAGTGAGGTCCTGTCTCTGGCAAAGCAAAGTAGTTCCAGCAGCAGGAGCAGCAGTAGCAGTAGCAGCAGTAGAAGTAGCAATAGCAGCAGTACTAGCAGTAGCAGCAGAAGTAGCAAAAGCAGTAGCAGCAGTAACATAAGCAGCAGCAGCAGTAGCAGCAGTAGTAGTGGTAGCAGTAGCAGCAGTAGCACAGTAAAAACAGCAGCAGGAGCAGGAGTAGCAGCAGCAGTAGCAGCAGCAGTAGTAGTAGCAGTAGCAGAGGTTGTAGTAGCAGCAGTAGCAGCAGTAGTAGCAGCAGTAGCAGCAGCCGTAGCAGTAGCAGTAGAAGAAGTAGCATTAGTGTCAGCAGCAGTAGTTGTAGCAGTAGCAGAGGTAGTAGTAGCAGCAGTAGCAGAGGTAGTATTAGCAGCAGTAGCATCAACTGTAGCATAAGCAGCAGTAGTAGCAGCAGTAGTAGTAGTAGTATCAGTAGTAGCAGCAGTAGTAGTAGAAGCAGTAGCAGCAGTAGTTGCAGCAGTAGTAGCAGCAGAGGTGGTAGCAGCACCAGCATCAGTAGCAGCAGGAGCAGCAGTAGCAGTAGCAGCAGTAGAAGTAGCAATAGCAGCATTACTAGCAGCAGAAGTAGCAAAAGCAGCAGTAGCAAAAGCAGAAGCAGTGGCAGCAGTAGTAGTGGTAGCAGTAGCAGCTGTAGTAAGAGTAGAAACAGCAGCAGGGGCAGGAGTAGCAGCAGCAGTAGCAGCAGCAGTAGTAGCAGCAGTAGCAGAGTTTGTAGTAGCAGCAGTAGCAGCAGTAGTAGCAGCAGTAGCAGCAGCCGTAGCAGCAGCAGCAGTAGAGGTAGCAGTAGCAGAGGTAGTAGTAGCAGCAGTAGCATCAGCTGTAGAAGCAGTAGCAGCAGCAGTAGTATCAGTAGTAGCAGCAGCCGTAGCAGCAGCAGTAGAAGTAGCAAGAGCAGCAGTAGCAAAAGCAGCAGAAGTAGCTGTAGTAGCAGTAGCAATAGCAGAAGCAGCAGCAGTAGTAGCAGCAGCAAAAGTAGAACTATCAAGAGCAGCAGTAGCAGCAGCAGTAGCATAAGCACCGGAAGTAGCAGCAGTAGTAGCAGTAGCAGCAGTAGTAGCAGCAGTAGTAGTAGCAGCAGTAGTAGTAGAAGCAGTAGCAGCAGGAGAGTGAGGTCCTGTCTCTGGCAAAGCAAAGTAGTTCCAGCAGCAGGAGCAGCAGTAGCAGTAGCAGCAGTAGAAGTAGCAATAGCAGCAGTACTAGCAGTAGCAGCAGAAGTAGCAAAAGCAGTAGCAGCAGTAACATAAGCAGCAGCAGCAGTAGCAGCAGTAGTAGTGGTAGCAGTAGCAGCAGTAGCACAGTAAAAACAGCAGCAGGAGCAGGAGTAGCAGCAGCAGTAGCAGCAGCAGTAGTAGTAGCAGTAGCAGAGGTTGTAGTAGCAGCAGTAGCAGCAGTAGTAGCAGCAGTAGCAGCAGCCGTAGCAGTAGCAGTAGAAGAAGTAGCATTAGTGTCAGCAGCAGTAGTTGTAGCAGTAGCAGAGGTAGTAGTAGCAGCAGTAGGAGAGGTAGTATTAGCAGCAGTAGCATCAACTGTAGAAGCAGTAGTAGCAGTAGCTGCAGCAGCAGCAGTAGAAGTAGTAGTAGCCGCATTAGTAGCAGTATAAGCAGTAGCAGACGAGTAGCAGCAGCAGTAGTAGTAGCAGTAGCAATAGTAGAATCAATAGTAGAAGTTGAAGCAGTAGAAGCAGAAGTATCATCAGGTAGTTGCAGCAGTATTAGCAGTATAAGCAGTAGCAGAGGCAGAAGTAGCAGCAGCAGCAGTAGCAGCAGCAGTAGAACCAGTAGCATCAGCAGTAGAAGCAGAATCGGTAGCAATAGCAGCAGCAGCATTAGTAGCAGAAGCAGAGGTAGTAGTAGCAGTAGCAGAGGTAGTAGTAGCAGCAGTAGAACCAGTAGCATCAGCAGTAGAGGCAGAATCAGTAGCAATAGCAGCAGCAGCATTAGTAGCAGTAGCAGAGGTAGTAGTAGCAGCAGTAGCAGAGGTAGTCGTAGCAGCGGTAGCAGTAGCAGCAGCAGCAGCAGCAGTAGTAGCAGCAGAAATAGTAGTAGCAGCAGTAGCAGAAGAGTAGCAGCACGAGTAGTAGTAGCTATAGCCGTAGCAACAGTAGAATCAGGAGCAGTAGTAGCACTATTAGTAGCATTAGTAGCAGTAGCAGAGGCAGTAGCAGCAGCAGTAGCAGCAGCAGTAGCAGCAGCAGTAGAACCAGTAGCATCAGCAGTAGAAGTAGTAGCAGCAGATGCAGATGCAGCAGTAGTAGTAGTAGCAGCAGTAGCTGTAGTAACAGCAGCAGCAGCAGGAGTAGGAGTAGCAGCAGTAGCAATAGCAGAAGCAGCAGCAGTAGTAGCAGCAGCAATAGTAAAAGTAGCAATAGCAGCAGTAGCAGCAGCAGTAGTATAAGTAGCAATAGCAGCAGTAGCAAAAGCAGCAGAGGTAGCAGCAGTAGTAGATGCACAAGCATTTTGCTACACTCTTATTAACATCTGCTAACCATGTGTATGTGACAAATAACATTTGATTTGATTTGATAGCAGCAGAAATAGTAGTGGCAGCAGTAGTAGCAGTAGCAACAGTAGAATCAGTAGTAGCACTAGCAGTAGCATTAGTAACAGTAACAGAGGCAGAAGTAGCAGTAGCAGCAGCAGCGGTAGCAGAAGCAGTAGAACCAGTAGCATCAGCAGAAGAAGTATAGTAGTAGTAGCAGCAGCAGCAGTATCAGTAGTAGAAGTAGAAGTAGCAGAAGTAGCAGCAGTAGCATATGCAGCAGTAGCAGTAGCAGCAGTGTAGTAGCAGAATCAGCAGTAGCAGAAGTAGTACTGGCAGTAGCAGCAGCAGTAGCAACAGCAGTAGCAGCAGCAATAGTAGATGTAGCAGCAGTAGCAGCAGCAGCAATAGAAGTAGCAATAGCAGCAGTAGCATAAGCAGCAGTAGTAGTAGCAGCAGTAGTAGTAGCAGCAGCAGCAGTAGTAGTAGCAGTAGCAGAGGTAGCAGTAGCAGGAATCGCAGAAGCAGTTGCATAACTATCAGCAGTAGTAGCAACAGCAATAGTAGCAGAAGTAGTAGCATCAGCAGCAGCAGCAGTAGAAGCAGCAGTACTAGCAGCAGTAGCAGAAGTCGCAGTAGCATCCTGTAGCAATGTGGTCTCCTGGGTGTTTTTCCCATTTTCTCATAGTCTGCACTCAGCAGAGCACAGTAATCGCTTCTCTCCACACCAGCAGCACAACCCAACGCCGATCCCAGACCCAGATTAGACAGGAAATCAAATGAGTCTGGGACTGTAGAGATGGATGGATGGGATGGGAGGGAGTGGAAGGGAGGGAGGGAGGGTAGAAGAGAAAGGGTTGGTTTGGGTTTTGCCTACAGTGACACAGATTTATCATGGTGGCTGGTACTGGAGAGATGGATGGATGAGGGATGAAGGAGGGCAAGATAGGGGTGGTTTGGGTTTGTGCTGTGATACAGATTCATCATGGTAGCTGGGGCAGGAGAGATGGAGGGATGAGGAAGGTGGAAAGAGAAGAGAGGAGTGTGTAGATAGAGGGGGAGAGAGAGGAGATGGGTTGTGTACTATGACACATTCATCATGGTAGCTGGGGCAGGAGAGGTGAAGGAAAGGGAGGAGAGGAGGGGTGTGGGAAGGTAATCTGTGATACAGATTTATAATGGTGGTTTTGGATCTATGCTGGAGAGAGAGAGAAGCACTGAGAGATAGCATGGCACTACTTGATAGATCGGATGTGCTGGAGCCTGGTGATGTGGAATCGGCCTGGGGTGTACAGAAAATTACAATGGGGTATTTTGTATAATGTATTATGTATGAAAAGGTGGAGAATCTACCTGATATGACTATCAAGATGCATCACTAAATAAAATATGTGCTTGTCAGTGCATAATGTCTAATATTTACAGCTTAAATATATGTGCAATGGCGTCTCTTAAAGCTGGTTGCCAACCGCCATATAAAGTCCAAAGAAGAAAAAGAAGCCTGATGGAGAAGAGATTACTAGAAACTAAATGTAACGTTCTGGGTGTAGTGGGTGAGAAGTCAGGCGCAGGAAGCAGAGAGTTCAGGGTAGTGCTAATTTAATGCACAAAACGGCAAACATAAGCCAACCCCACGAAAACACAGGGCGCACAACAAAACAAATGACCCAAACATGGGGACTTAAACTGTCCAGCATACCTCACGAAAATGGGAAACATGTAACCCACTGACGTGCACACAAGTTACAGCAAACAATCCCGCACACAGAGCAGGCGAGCCTACGGGTAAATAAAGCCCGACTAATCATAACATAAACAGGTGAAACCAATAATCAGAAAGGGGAGACACTCCTCTGACCACACCTGGAGAACTCCCTGTCTCCACGAAACCCTAGGATTGTGACTAGCCAGCCAGGGAACCCCCAGCACCACTGGAAACGCAGGCAAATCGATAATGAAGAGACTAATCCGCTCCTTATGATTCCACTGCGTTACCATGTCCAGTGGAACCATGGCCTCCCTGACCAACCCTGACCCTAGTGACCTAGGGAGTGCACAGGGAAGGGGGGATATATTGGTACTAGCGGAATACCCAGCTTGATGGCGAGTTTGCGATCCATAAAGTTCCCAGCTGCGCCTGAGTCGACTAGCGCCTAATGCTGGGAAGAGGGAGAAAAGTCAAGAAACAAAATCAATACAAACATGTGACCAACAGGGGGTTCTGGGTGAGTTTGGTGCTGACTCACCTGGGGTGAGAAGTGTTCCACCTGCCCTCTCGACTCCCAGACGGGCTCCCCTCGGCCATGTGTCCTCTCCGACCACAGCTGGTGCAGGAGGTGCCTCCTCCTCCGGTTCCCCTCGCCCCCCCCCCCCCCTAACTCCATCGGAATGGGAGCGGGAGTGCTAAGTGCTGGAACAGACAGAACCCTCTCCGAACGCCCGTGGGCAGCCAGCAGATTGTCCAGCCGGATAGACATGTCTGTTAGTTCGTCAAGGGAGAGAGCGGCGTCCCGACACGCTAGCTCCCTGCGGACGTCCTCCCGGAGTCTACACCGGTAGTGGTCTATCAGGGCCCTGTCGTTCCACCCAGCCCCAGCGGCCAAGGTCCGGAACTCCAAAGCAAATCCTGCGCGCTCCTCTTCTCCTGCCTAAGATGGAACAGTCGCTCACCCGCCGCTCGGCCCTCTGGAGGGTGGTCAAATACGGCACGAAAGCGGCGGGTGAATTCTGGATAAAATAGCTTCCAATACTCTACTAAGCAAACTGGATGCAGTTTATCACAGTGCCATCCGTTTTGTTACTAAAGCACCTTATACCACCCACCACTGCGACCTGTATGCTCTAGTCGGCTGGCCCTCGCTACATGTTCGTCGCCAGACCCACTGGCTCCAGGTCATCTACAAGTCTATTCTAGGTAAAGCTCCGCCTTATCTCAGTTCACTGGTCACGATGGCAACACCCACCCGTAGCACGCGCTCCAGCAGGTGTATCTCACTCATCATCTCTAAAGCCAAAACCTAATTTGTCCGCCTTTCCTTCCAGTTCTCTGCTGCCTGCGACTGGAACGAATTGTAAAATCTCTGAATTTCGAGACTTTTATCTCCCTCGCCAACTTTAAACATCTGCTAACTGAGCAGCTAACCGATCGCTGCAACTGTACGTAGTCCATCGGTATATAGCCCACCCAAATTACCAACCTCAACCCCATACTGTTTTTATTTTATTTACTTTTCTGCTCTTTTGCACACCAGTATCTCTACCTGCACATGTTCATCTGATCATTTATCACTCCAGTGTTAATCTGCTAAATTGTCATTATTCACTCCTATGGCCTATTTATTGTCTACCTCCTCATGCCTTTTGCACACAATGTTTATAGATTTTTTTGTTTATTGTTTACTCCATGTGTAACTCTGTGTTGTTGTCTGTTCACACTGCTATGCTTTATCTTGGCCAGGTTGCAGTTGCAAATGAGAACTTGTTGTCATGGGATTCTTCCTGGGAAGGAGAGGGGCAGCGTGGTTATTTAGATACATCTTTAATAAAGATGAAAATAGAACAATATACAAAAACAAGAACCGTGAAAAACCGAAAACAGCCCTATCTGGTGTAACAAACACAAAGACACCCACCAAAACCCAACACAAAACAGGTTACCTAAATATGGCTCCCAATCAGAGACAATGACTAACACCTGCCTCTGATTGAGAACCATATCAGGCCCAAACACAGAAACAGACAAACAAGACATCCAACATAGAATGCCCACTCAGATCACACCCTGACCAAACAAAACATAGAACATACAAAGCAAACTATGGTCAGGGTGTGACAGTACCCCGCCCACCAAGGTGCGGACTCCAGCCGCAAAACCTGGACCTATTGGGGAGGGTCTGGGTGGGCATCTGTCCACGGTGGCAGCTCTGGTACTGGACGTGGCCCCCACTTCACCATAGTCTTAGTCCACCACATTGTCCACTTCCGTGGCCTCCTAACCACGGCGACCCTTCTAAATGAACCCACTGGACTGAGGGGCAGCTCGGGACAGAGGGGCAACTCGGGACAGAGGGGCAGCTCGGGACAGAGGGGCAGCTCGGGACAGAGGGGCAGCTCGGGACAGAGGGGCAGCTCCGTTCTGGCAGATCCTGGCTGACTGGCGGCTCTGGCAGATCCTGGCTGAATGGCGGCTCTGGCAGATCCTGGCTGAATGGCGGCTCTGATGGCGCTGGGCAGACGGGTAGCTCAGGCGGCGCTGGGCAGACTGGAGACTCCGGCAGCGCTGGGCAGACTGGAGACTCCGGCAGCGCTGGAGAGGAGGAAGGCTCCGGCAACGCTGGACAGGCGGGAGACTCCGGAAGCGCTGGAGAGGAGGAAGGCTCTGGCAGCGCTGGACAGGCGGGAGACTCCGGCAGCGCCGGAGAGGAGGAAGGCTCCGGCAGCACTGGACAGGCGGGAGCAGCTGTAGGGATGAGACGGAGAGACAGCCTGGTGCGGGGGGCTGCCACCGGAGGGCTGGTGGGTGGTGGTGGTACCGGATAGACCGGACCGTGCAGGCGCACTGGAGCTCTTGAGCACCGAGCCTGCCCAACCTTACCTGGTTGAATGCTCCCGGTCGCCCTGCCAGTGCGGCAAGGTGGAATAGCCCGCACTGGGCTATGCAGGCGAACCGGGGACACCATGCGCAAGGCTGGTGCCATGTAAGCCAGCCCAAGGAGACGCACTGGAGACCAGATGCGTAGAGCCGGCTTCATGGCACTTGGCTCGATGCCCACTCTAGCCCGGCTGATACGCGGAGCTGGTATGTACCACACCGGGCTATGCACCCGCACTGGGGACAACGTGCGCTTCACAGCATAACACGGTGCCTGCCCGGTCTCTCTCGCCCCCCGGTAAGCACAGGAAGTTGGCGCAGGTCTCCTACCTGGCTTCGCCATACTTCCTGTGTGCCTCCCCCCCCAAAAATTGGGGCTGCCTCTCGGGCTTCCTTGCTAGCCGTGTTCCCTCATATCGCCGGCTCCTCTCTCCGGCTGCCTCTGCTCTTGTAGCAGCCTCCACCTGTTCCCATGGAAGGCGATCCTTTCCCGCCAGGATCTCCTCCCATGCGTAGCAACCCTTGCCATTCAATACATCATCCCATGTCCATTCCTCCTTGCGCTGCTCCTGCTTCCGCTGCTCCTGCTTCCGCTGCCTGTCACCACGCCACTTGGTCCTGTTGTGGTGGGTGATTCTGTCACGGGATTCTTCCTGGGAAGGAGAGGCGGACCAAAACGCAGCGTGGTTATTTAGATATATCTTTAATAAAGATGAAAATAGAACAATATACAAAAACAAGAACCGTGAAAAACTGAAAACAGCCCTATCTGGTGTAACAAACACAAAGACAGGAACAATCGCCCACCAAAACCCAACACAAAACAGGTTACCTAAATATGGCTCCCAATCAGAGACAATGACTAACACCTGCCTCTGATTGAGAACCATATCAGGCCTAAACACAGAAACAGACAAACAAGACATCCAACATAGAATGCCCACTCAGATCACACCCTGACCAAACAAAACATAGAACATACAAAGAAAACTATGGTCAGGGTGTGACACTTGTTCTCATCTAGCCTACCTGGTTAAATAAAGGTGAAATAAAATAAATAAAATCCATACTGCCTCTGATCTGGCAGACTCACTAAACACAAATGCTTAGTTTGAAAATGATGTTTGAGTGTTGGAGTGTGTCCCTGGCTATCCATCAGTAAAAGATAATAAAATTGTGCCATCTGGTTTGCTTAATATAAGGAAGTTGAAATGGTTTATATTTTTACTTTTGATACTTAAGGACATTGTGCCCCTGGCTATCTGTCTTTTATATATATTTTAATAGAATTGTGTAGTCTAGTTTATTATAAGGAATTTGAAATGGTTTATACTTTTACTCAAGTATGACAATTTAGTACTTTTTCCACCACTGGATGTGGCTGGGGGTTATAGCTTTTATTTCACAATACCCATCAATTTAGACAAGTGTATCTGGGTGTCATTTAATATTTATAAAATATCTTTATCTGGACCCTTTCTGTTTACCTGGAATTTTTCCTTATTGTAGGCTATTGCTTTCCTTATTGTACCACTTTTAGTCTTTATCACATAACCTCATGTGAATCCTTAGAGATGGGTGGGGCTGGCTTACGAGGGTGTGAACAATGCTGAATGGGTGTAGAGAGAGGAGAGCTCTTTAGTAGGTACCAAAACATTCAAAGGCCCTTTTCTCAAAAGTGAGTTACAAGTGTATCAACTTTCAAAGTAGAATTACTTTCCCATTGTTCCTCAAAAATGATTTGTATGATATACCATTTTGTAGCTCTGAGCCTCTACTTTTATCCAATGTAAAAAACTGAACTTAAAAATGTTGCTACATATGACCGAATCCAGGTGGTGAGTCACATTTGGGCTTTTTGGGGCTTGGGCTAATTAAATGTTAATGTAGGGCTCATAAAATGTATTTCAAATATGGCTCATCGGGCTCAGGTAGTATCAGATATGAATTTTCATGCTGATCAAAGCTCTAATCAAATCCAGACATATGCTTTATAATGCTTTTGAATGACACTTCCGATTTTGGTGGGAAATACCAGGTTACCTGGGAAAAAGTGATATATTCTCGGGATGGAACATTTGTAAAATACGGATGGAACATTTATAAAATACCAGGGAAATATTCTACCCTAATTGGGAGGGATGAGGGGTAAGGGAATAGAGAAATAAATTATGGATAGAGAGAGATAGGAGAGAGAGTAGACCGTCCATGCACGTTTGTGTATGAGAGGTAGAAATGGAGAGAATAAGGAGATGAGAATTTGGGGAAGAGAGATAAGGTTCATTAGAGGAGGTGTGCTGGAACAAAGCGTAATCTGCGTTTTAACCTCACCTTTAGAGGAAGGCCACAGTGGCCCTGTGATAAAGGAGAGGCACAGCCCAGAGCCACGAGCTGAATACTGATTCATCCTCCTTTTGTTATCTGGAGATGTCAGCTAATGGTGCTGGTAGGAATATTACTCAGTCCAGAATCTGGGACTGACAGGGGAGGATAGGACATCCTTCCTTCTAACTCTATTCCTTTATCTCTCTGTCTCTGTGTCTATATCTGTCTTTTTCTCCATCTCTCTCCCTTTTGATATTTTTCTTTGTCTCCATTTCTCCGTCTCTCCATCTTTCTCTCTATTTCTCTCTCATATGCGCTCTCTATCTCCTTATGTCTATCTTTATTTCTCTGTCTAGTTGTTGCTATGTCTCTCTCTCTCTCATGCTCTACCTTTCAGTGTCTGTCTGTCTTCCTCTCTCTCTTTTTATCGCTGTCTTTCAGTCTGTCTCTCTCTCTCTCCCTCTCTCGCATTCTACCTTTCAGTGTCTGTCTGTCTGTCTCTTACTCACTCTCTTTTATCACTATGTCTCTCTCTTTTCATTTTTCAGTCTATCTCTCCATGGAGAAAAAGAATGAGTGACCTGGGTCTGTGATGGTGTAAGTAGCAAGGCTCAAGCCACGCCCACCTGAGAATACACATCTCTTTGCCATAATTTCTCTATATTTGAGAAGTGGATGCTCTATTTGTCAACTAATGGCCACTTCACCGATTGCTTTCAAAATGTATATTATTATTCCTTTAAGCTCCTAGTGGAGCAGAGGGACTCAACAGTGCATCTCCAGCTGACTCTGTACTGGACTGTTGTCTTGACCTCATTACGGTGGTTCTTCATCTCCTGCTCATTTGTCCATCTCCATGTCGTCTACAGGTGGCCAACCCTGTGGGTTCCACTCAACCACCTGCCTGGTTATGGTGTTTTGAGGTTTTGAGGTTTCGTTAGTGTGTGCTTGATCCATTCCATCAAAATAGAAAAATACAATATTAATTTGATTACCTGTCCAAACCACATTGTCTCCTGGACTTACCTATCTGGAAAAGTGTGAAATGTCATGGTCATTTATTAAATTATACTCATATGTACAGTACCAGTCAAAAGTTTGGACACACCTACTCATTCAAGGGTTTTTCTTTAGTTTTACATTGTAGAATAATAGTGAAGACATGAAAACTACGAAATGACACATATGGAATCATGTAGTAACCAAAAAAGTGTTAAACAAATCAAAATATATTTTATATTTGAGATTCCTCAAAGTAGCCACCTTTTGCCATGATGACAACTTTGCACACTCTTGGCATTCTCTCAACCAGCTTCATGAGGAATGCTTTTCCAGCAGTCTTGAAGGAGTTCCCACATATGCTGAGCACTTGTTGGCTGCTTTTCCTTCACTGCGGTTCAACTCATCCCAAACCATTTCAATTGAGGTTTGGTGATTGTGGAGGCCAGGTCATCTGATGCAGTACCCCATCACTCTCCATCCTGCCAAAAATATGTTTTACATTCACACGGCTCTCCTGTGAAGTCATGACTTGCGACATACGTACGCATGTATCATTCAAAGAAGAAAACATGTCATATTTGACATTCAATTGAATAGCTGAGGTGCCACCAAGGAATCCATCTGGATTCCATAGATGTTCTGTCTCTCATTACATAATTGTTTATGTGCTATAATACAGACAATATTTTATGGATTTGTTTTTATTTAAAAAATAATTGAGTATCTCACTCCATTATGCAGCTGTTACACTCATCAGAACTGTATTTTTGACCTTTATCAATGTTGATGACCATTGCTAGTGTAAGGGGGTGTGAGTTTTAGTCCTGATAATCATGAATCTGTATTCAACAACTGGATCTTGACTGAATTACTGCTTTTGTAATGGTGTCCCTATCTCAAAAAGACTGCTGTACTGGAAGGATATAGGTCAGAGTTTAGTTTAGTTCATTTGTAAGGCTGCCAATTGCTGTAATATTGACTTTGAATAGGCAGTGAGTGTAGCTCAATAAAAATGTTGAATTTAGCTGCACCATAGACCAGAAAAAGTTTACAGAAAAGTTAGCCAGTTTCAGTTCACATTCTGTGCCAGAGAGGTGGTATTTCCAGAAGAGAGATGGCACAGTGGGCAGAGAGAAAGAAACAGAGAGAGAGAGAAGGTAGAGCCCTGAATACTCCACTTAGTGTCTGTGTTGAACCCTGCTGAACACCTCTCCCTCCTTCTCTCTCCTCATCTCTCCACTCCTCCGTTCTCTTTACTCTCTCTCTCTCATTCTCTTTCTCCTTCTCTTTCTCTCTCTCCCTCCTCTCTTTCTACTGGGGTTTACATTCTTAATGCATTGGCCCATCAGTTAGAAGGAAAAAATGGCAGATGGAAGTAGGGTGTTGCGGCAGGTGCCGCTTCTCCTACAGATGCTGTTATCTTATCTAAAACATCAGGTGTAAGCTGACCCCAGCTAAGTAACTAAGTATGCAAAGATTTAAAGCTCAATTATGTGTTTTATCTCCAGTACATTGTCATGATTGTCAGTTATGTAGCTGCTATACTGATAATCTCAGTGCGTCCTTGCTGGGATGACAATAAATCTACTGCCGGAGAATATCAACACCAAACACATTGGTTCACCGTTCCACAGGAGCGGACAGTACACAGCATACCATAATGTTCTGAATAATGACCAAGTCTACCTCGCTCCCTATTCCACTGAACCACTTAGGCGGAACAAACACAAGTCCAGCATTTATTGAAAACTGTTAAACTACCTGTTCACTACCCTCCTTCTCTCCAGGGATGTGCAACTCAATCCTAGGCCTAACATCACCGAGCCATCGATTCTCACCGAAGTGGAAAGCAGTGGATGGCCTCGTCCACTGATCGTCACCGCTCCGGAACTGGGTAAGTGCTATGGTCCCGTGGTTTCTCTCGGGTCACCCGGCTCCAAGATGGAATTTGACTCTCCAAACATATCCAAGTCGCTAAGCCCAAGGGACTACTAGGGTGGCACTTGAACATTCGCAGTGTCATTTCAAAAAGTGATCAAATTCAACATCTTCTCACAGACTCCAACCTTGACTCCCTCTGCCTCTCAGAGACACGGCTCCATAAAACCTCTCCATATGCTGCTCTGATTGTGCCTGAGTGGCCATGTAATAATGAACTAGAATGTATTGGCCTGAACGTTACACTGTCTCCCCAAATGACTTTTACCCTTATTGGAATGTATAGGCCACCTTCCACCAAAAGTGTGTTTTTTGATCAGTTTAATAACATGCTTAGGGAATGTGATTTTGGGAAAGAGGTCATCTTAATGGGAGATTTAACATTAATTATGAAGACAAGTCTTGTAGGAAAACCCTCAAACAGATCACTAATACCTTTGACCTTACACAGCTAGTTAAAGGGCCAACCAGGGTGACTTGTTGCTCTAAAACACAGATTGATTTGGTGTTCAGTAATAAACCAGAGAGAGTGACTAAATCCTTAAATATGGTTACTGGGCTATCTGATCATATTCTGACACTTATAGCCAGAAAGCTTTCTAAGAGCAGGTTTAACCTCTCTACTGTTAGAAAGCCTGGTCAACTCAGAATACCTAAGAGTGAATTAAATTGTTTTGAAAAAGCAATCAAGATAATTAACTGGAATGATCTCTTGTCCTATACAGACGTGGAAGCTGAAAGTCAGGTTTTTCTATCCACAATCCAGACTACAATAAATCGTTTCCTAAAGGAAATCAAATCCAAACCTGGCCAAAAGAGCACTCTTCCTTGGCTAAATGGAGAGATCTGGAAACTGATGAAAGAACGAGATCATGTTCTAAAAACAGCCCTAAAGTCCAAATTAGAGCATGACAGACGTAGGTTTACCATGTTGAGAAATAAGGTGATGAAAGAAATCAGACAGGCCAAGGAAAACGTTTTATTCACATAATTGGTGAAGCAAAGGGACATTCTAAATTGACCTGGGAGAATTTTAAAAAGTTAACTGGGAAAGACCATAGTAACACTGCAAAAAGACTACAAATCATGGTGAATGACAATCTTTATTTTTTATATTTTATTTCACCTTTATTTAAGCAGGTAGGCCAGTTGAGAACAAAATGTCATTTACAACTGCGACCTGGCCAAGATAAACCAAAGCAGTGCGTCAAAACAACAACACAGAGTTACACATGGAATAAACAAACGTACAGTCAATAACACAATAAAAAAAAATCTAACAAAGGATGCATTCGAAATAGCAATAGCCTTCAATTCCTACTTTATTGAATGAATGACACTAGTGAACGACACTCAACCTGTCTTCATCATAAGGGAGGTTTCTGAGTCAGAGGTGAACAAGGTGATTAGCTCACAAAAGAACTCTAAAGCCAAAGATGTGTTTGGGCTGGACTCTACCTTTCTTAAAAACTACAAAGAGTCACTCATTGGCCCGATTACTAAGGTCAACACATCTATTCGTCAGGGGGTGAATCCAAGGGTATGGAAGTCGGCCATAATTAACGGCCATCTTTAAATCGGGTGACCCTGCTGACGTAAGTAACTACAAGCCCATTAGTATACTACCTGTTGTGTCAAAGGTTGTTGAAAAGTATGTAGCAGAGCAAATGATTGCCCACCTCAGCAACAGCCCCTTCACATTACACTCCATGCAGTTTGGCTTCAGAGGTAAACACTCCACAGAAACGGCCAACTGCTTTCTGCTGGAAAATGTGAAGTCCAAGATGGACAAAGGGGGCATTGTTGGAGCTGTGTTTCTGGACCTAAGGAAGGTTTTTGACACTGTTAACCATGAGGTTTTCATCACAAAATTGTCCAAGTTCAACTTTTCCCCTGATGCCTTGAGATGGATGAAATCATACCTTGAAAGCAGAACTCAGTGGGTCAGAGTGAGCACTGAGCTGTCGCCCACTCTTAGCTATGATGTGGGCGTGCCCCAAGGGTCAGTACTGGGGCTCCTCCTGCTCAGCCTGTACATTAATGATCTGCCTTCTGTCTGTACTGGGTCGGAAGTTCAAATGTATGCAGATGATATGTGCATGCAAAGAGAAAACAACAAGTGGCACAAGAACTCACCACTGTAATGGTCCAGGTTACAAAGTGGCTCAGTGACTCATGTTTGCATTTCAATGTGAAAAAAACTGTCTACATGTTCTTCACAAAGATTGCAACTGATGCTACTGAGCCAGATGTCTATGTGTCGGGAGGAGCTCCAGGTGGTATCTGATTTTAAGTACCTTGGCATCATACTTGATTCCAACCTCTCTTTTAAAAAGCAGGTGAAAAAGGTAATTCAAATAACGAATTTCAACCTCATTAATTTCCGATTTATACGAAATTGTTTGACTACAGAGGTAGCAAAACAGTACTTCAAATCTATGATACACCCCCACTTAACATACTGCTTGACTAGTTGGGCCCAAGCTTGCTGTACAACATTAAAACCCATTCAGTCTGTCTACAAACAGGCTCTCAAAGTGTTTGATAGGAAGCCCAATAGCCATCATCACTGTTACATCCTCAGAAAGCATGAGCTCTTGAGTTGGAAAAATCTTGTGCAATACACCAACGGTTGTCTTGTATTCAGGATCCTAAATGGCCTGGCTCCCCCTCCACTCAGTACTTTTGTTAAACAGAAAACCCAAACATATGGCAGCAGATCCATAAGGTCTGCCATGAGAGGTGACTGTATAGTTCCCTTAAGGAAAAGCACCTTCAGTCAATCTGCTTTCTATGTGAGAGCTTCCCATGTTTGGAATACACTGCAATCAGACACACATAACTGCACCACCTATCACACTTTCACAAAAACATGAAGACATGGCTAAAGGCTAATCAGATTTGTGAACATAATCCCTAGTTTTGTGTTGCCGCTTTCCATGTTGTCTGTAGCTTGTGAGGTGTGGAAACACTTTGTTGCTTTTATGGATTTTGTATTGTTGCTTTTTAGTGTTATGTTGCTCTGTCTGCGTGCTACGTCTTGCTTGTACTATGTGGCTCTGCGTGTGCTCACTGCTCAATGATTGTCTGTATTGTTATTGTAATTGTTTTTAATAACCTGCCCAGGGACTGCGGTTAAAAATTAGCCGGCTGGCTAAAACTGGCACTTTTACTGAAAAGTTGATTAATGTGCACTGTCCCTGTAAAAATAAAATTAAACTCAAACAATTAAGGATGAGCTGCTGGCTTGTCTGACTGAATACAGCATCATGGTGGAGGCAGAGGTTCACAGCTTTAAAAGCAGAGCTCTATCTCTCTGTCTGTCTCTTTCTGCTTTTCTTTATAGTCCTATAGGGCATGGGCAACAACATCCACACACACAGGCATACACACACACGTACACACACTAACACACAAGCACAGAGACACAGACACGCATGCAATAATGCGTAACCATACAGCTCCTCCATCCTCTATCTTTCCTGATCCTGTAGGAGAGGAGCCAGAGGGGAGAACCTAGGCTGAGGTATGTCAGTGTAGCAGGAGAGACAGCGAGCTGCAACGGGTACTCGAACTGTGGCTCCTACGGTGCAGAAGTGAGCGTCTCTACTGACCTGGACAAAAAGTATTTGTTTCTCTCCTTCTTTATCTCTCTTCATTCATATATCTTTATTTCTATTGCTTGCTCTCACCCACAACCTCTCTCTGTGTCTCTCTCAACACACTTCTCTCTCTGTGTCCGTCCACCAGTGCTGTTCTTTTGGAGATAAAGTTGAAACTGTCCTTGCCTTTCCAGTGATAGCCATTGACCTGCAGTAGCTGCTTCAAAAACCAACTGCAAAAACACACACACACACACACACACACAGAGAGAGACGCTGGGGGCAGATTTATTCCTGTTCATCCATAAAATGTAGATTTAGAGATAGCATCTTCAAAAGGGCTATGAACACATTGAAGCAACACAAACACACACACACATACACAACAGAAGGTAGACTGCTCTAACTTATCTCTGACTTTTACCCCTGTAATTGGGATGAATGGATTTCTGAGAGAGGGCTATTAGCACAGGAGGGGATTGTAGGAAAATAGGGCTGATAGAGTGGGCAGCCGTGCTTCTAGCCCCTAGGCAACTTTGCAGTATTTTGTTTTTTATGTGTTATTTCTTACATTACTAGGCCAGAAAACATTTTGTGTTATTACATACAGCCAGGAAAAACGTTTGGAAATCAGAGCGACGACAACTCACCAACATTACGACCAGAAATATGACTTTTCTGATTCGGATCCTTTGTTCGTATCCCCCAGGGCAATTTAACTGTTTCCAGAGGCAGATCCAGAAGAGGTACTCGGAGTGGACTTCTAGTCCGACTCATGAGGCTCGCACATCACCCACCACTTCCGAGTATATAACTCGCTAATGTTCAGACTCTGGATAATAGAGTTGACGAGCTGAGGCCGAGGATTTCCTTCCAGAGAGACATCAGGGATTATAACATGCTCTGTTTCACAGAAATATGGCTCTCTCGCGATAAACTCTCTGAGTCCGTACAGACAGTTGGGTTCTCAGTTCATCGCGCAGAGAGGAATAAATATCTCTCCGGGAAGAAGAAGAAGGGCGGGGGTGTATGTTTCATGATTAACTACTCATGGTGTGATTGTGATAACATACAGGAACTGAAGTCCTTTTGTTCACCCTACCTAGAATACCTCACAGTCAAATGCTGACCGTATTACCTCCCAAGAGAATTCTCTTCTCTCTTCGGTTATAGTCACAGCCATGTGTATTCACACCCAAGCTGATACCATGATGGCCCTCAAAGAACTTCACTGGACTTTATGCAAACTGGAAACCACATATTCTGAGGCTGCATTTATTGTAGCTGGGGATTTTAACAAAGCAAATTTTATGAAAATGCTACCAAAGTTCTATCAACGCATAAACTGTAGTACTCGCGCTGCTAAAACACTCGACCACTGCTACTCCAACATCAAGGATGCCTACGAGGCCCTCCCCCGCCCTCCCTTCGGCAAATCTGACCACAACTCCATTTTGCTCCTCCCTTCCTATAGGCAGAAACTCAAACAGGAAGTACCCGTGCTAAGGATTATTCAACGCTGTTCTGACCAATCGGAATATACGCTTCAAGATTGTTTTGATCACGTGGACTGGGATATGTTCCGGGTAGCCTCCGACAATAACATCGACGAATACACTGATATGGTGACGGAATTCATCAGGAAGTGTATAGGAGATGTTGTACTCATTGTGACTATTAAAACCTACCCTAACCAGAAACTGTGGATAGATGGTAGCAATCACGCAAAACTGAAAGCGCGAACCACCGCATTTAACCATGGCAAGCTGACTGGGAATATGGCCGAATACAAACAGTGTAGTTATTCCCTCCGTAAGGCAATCAAACAGGCAAAACGTCAATATAGAGACAAGGTGGAGTCTCAATTCAACAGCTTTACTTACTCTTTGTGTTATTGTTTGCTTAGAGTTTTCCAATTTTCCCAGAAGTGGTTAGATTCTGTAGATTCTTCAACTACATTGAGCTGATTTCTGACGTGCTGTTCCTTCTTTTTCCATTGTGTGTTTCTGTCTTGTTTTAGTGATTCACCATAGTGAAGGTGTAGGCTCAGGTTTTCTAGGTCTCTGTGTTTTTGGTTGGATAGGTTTCTCAATTTCTTATGATTCAGTTATGAATACTTACACTCCAAACTACAATATATTTTACATGAGAACCACACCCCAGCTGTGAAACTGAACTGAAAGGCATGAGACGTCCAATGAACACAAACCCATTTTCAATTACATGATATCCTCCCCTCTCACCATGTGTGTGTGTGAGGAATCACTCTGGAATGCAATTCCAGTGAGTGTCACAAATTCCTGTCCAATCTTTCGACAAATGGAGGAAAATAGTTCCACAACTTCAGAACAGGTTCGGGTTTAAGTGGAGTGAAATAGATTTGCACTTTTTGCGAAATGTTCTGCAGGTGCTGTGTTAATGAATGTTTACACAGTTTTTTTTTAAGTAATTGAAAATGAAATTGCAAAATCCTCAGAGAACTATGTGTCACATTGAACTGTTAGCTCACACAAATAGATAACTCTTATTCTATAGTAGCATATTCAGTTAAAGCCATTGGGGAGAGTGAATCAAACCAATCTAGATGGTCATTTTAAGTGGTTTATTATCTTGCTTATATTCTGTCTCCATCACAGTGAATTACAGCCTATTACAATTCTAAAAACAAATGGAAAAGTCTTTAAATCCACCATTATATTCAATACACCTTAATAGTTCCAATTATACAGCTCACAAATGATGAATAATCCATCTGAAATAAATAATTATTGTTAGTAGATAAATGTTGTCTGTTTGGTCCTCTCCATCACTGTGAACATGTGGTATGTAAATCAGGTTAGGCTTAACATACAGTGTCTTCCGAAAGTATTCAAACCCCTTGACTTTTTGCCACATTTTCCTGTGTTACAGCCTGAATTTAACATTTATAAAATGTAGATTTTGTGTTACTGGCCTACACACAATATCCCATAATGTCAAAGTGGAATTACGTTTGTAGAATTTTTTACAAATTAATAAAAAATTAATGCTGATATGTCTTAAGTCAATAAGTATTCAACTCCTTTGTTATGGCAAGCCGTACGTTCAAGATTAAAAATGTACTTTGCAAGTCACATAATAAGTTGCATGGACTCACTCTGTGTGCAATAATAGTGTTTAACATCATTTTTATATGACTGCCTCATCTCTGTACCCCACACATACAATTAACTGTAAGGTCCCTCAGTCGAGCAGTGAATTTCAGACAGATTCAACCACAATGACCAGGGAGGTTTTCCAATGCCAAGCAAAGAAGGACACCTATTGGTAGATGGTTAAAAAAAAGCAGACAGAATATCCTTTTGAGGATGGTGAAGTAAATAATTACACTTTGGATGGTGTATGAATACACTGAGTCACTACAAAGACACAGGTGTCTTTCCTAACTCAGTTGCCGGAGAGGAAGGAAACCGCTCAAGGATTTCACCATGACTCTTATAGTGACTTTAAAACAGTTACAGAGTTTATTGGCTGTGATAGGAGAAAACCGAGGATGGAACAACAACATTATGGTTACTCCACAATACTATCCTAAATGACAGACTGAGAAGAAGGAAGCCTGTACAGAAAAAATATTCCAAAACATGCATCCTGTTTGCAATAACGCACTAAATAAAACTGCAAAACATGGGGCAAATAAATTAACTTTATGTCCCGAATAATAACTTATGTTTGAGCCAAATCCAACACAACACATCACTGTGTACCACTCTTCATATATTCAGCAATGGTGGTAGCTGCATCATGTCATGGGTATGCTTGACATCGACAAGGACTAGGGAGTTTGTGGGGGTATAAAAACATATGGAATAGAGCTGTCATGACTGTCCTGATCAGGTCAGGTTACAGGAGAACACAACCCTACAGATTATCTCTCAACCCCAACAGAGGAGGAGAGATCTAGGGGTCTGAAGATGTGGGGGTTTTATGACCCCTCACGCCCCTGGTAAATCTCAGGCTACAGACAAATTCCTTTGTCCTGTTACTATGTAGAACCAGCCTCAGAACATTAAACATGAAATAAAGGGACTTTGGAACAATGGTTTCCATCAGCCACAATGGTGGTCATGACGATAGATGGAATATGAAAATGTATGTCATTTTTGTTTTGTTATTAAAGGTTAATAGATGACGTTATTACGAAAACATTGTAACGTGAAGAGTTTTCCTAGTATATGTTTGATGTTTATACATTACACGTTGTGTGGAAAATGTCTAAATCAAAGGGAATGTTTTGGTAAAGATGAAGTGTGAAGTTAGTTGTCTAAAATTGGATTTGAGAAAAACCTAGACCTTGGTACGCCCAGAGAATTGCCCTAAAGGTGGTTACGCCCACTTCTGACCCGAGGGTATAAAACCTGTGGGTGAAGAATTTACAGAGGAGACTACATGACCCAAGCTGCAGCCAAGGTCTAAAAAGTCAACAAACCCAGAACGCAACACAAGTTTGAAGACAAATAAATATTTTTCTACCCAAGCTACGGATGAGTAGCTGTGTCTAAGCGGGTGAATTCAAGCCGGACCTCCTAGTATCCAATCCCAGCGAATTGTGGTATCTAAATGGTTTCATTCCTATGCTGTGAGCTCTGAGCTACAGAGCTGTCTGTCCTCAGAAGACCCCTTCCAGAGCAAGGGTGAGGGAACAGACTCCTAAGCCAAAAGGACACCGACATTGTGAGGACGACCAGAAAGGTGTGCCGGAGAAGTGCGTCATCGAGAAGCCTGAAGGGTCCCCTGAACAGTCCACGCAGAGAATCCTGGGAGATCTTCCCCACGTAATTACATCATTATATTCTGACCCATAAGAGCGGCAGTTTGGGGCAAGGCTAGGGTTAGAATAGCATAGCTGACAAATTCACCCAAATGTATATTTCTCGTGTACTCTCTTTTTCCTCTCTCTCTATGAAATCCCCATTTTGGGTAACACGCGCCATAGTGTGTTGGCCCGTTATACTAAGTTCTAATCAATAGCCTATAATGTGTTTTGTCTATGTGTATCTTTCATCATCATTTTAGCTTTCTCGTAAAGAAATATTCAACTACGATTGGTGTGGTACGAACTCATTGGTGAGACCTGGGTCCATGCAGATTCACAGACTATACGACGTTCAGATCGAGATTGTAGAGGAAACTGGCGAATTAACGGCTGTTGTAAAATTTAAATTGTTAATTTGGGAAATAGAAACTCAACAGAAACGTATTTTCCCATGGTGCCCCAGGTTAATGAGTTAATAATTGCTTGATTCAGTTAATCACGCAATTAGAAACTTTTAATCATCCGATGAACAACAGTCGTCACATTAACTACAACGTCACGACAGAGCTAAGCACAGGCAAAATCCTAGAGGAAAACCTGTTTTAGTCTGCTTTCCACCAGACACTGGGAGAGTAATTCACCTTTCAGCAGGACAATAACCTAAAACACAAGGACAAATATACACTGGAGTTGCTTACCAAGATGACATTGAAAGTTCCTGAGTGGCCTAGTTACAGTTTGACATAAATTGGCTTCAAAATCTATGGCAAGACCTGAAAATGGCTGTCTAGCAATAATCAAAAGCCAACTTGACAGAATTTGAAGAATTTGAGAAAGACTTGAAGAATAAACAACTTGAAGAATTTTATGAAGAATAATGTGCAAATACTGTACAATTCAGGTGTGCAAAGCCCTTAGAGATTTACCCAGAAAGACTCACTTCTGTAATCGCTACCAAAGGTAATTCCGACATGTGGTGTGAATTTCCATGTTCATTTTCAATACATTTTCTAAAATGTCTAAAAACATGTTTTCACTCTGTCATTTTTGGGGTATTGTGTGTAGATGGGTGAGAGAAAATATTTTTAATCCATTTTGAATTCAAGCTTTAACACAACAACATGTGGAATAAGTAAAGGGGTATGAATACTTTCTGAAGGCCTGAAGACAGGATAATCCAACTAAGCCAGCTATGACACATGCCCTTGTCATGTAAGACTGCAGCATAACAAAAATACATCCACAACTAGATTCCTCATTAGTGTCACCGCCCAGCAGTATAGCATGAAGCTTTTCTTCTGAGAGTTACATGGGCTAACAGCATTCAACATGAGGTGAGAGCTGTCCAATGCCTATACAGTACACAGTCCTGGGGGACGCGCGCGCGCGTGTGTGTGTGTGTCATCTCAGGCTTGATAAACACAAATGAAAAGGTCCATTTGGTACTGGTCCCTGGAGGGGAAAGAAACAGGAGATACTGGAAGCTCAGGTTGCTGGGTCTGTCTTTACTGGAGCCGTGATACCAGTCTGGTGTATCTGCAGATAACACAATTAAGCTATAACGTAAGGTAGGAAATCAGAAGAAGTGTGTAGTAGTATCGGATGTTGTGTGTAGGGGGATGGAATGTACTTTACAGATATGGTGCAACTCTTGCTACAAGCATTTGGCTCAATCCAGACTGATTTTGCCCTTCGGTCAATTGATATGATGATATAGTAGTTTGTTGTTGTCATTGCACATTGCCTGGATGGGATGAGAAAATCAGAGCAGGGCATTCAGTTTGGTGAAACAGCAACATGAAGTAATAATGATTTAGATGTTTTTCTACCACCAGCTGTGTATTGATTTACAAATACATCTAGAAGATTATATCTTGTTTTATTTGTATCATACAAACTTCATGGCTAAGTTGTGAGAGTGTGATCCCTGAGAGGCCTGCTGTAAAGCCAGAACCACCCTGGGACACGCTCCAATCACACTTCCAAATCCATCTCTACTGTTTACTTTCTAATGAGTTCTTACCAAGAGAGAGTGAAAGTGAGAGGAGACAGAAAACACAACAAGGCCTTTGGCAAATGACACAAATCCTGGTTTTGTGCTTTTCTGAGTTCGTAATTTTTCTAATTTGTCTTGGATGGTGGTTTGGCTTATCTCAGTTAAACTTTTAATAAGCCCTATTTCACAGCGCGTAGCTGAGAGATTAGAACTGACAGGGCTGGCGTGGGCTAGCATTCAGAGAGCAGCTCTGAGCAGTTCCAGGGCTTTGCTCCGACTTGGAAATGGTTCAAGAAACGGAAAGAGACAGGGTCCGGAGGTACTCTGCCTTGCACCATGGGACAGAGGGACGCTAGGGCCCAAAGGCCGTCTGCCTTGCACCATGGGACAGAGGGACGCTAGGGCCCAAAGGCCATCTGCCTTGCACCATGGGACAGAGGGAAGCTAGGGCCCAAAGACCGTCTGCCTTGCACCATGGGACAGAGGGACGCTAGGGCCCAAAGGCCGTCTGCCTTGCACCATGGGACAGAGGGAAGCTAGGGCCCAAAGGCCGTCTGCCTTGCACCATGGGACAGAGGGACGCTAGGGCCCAAAGGCCGTCTGCCTTGCACCATGGGACAGAGGGAAGCTAGGGCCCAAAGGCCGTCTGCCTTGCACCAGGGGGAGTGATCACTCATTTATATTGGAAAATATCCTGTGCCTTGGAAAACATAAGTTGTGCCAAGAGAACCCTTTTTTTGGACAAGCTAAGTTTTCATAACTGTAATGTTTACATGAATTCTGATTATTTCCAGGGATACACAACATTCTGAGATATATGTTGATATATTTGTCAGAAAGAATACCATATTTCCCTTGACGGAGTGATGCTGAATGTAAAATAATGGCTCAACTTACCCCACTCTCCCCTACACTAGAAAGGGTTGCCTGGTGAAACAGACTGACCCCTGTGCTCCCATTCCTGTGGACGGTCGAAAGAGGCTATAGGAAGGGTGCCAGAAGTGTATTTGGAATTCAGCCGAACATAGGGATTAGGGTGTATAAGGTATAAGAGGTTGTTCTCACAGACTAGGTCTGCAAGATGGAGCAGGCAAACTCTCTAAAAGTGATGGCTTCATGGCTTCATAGCTTCATGACTTCATGGTTTCATGGCTTCGTGGCTTCATGGCCCAGGCCAGCTGATTATCCTGAGAGTGACCGAACTGCAGCATTAACCAGAGGAACAGAACAGATCCACTTGACCAGGGGGTGGATGTCTGTCATTTTATGGATGTCTGTCATTTTAGCCATATTGGCAAGAGGGAGGGGGGGATGTGAACAGGACTTTCAGCAGGTCTTTACTGGCTCGTTAGTGCCAGAGGAGTGATGGAAGGAAGACGGTGAGAATGAAAAAAAAACAGTTTTACTGTGATTGGAAGGAAGATGAGCAGAGCAGGTACAGAGGGAGATTAAACCAGCGAAAAGTACAAAGACTTTCAAAGATATTTTTTTTTTGAAAGATTCTCATTTGCGTACTACAATGTACATTTTTTTATATTATTCCCTCAGAAACTTGAGATCTAATGATGGAAACCTGAAACTTCAAATACAGAGTGAGTCAGATTAAAACACTATTGTATGTTACCACAATGAAACCTGACAGTTATTGTGTGATAATTTGATGAGAAAAGAGTTTGAATGGGTCTTGATTGGGCCAGAAACAAGCCCTAGCAATTACATACCGATCATCAGAACAGAACTCAAACCTGTGACTGACCTGTGTGTGCGTGCGTGCGTGCGTGCGTGCGTGCGTGCGTGTGTCCGTGCGTGTGTGCGTCTTTCTCTCTTTCAAGGTGTAAGGCACTTACTTCTTTACTCTAACTGTCATCAGAGGCAACAAGCAACAGTAGCTCCCAGCAACAAAAACAGCTTGTCATGCTCTAGCTGGAAGCCAGCTGAATGTTGCTTTCTGGTGGCCAAAGGTGGAAAGAATCTGTACACTGTCACACCTCCATACACTAAAGTACCTCTAATGTTGCTATAAGCAAGGTAAACAACAGACTGCACACAGGCAAAGCATGACCAGACCTTCAACTGCTTATGGTTCTCTCATGCACTGACGTCTGGTTTGAGATGCCTTTTAATAAATAAAGGAAACAGTCGTAATAAGCTAGACACAGGTATTGTGATATTATGTAGGTCTACTGCACACAGTTGAAAGCATTACCAGTCCCTGAACTGCGTACAGTCTTCTACATTGGCGCAGAACATACACAGGAAATAAGACTGAATGGTAGGGCATACAGATGTTGGGTCTTAATTTGACCAGTTTCGTACGGTGGGGTTAAATAATCATGCAGCATGATGATTTGGTTATTCCCCCCCAAAGGTGATAATTTCTAACGGTAAATTAGTTTTGATATGGTATAGTAGGCTACTGTTTAGGTGTAGCTTAAGGCTGCATTTTGGATACACTTGTATGTCGTAGTGGAGCTGTGTAGGGTTGCACTTCAGAGAAATTGTTGTACACTTGAATGTCTCAGTAGTAGGACATTTATTCTGTCTGGTGCTTTTGAGCGAGAGAGAGAAAAAGAGAACTGCAGGTCTTCAGTGAATTTATGTAAATCACAATGCTCATTTGAATGTATTGCAGCGAAGGAAAATTCTAAGTACAGAGTGATCCAATTAAGATACTACACCTGTACCTTGAATGAGAAGTAATTCCTTGATATTGACTATCACACAGGTGAAAGCATGAGCAGTTCTTGAACTGCTTAGTGTTCTATATAAAAATATATATATATATTTTATTTCAGCTTCCCAACCCTGAGAGTACAGGAAGGTCAAGATGTAGTGTTGATGCTACCAATGGATGCATGCATTCTAAACTCAAAATTTCCACTGTAGATCTTCAATCATGGGCTCATATGATAGCCCATACTTATAACCTACTGGCTCTATATTGAGTGCACCAGAGGGTTCTCATGGCATCATTTGTCTTGCTTTGGGTAAACATTGTCATTTTGGCCCAGCAGTATTGAGGCACCCCAGTCAGCCTTGTTTAATGGAAGTATCCATCTGCAGTGATTCATGATGTCTCCATAGTGACAGGAAGCTGAGCACGGATGATCAGTGGTGGGGGAATACTACCTCTGTGTGGCCATATAGAGTAACTGCCGTTTACTGACAGACAAAATTGTGTCACTAGTGGACCATACAAAATATCAAATACTTAGGATACTTAAGTGACAACAAACCACAAATATATAACTAAATGGAACAATCGTACCATAAATCTTAAACCTATTCAGAATGGCATGGCTTCTAAAGTTCTTATATTTATTCTCTGTAATACCATTTGCCCCATCATAATACCTTATTTATACTACGTATATCATAACATGCTTTCTATGGACAAATGAAACTCATAGATTTAAAAGGAAGGTTTTACATCTTCCTAAACCTGAGGGTGGTTTTAACCTTCGAGACTTGGAATTGTATCAACTCGCCACCCAGGACTTTTACTTGCAACATACACTGAGTATAGAAAATATTAAGAGCACCTGCTCTTTCATAACAGACTGACCAGGAGAATCTAGGCGAAAAATCTATGATCCCTTATTGATGTCACTTGTTAAATCCGCTTCAATCATTGCGGATGAAGGGGAGGAGACAGGTTAAAGAAGGATTTTTAAGCCTTGAGACAATTTAGACATGGATTGTGTATGTGTGCCATTCAGAGTGTTAATGGGTAAGACAAAAGGAAGGTGTTCATAATGGTTGGTATACTCAGAGTATATGCATGCACACACACACACACACACAGTACCAGTCACAAGTTTGGACACACCTACTCATTCAGGGGTTTTTCTTTATTTTTACAATTTAGAATAATAGTGAAAACATCAACATTATCAAATAACACATGGAATCATGTTGTAACCAAAAAAGTGTTAAACAAATCAAAATGTATTTTAGATTTTAGATTCTTCAAAGTAGCCTCCCTTTGCGTTGATAACAGCTTTGCACACTCTTGGCATTTTCTCAACCAGCTTAATCTGGAATGCTTCTCCAACAGTATTGAAGGAGCTCCCACACATGCTGAGCACTTGTTGGCTGATTTTCCTTCACTCTGTGGTCCAACTCATCCCAAACCATCTCAATTGGGTTGAGGTCGGGTTATTGTGGAGGCCAGGTCGTCTGATGTGTCACTCTCCTTCTAGGTCAAACAGCCGTTACACAGCCTGGAGGTGTGTTGGGTCATTGTCCTGTTGAAAACAAATGATAGTGCCACTAAGCACAAAGTAGATGGGATGGTGTATCGCTGTAGAATGCTGTGGTAGCCATGCTGGTTAGTGTGCCTTGAATTCTAAATAACACAGTGTTACCAGCAAAGCACCCCCACACCATCACACCTCCTCCTCCACGCGTCACAGTGGTAACCACACGTGGCGATCATCCGTTCACCTACTCCTTGTCTCACAAAGACACAGTGGTTGGAATCAAGGTAACTGGGTTTTCCATGTGTCGGTCCTCATGAGAGCCAGTTTCAACATAGCACTTGATGGGTTTGCTACTGCACAAATTAACTGGATTGACTGACCTTCAGGTCTTAAAGTAATTGATGATGGACTGTCATTTCTCTTTGCTTATTTGAGCTGCTCTTGCCATAATATGGACTTGGTCTTTCACCAAATAGGGCTATCTTCTGTATACCATCCCTACCTTGTCAAAACACAACTGATTGACTCAAACACATTTCTTATTTGATTTATTTCACCTTTATTTAACCAGGTAGGCTAGTTGAGAACAAGTTCTCATTAACAACTGCGACCTGGCCAAGAATAAAGTAAAGCAGTTTGACACATACAACACATACAACAACACAGAAATGCACATGGAATAAACAAACATACATTCAATAATACAGTAGAAAAAGTATATATACAGTGTGTGCAAATGAGGTAAGATAAGGGAGGTAAGGCAATAAATAGGCCATGGTGGCGAAGTACGAGTGCGCACGAGTGACTCCCGTGGCGGGCCGGGCGCAGTGCACGCTAAACCAAGGTTGCCAGGCTTCCGGGTTGGATGCACGCTGTGTTAAGAAGCAGTGAGACTTGGTTGGGTTGTGTATTGGAGGACGCATGACTTTCAACCTTCGTCTCTCTTCGTCTCTCCCAAGCCCATACAGGAGTTGTAGCAATGAGACAAGATAGTAGCTACTAAACAATTGGATATTGGGGAGAAAAAGGGGGTAAAAAAAAAACAATTAAGTACAAATTTTAAATAAAATTTTAAAAAATGAAAATCTTGGATGGTTTGTCCTCAGGGTTTCGCCTGCCAAATAAGTTATGTTATTCTGTTATTTTATGTTACATCATTCAAACAGTTTTAGAAACTTCAGAGTGTTTTCTATCCAATAGTAATACTAATATGCATATATTAGCATCTGGGACAGAGTAGGAGGCAGTTCACTATGGGCACGCAATTCATCCAAAGTGAAAATGCTGCCCCCTATCCCTAAAATGTTAAGGCATGTTGAGTAGGGTTAGAGGCTCTATAGTGAAATAAAACAATAATCACTAACCAGAACAGTACCGGACAAGGCATATTGACATTAGGGAGAGGCATGCGCAGTGGAGTGATCATAATGGTCCAGTGAATGATTGGGCTGGCTGGAGACACGGCGATTCAGACAGCTAGCAGGCCGGGGCTAGCAAGCTAGCAGAAGGGCCTTAGATGGACGCTGCGACGGAGGAAAGTCTGTTTTAGCCTCCTTGTGCGGATCCGTCGATAGACCAGTCATGATGAATTAGTAGGGTTCCGTGAAGCAGAGGGGTCCAGTCAAATTGGCAAATGGATCTATTCAGCTAACAGTCCAATATGCTCTAGACAGCTAGCGGGCCGCGGCTAGCAGGCTAGCGAATGGGCATTCAGGGGACTTCACGACGGAGGGGCCTGTTGGGAAAAAAACCCTTGGGCAGATTACGTCGGTAGTCCAGTCGTGATGGATAAGCAGGGCTTCGTGTGGTAAAAGGGGCCCAGGCCGATTGGCAAATAGGAATAGTGGCATGAGAAATTGGCCGATGGACCTATTAGCTAACAGTCCAATATGCTCTAGACAGCTAGCGGGCCACGGCTAGCAGGCTAGCAGATGGGCATTCAGGGGATGTCGTGACAGTTGCGTAACCCTCTTGAACAGATTACGTTGGTAGTCCAGTCGTGAAGAATCGGTCAGAGTTCCGTACCCCCGTACCGGCAGTAAAAGGGGTCCAGGAGTGTCTGATGGACCTCTTCAGCTAGCCGGGAGATGGGCCTAGCATGTGCTAGCTCCAGGCTAATTGGTGCTTCGGGACAGAGACATTGGCCAGGAGTAGTCACTCGGATTGCAGCTAGCTAGCTGTGATGATCCGGGTGAGAAGGTTCAGAGCTTGCGGTAGGAATCTGGGGATACGGAGAGAAAATAGGTCAAGTATGCTCTGGTTTGAATCGCGTTGTACAAACTAGCGAAAGCTGTCCGAGCTAAAGGTAGATGATGACCGCTAGCAGTGGTTAGCTGACTACTAGCTAGTAGCTAGTTAGCTGGCTAGCTTCTTCTGGCAGACTCCTCTTGAGTCCTGAGTCTGCACAACTCTCCCAGGACCTAGGATCAAGAGAGACGCTCAAGTGTTTTAGTACTATATCTCTTGACACAATGATGAAAATAATCATGGCCTCTAAACCTTCAAGCTGCATACTGGACCCTATTCCAACTAAACTACTGAAAGAGCTGCTTCCTGTGCTTGGCCCTCCTATGTTGAACATAATAAACGGCTCTCTATCCACCGGATGTGTACCAAACTCACTAAAAGTGGCCGTAATAAAGCCTCTCTTGAAAAAGCCAAACCTTGATCCAGAAAATCTAAAAAACTATCGGCCTATATCGAATCTTCCATTCCTCTCAAAAAAATTTGAAAAGGCTGTTGTGCAGCAACTTACTGCCTTCCTGAAGACAAACAATGTATACGAAATGCTTCAGTCTGGTTTTAGACCCCATCATAGCACTGAGACGGCACTTGTGAAGGTGGTAAATGACATTTTAATGGCATCGGACCGAGGCTCTGCATCTGTCCTCGTGCTCCTAGACCTTAGTGCTGCTTTTGATACCATCGATCACCACATTCTTTTGGAGAGATTGGAAACCCGAATTGGTCTACACGGACAAGTTCTGGCCTGGTTTAGATCTTATCTGTCAGAAAGATATCAGTTTGTCTCTGTGAATGGTTTGTCCTCTGACAAATCAACTGTAAATTTCGGTGTTCCTCAAGGTTCCGTTTTAGGACCACTATTGTTTTCACTATATATTTTACCTCTTGGGGATGTTATTCGAAAACATAATGTTAACTTTCACTGCTATGCGGATGACACACAGCTGTACATTTCAATGAAACATGGTGAAGCCCCAAAATTGCCCTTGCTAGAAGCATGTGTTTCAGACATAAGGAAGTGGGTGGCTGCAAACTTTCTACTTTTAAACTCGGACAAAACAGAGATGCTTGTTCTAGGTCCCAAGAAACAAAGAGATCTTCTGTTGAATCTGACAATTAATCTTAATGGTTGTACAGTCGTCTCAAATAAAACTGTGAAGGACCTCGGCATTACTCTGGACCCTGATCTCTCTTTTGAAGAACATATCAAAACCATTTCAAGGACAGCTTTTTTCCATCTACGTAACATTGCAAAAATCAGAAACTTTGTCCAAAAATGATGCAGAAAAATTAATCCATGCTTTTGTCACTTCTAGGTTAGACTACTGCAATGCTCTACTTTCCGGCTACCCGGATAAAGCACTAAATAAACTTCAGTTGGTGCTAAATACGGCTGCTAGAATCCTGACTAGAACCAAAAAATGTGATCATATTACTCCAGTGCTAGCCTCTCTACACTGGCTTCCTGTCAAAGCAAGGGCTGATTTCAAGGTTTTACTGCTAACCTAGAAAGCATTACATGGGCTTGCTCCTACCTATCTCTCTGATTTGGTCCTGTCTCTCTGATTTGGTCCTGCCGTACATACCTACACGTACGCTACGGTCACAAGACGCAGGCCTCCTAATTGTCCCTAGAATTTCTAAGCAAACAGCTGGAGGCAGGGCTTTCTCCTATAGAGCTCCATTTTTATGGAACGGTCTGCCTACCCATGTCAGAGACGCAAACTCGGTCTCAACCTTTAAGTCTTTACTGAAGACTCATCTCTTCAGTGGGTCATATGATTGAGTGTAGTCTGACCCAGGAGTGGGAAGGTGAACGGAAAGGCTCTGGAGAAACGAACCGCCCTTGCTGTCTCTGCCTGGCCGGTTCCCCTCTTTCCACTGGGATTCTCTGCCTCTAACCCTATTACAGGGGCTGAGTCACTGGCTTACTGGGGCCCTCTCATGCCGTCCCTGGAAGCGGTGCGTCACCTGAGTGGGTTGATTCACTGATGTGGTCATCCTGTCTGGGTTGGCGCCCCCCCTTGGGTTGTGCCATGGCGGAGATCTTTGTGGGCTATACTCGGCCCTGTCTCAGGATGGTAAGTTGGTGGTTGAAGATATCCCTCTAGTGGTGTGGGGGCTGTGCTTTGGCAAAGTGGGTGGGGTTATATCCTTCCTGTTTGGCCCTGTCCGGGGGTGTCCTCGGATGGGTCCACAGTGTCTCCTGACCCCTCCTGTCTCAGCCTCCAGTATTTATGCTGCAGTAGTTTATGTGTCAGGGGGCTAGGGTCAGTTTGTTATATCTGGAGTACTTCGGTGTCCTATGTGAATCTAAGTGTGCGTTCTCTAATTCTCTCCTTCTCTCTCTCGGAGGACCTGAGCCCTAGGACCATGCCCCAGGATTACCTGACATGATGACTCCTTGCTGTCCCCAGTCCACCTGGCCGTGCTGCTGCTCCAGTTTCAACTGTTCTGCCTTCTTATTATTCGAACATGCTGATAATTTATGAACATTTGAACATCTTGGCCATGTTCTGTTTTAATCTCCACCCGGCACAGCCAGAAGAGGACTGGCCACCCCACATATGCTCTCTCTAATTCTCTCTTTTTTTTCTCTCTCTCTCTCGGAGGACCTGAACCCTAGGACCATGCCCCAGGACTACCTGACATGATGACTCCTTGCTGTCCCCAGTCCATCTGACTGTGTTGCTGCTCCAGTTTCAACTGTTCTGCCTTATTATTATACGACCATGCTGATCATTTATGAACATTTGAACATCTTGGCCATGTTCTGTTATAATCTCTACCCGGCACAGCCAGAAGAGGACTGGCCACCCCACATAACCTGGTTCCTCTCTAGGTTTCTTCCTAGGTTTTGGCCTTTCTAGGGAGTTTTTCCTAGCCACCGTGCTTCTACACCTGCATTGCTTGCTGTTTGGGGTTTTAGGCTGGGTTTCTGTACAGCACTTTGAGATATCAGCTGATGTACGAAGGGCTATATAAATACATTTGATTTGATTCTGTTGAGGGATTCTGATTCAGAGGTAAAGAAAAATACCTTAGAAAAATGCAGATCCACACCACATTGGGTGAGGCGGGTTGCAGGAGAGTATTTTGAAGTTGAGGTTTAGAAAAATATAAAAAAGATATGCGAAGAAAAATGTGTAAAAAATATACAGTGGGCAAAAAAGAGAGGCCTGTAATTTTCATCATAGGTACACTTCAACTATGACAGACAAAATGAGAAAAAAAAATCCAGAAAAATCACATTGTAGGATTTTTAATTAATTAATTTGCAAATGATGGTACCTATGATGAAAATTACAGGCCTCTCTCATCTTTTTAAGTGGGAGAACTTGCACAATTGGTGGCTGACTAAATACGTTTTTGTCCCACTGTATGTGACACGACAAGACGAAGGACAAAGATGTCTGACAGCTACGCCATTTTGAATAGCATCAAGAAGGAAATAAATTCCACAAATTAACTTTTAAGGCACACCTGTTAATTGAAAGGCATTCCAGGTGACTACCTCATGAAGCTGGGTGAGAGAATGCCAAGGTTGTGCAAACCTGTCATCAAGGCAAAGGGTGGCTACTTTGAAGAATCTCAAATATTTTTTGGTTCCATGTGTTATTTCATAGTTTGGATGTCTTCACTATTATTCTACAATGTAGAAAATAGTAAGAATAAAGGAAAACCATGGAATGAGGAGGTGTGTCCAAACTTTGACTGGTACTGTACATCACAGTGGAATCAGATAAGGCACACACCACACACAGATTAGTGATAGATTCATTTCATCATGTCCACCCTTTGATTTGTCCCCTCCTCATTGTTAGCTGCCCCCCCCAAGCGGTCTCACCCCTCTGCTCCCACTCTGAGCGGCACTTCAAATGGCGTGCAGCATTCAATTAGCTATGCCCCACTAAAGAGGAACAATGGGTCCATATTGAAGATGGAATGCTCATCCCCAGAATCTTTTCACATGTCTATTTTCAAAGGGTAAAGCTAAGAGCATTGACAACTTCATAGTTAAGAACATTATAACAATCTGGAAGAAATGTTTACGTATTCTACAAGAACCAATATCACAAAAATAAACACAGTCCTATAGAATAATCCTTGGATACCTTTTCAGAATTCATCGATAAATTATAAGCCTACATTTATTTCCGGTGATAGAATTTTTAAAAACTATTTTGAACTGACCAATGTAGATATTTTCTAATAATAATACGTTTCTTATCAAGAAATGTTGATTTGAAATCTTTTGGACATCAGAAAAATCTTTAGGGAATCCTATTTGAGTCAGAAAAGGATATTCAAATGATAGGTAAGATACACAAAATCTTACAGAGAGACTATCCAACTGACAATCTCTTAGAAAAAATATTAACTATTGGAACCAAGACTTAAGAATAACTGATATTGGCACAAGATGGAGGGAGTGTTGGAACATACACTACATGGCCAAAAGTACATTTGTGGATTTGGCTATTTCAGCCACAACCGTTGCAAGCACGCAGCACGCAGCAAATCGAGCACGCAGCAATGCAATCTCCATAGACAAAAACTGGCAGTAGAATGGCCTGAAAAACTCAGTGACTTTCAACGTGGCACCATCATAGGATGTCACTTTACCAACAAGTCAATTCGTCACATTTCTGCCCTGCTAGAGTTACCCCGGAAACATCTAGGAGCAACAATGGCTCAGCCACAAAGCGGTAAGCCACACAAGCTCACAGAACGGGACCGCTGAGTGCTGAAGCCCTTAGCGTGTAAAAATCGTCTGTCCTCGGTTGCAACACTCACTACCGAGTTCCAAACTGCAACGTCAGCACAATAAACTCTTTGTCATGAGCTTCATGAAATGGGTTTCCATGGCCGAGCAACCGCACACAAGCCTAAGACTACCATGAGCAATGCCAAGCGTCGGCTTGGCATTGTAAATTATCTTTTTAAATATATAGTACTATTTATAAAACAACTAACTATAAGATTTCACCTTGTAACTGTAAAATACATATTTATATATTAGTGTTAGAGAATATGTGGATATTATTAAAGGGTCTCTCTTGATCAAAATGTCTTCCCCCCCCCATCGCTGTGAATGTCTCACAGAGCTTTAGGAACTCACCTTTCATCTCATATTAATCTTGTCCGTCTATAACAAACATAAATTGTTTTTTGTTTAAAATATATTGTTATTTTAGATTACTTGCTATAAATCGATCTCTGAATGTGTTACAGCGACGAGACCACTCTCTCCTGCTGTTAGTAGCTGTGACATAGGGTTCAGCCAGGAGTTGATGGGCAGTCGGAAGAACTAATGAAATGGTAGGAGGGACATCCCAGCTTCAAGTGGTGTCTGATTTCACATCCTGCTTCATACATGCATTAGATAAATACCCGTGAGAATCAGAGCTACAGCTCAATGCAAGTAATTTCGATTGAAGTTGTCACATATCAATTTACTGTTGGAACCGGTACCAGAACCATGCAGGACCCCTAAACAGTGGAAGTGGTTGAATGCCTCCACTGAAAATTTACTGCAATTCTATACATTCAGCCATAACTTGTCTGTTCACATTATTATTATTGATCAACTGGACATTTGTCAGGTTATTAATAGCTGTCAATGAATGACATAACAAGAGGAAAACTTCCCGTGCACTAACAAATTTCTAAATTTCCCCTTGTGAATTCTATTATTACAACTCCTAATAGCAGTAAGTTCCTCAACAAAAACTCATTCGGGATCTCCAGTCGGTATTGACCCTGTTCTGGGTCCGGCTGCTATACAATATATACTAGAGCATCATTTTTCGGATAGAGCAGGCCTTCTGTTTCCTAATCTCTCATGGACAGACAACGTAACATAAATGGTACCGTAATCAATATTTTTAATAGAGCATCTGAACAAATTACATTGTAGTTCTACCACTCTGCACAGGAACAGGGAAAAGCCTGCGTTCCATGAATTAACACTCAGACTGTGTGTGTGTGTGTGTGTGTGTGTGTGTGTGTGTGTGTGTGCGCGTGTGCCTTGTGGGTTTGTCTGGTACTACAAAGGCCAGGGGAGCACACCCTGAGAGAAAAGCAGCGTGATGGCATGCTAGCAGCGTGCGGTAGGCGGATGCCGACAGACTGGGGATCCGGCAGCCTCCTGCAACTGTGGAAGACACTGGTCATCCTGGGTTTCCCCCCTTGCCACTGGGATTCACATTCCTACAGTGAAGTAATGCTATTGGGGATTACGCACCCTCAGTGACACTTTAAATAACTTCCTTTGCGCAGGTATCCACTTCTGACCTTGATGAAGCCCATCAACAGGAAACCAGACTGGCGTCTGGCGGCGTTGTGGTGTCTGGTGACGAAGGCAGGAGTGAATGCACCGGGAGCCCTTTTTGACCCCTGCATGCCAGCGACATGGCATCTGCTCTCGGCAGACCCCTGTGTGACTGAGCAGCCCTATTTCGGAGCCACAACTGCTCACCCCTGCTGGGAGAGGCCTAGAAAAGTTGGTCTAAAAATTGCCCACTCACTCCATCCTGGATAGGCTACCGCACCTATCAGGAATTCCGCTTAGCGGTCGAAAAATGCTTAAGAAAATAATTTCCCTGAAACTGCCGACATGGAACATCAGAACTCTTTTGGACACCGATTATAATAGCGATGGACCCCATCAGAGAACAGCTTTGATTGCTGCAGAACTAAAGAGCTACAACATTGACATTGCTGCCCTGAGTGAGACTAGGTTCCTGGATGCAGGTTCCCTGAAAGAGCAGGGAGAAGGCTACATCTTCTTCTGGAAAGGTTACCCTGGACAACATCGGCACGGTGTGGGACTGGCAATTAAGAACAGACTTTTACCCAGCCTCACCAAAACACTGTATCCCCCTAGCCAAGAAGGGTTATGTTACTCTTCTCAGTGCATACATACCAACGTTACCATCTGAAAATGAGGCAAAGGACTGCTTCTACCAGTCACTAGATGAGGCCCTTCACCGCATCCCCAGGAATGACAAGATCCTTCTGCTGGGTGACTTCAATGGTAAGGTGGGACAGAGCAACACAATATGGATCAGAGTGCTTTGTAGGCATGGTGTTGGCCAGGTCAATGAAAACGGCATGAGACTGCTAATTCTATGTGCCGAGCAATCTCCTTGTCACTAACACCTTGTTCCAGCAGAAGAACAAATATTAAACATCATGGATGCACCCACACTCTAAACACCGGCACCTGATCGACCACATCGTTGTGAGACGTTCTGACACAAATTACGTCCTGCTGACAAGTGCCATGAGGGGTTCAGAATGCTGGACAGTTCACTGTATGATACAGGTCAGAATATGCCCCCCCCCCCAACACCTGCAGAAGTCAAAAAAGAGGCGTCTGCACTGTACCCGGCTTGAAAAAGCTGCAGTAATGGACGAGTTCCATCACTCTCTCCCTGAAAGGCTGAGGGAGACTGAGCCTCTGAGCGCAGAGGACCCCATGTACCAGAAGTGGGCATCTATCAGCTCAGTGCTCTATCAGGCAGCGGCCCACTCCGTTAAATCTAGAATTGGCTTCCTATTTCGCAACAAAGCATCCTTCACTCATGCTGCCAAACATACCCTTGTAAAACTGACCATCCTACCAATCCTCGACTTTGGCGATGTCATTTACAAAATAGCCTCCAATACCCTACTCAACAAATTGGATGCAGTCTATCACAGTGCAATCCGTTTTATCACCAAAGCCCCATATACTACCCACCATTGCGACCTGTACGCTCTCGTTGGCTGGCCCTCGCTTCATACTCGTCGCCAAACCCACTGGCTCCATGTCATCTACAAGACCCTGCTAGGTAAAGTCCCCCCTTATCTCAGCTCGCTGGTCACCATAGCATCTCCCACCTGTAGCACACGCTCCAGCAGGTATATCTCTCTAGTCACCCCCAAAACCAATTCTGTCTTTGGCCGCCTCTCCTTCCAGTTCTCTGCTGCCAATGACTGGAACGAACTACAAAAATCTCTGAAACTGGAAACACTTATCTCCCTCACTAGCTTTAAGCACCAACTGTCAGAGCAGCTCACAGATTACTGCACCTGTACATAGCCCACCTATAATTTAGCCCAAACAACTACCTCTTTCCCAACTGTATTTAATTTTAATTAATTAATTTATTTTGCTCCTTTGCACCCCATTATTTTTTATTTCTACTTTGCACATCATGGCCTTTTTTTGCCTTTACCTCCCTTCTCACCTCATTTGCTCACATTGTATATAGACTTGTTTATACTGCATTATTGACTGTATGTTTGTTTTTACTCCATGTGTAACTCTGTGTCGTTTTATCTGTCGAACTGCTTTGCTTTATCTTGGCCAGGTCGCAATTGTAAATGAGAACTTGTTCAACTTGCCTACCTGGTTAAATAAAGGTAAAATTAAAATTTTAAAATTTAAAAAAAAATTGGCTACAGATGTAGGAAATATCCGGACTGGTTCGAAGAGAACTCTGACACCATCACAACCTTACTTGACAATATGCACAAAGCTCACAGGGCTACTCTCAAGAGCCCCACATCTGCTACCCATCACGCAAGGAAGTGCAAACAACATTGTGTGCTCTGCAGAACGAATTGTGGACAAAAACAACATGCACAATTTCTACAACTCAACTAAAGCTGTCTATGGCCCTAGAAGTCGCTCCATCACCCCCTGAAAACAGCTGATGGTCTGACTCACTTGAGGGACCAAAACATCAGAGCTACTTAAGAAGGGAGGTTACTTCTGCACCAGAACGCTTCACCATTATATCACCGGGACATCGTCCCTCAACAGTTGCGGGATGCAAACATTGTCACCGTTTATAAGAACAAGGGTGACAAGTCCATCTGCAGCAACTGCCTGTCCTGGCCAAGGTGATGCTACACAGGCTGGTGAACAACATCACAGACGAACTGCTGCCAGAGTCACAATGCGGTTTCAGATAGAACAGGAATATGGTCGTCATGATATTCACTGCACAGCAACTCTAGCAGAAGTGCTGTGAACAACATCAGGACCTTTTCATGGTCTTTGGGAAAGAGAAAGGGGAATATCTAGTCAGTTGTACAACTGAATGCCTTAAAAATGAAATGTGTCTTCCGCATTTTTCCTCTGAATCAAAGAGGTGTGGGGGGCTGCCTTAATCGACATCCACATAATCGGCGCCCAGGGAACTGTGGGTTAACTGCCTTGCTCAGGGTCAGAATGACAGATTTTTACCTTGTCAGTTCGGGGATTCGGTTACTGGCCCAACGCTTTGTCGACCTCTCCAAGGCTTTCGGCACTGTGAGCAGTGTGGGGGAATTCTACTCAAATGTGTCTGTCCAGACAAATGGGATGATGGCTCGGGTGGACATAGCAGGGCAGGAGTCAGTGTCCTTTGGAGTAAGCATTGGTGTGAGGCTGGGGTGTGTGCTGGCATCTGTACTGTTAAACATTTTCCTCCTATATGTCACCCAGCTTCTCCACAAGGAGCTTGATTACAGCACCGGGGTTGTGGTGGACTTCAGGCTGGATGGAAACCTATTCAACATCAGGAGGCTCCAAGCAGCCACCAAGGTTTTGACGGACGGGTTCTTGAGCTGCAGTATGCTGATGACTGTGCTCTTTTGGTCCACACTTCGGAAGACCTTCAGTCCGTCCTTGTAGCGGCTGTGAGGGTCTATAGCAGGATGAGACTGTTTATTAACATCACCAAGGCAGGGGTGGTCTGCCAATGGAGATCCAGCCCTCCACCCACCATGCCGGTCTTCACCATTGAACACAAATCATTGGCAATAGTCCCATCCTTGAAATACCTGGCAGCATCCTCTCAGAGGACTGTAACATCGACCTCGAAATTCAAAATAGGATCAAGCATCAGCTGCCTTCGGGAAACTCAGAAGCAGGGTCTTCCAAAACAGGGATCTCCACCTCCACACCAAAGTCACCGTCTATCAAGCCGTCTGCATCACCACACTTATTTACAGCTGTGAAGCCTGGGTCACTTACAGTCGCCACAACAAGCAGCTCGAGCGATTCCACATAAGATTCCTGCAGCACATCCTGGGAATAACCTGGGGCGACAGTGTGTCCCATACAGAAATACTTGTTAAGACCAACTGCAAGAGTAAGGAGGCCATTGTCACCGAACACTGACTGCGCTGGCTTGGGCATGTCATTAGAATGTCTCAGGAGCGCTTGCTGTGGAAGATTCTGTATGGCCAGCTACATCTTGGCAGGCGGTCTGCAGGGAGGCAGATGAAGCCCTACAAGGACCAGCTGAAAACGTCGCTGAAGAAGTGCAACATCAAACCCACAGACCTGGAGGATGCTGCTGCCGAGCATTCCACCTGGCAGCAGCTCTGCCAGAGCAATGTACAGAGGTGGGAGGAGGAGAGGAGCACAAAGAAACCGCAAAAAAAGCTCAGGAGACATACAATCATGCCCCCACCAACACAGACTGCATATGCCCCACCTGCAATAATGTTTGTGGATCTCGGATTGGACTCTACAGTCACCAAAGAATTCACCCTTTACTCAGAAGTGGAAGTCATCATCGGAGACGAAGGACTACCGTGAAGTGCGTATGTGTGCATGTAATGGAGAGTTTGCTCTCTTAGAGGGGCCTCTTCCGGACGGGAGTGAGAAGCGTGTGATCTCCACACGTCTCTGAAGTGTCCTGGACCCTACTGGGCTTTCTGAGCTGAATGTTATGATACAGAGAGGGTAGTCCTGCCCATAGTGTTAAGTATCACTTCCATTTTCATAATTTTCTTTGGGAGGGGGTTCATACAGAACATGACCCTGTTGCTGTGACAGGTATTATGGTTAGGGGGATGCAACATGGTCTTTATATTTTGTAACATTGCATTGGTCAATCTGTTTTTAATGCCAACACCTGCAAAGTTCAGATATAAGCAAGACTAGCTTCACATTACCACAATATTAAAAGGTATCTTCTATGGTTCTATGATATCTGGGATCCTACTTCAGAGTTACATGCTGCCCTTACTAACAGATGAAGAAAGAAAGGTCAATGAATTATGTCCCAGTCTGTCAAAACTCTACTGGTCGTGGCCAACTTATCTCCTCCCAGTCAACTCAATGCAATCTCTGTCCAAGAAGACAAGATTCAGAACAACATTAACCACATGACATTAGGACGTCAAGCACTGAGCCGAGTACAAAAGGTCTGTTTGAGGTCAAGGAAAAAAATGTCTTCATTTTCTGCTGAAAACACTTCATTGAGGATTCCTCTCAGAGATGTACATACGAGTCCTCTTTGTCCTGTCCTCATGGTTGTGGTTTTGTAATAATCAAATAAAAATAAAATAGCCCTCTAGCCCTGAGAGCTGAATGTTAGCTGGTACAGGACAGTAGCATTTTCTGCACAGCAAATGTTATGCTATTTGTTTAAAGAAGCAAAGCTCAAAATGAAGTAGGAAGCTGAAATAAATTACAGACGGTTAATTTGAGAACATATGCACCCTCTGTAATACTCCTAACATAACGATAACCGTGTTGTTTGTTTTTGTACCTGCAATTTTGTCTGAAAATTAATTGGTCAAAATAGCATCTTTTAGGTTTAAAAAATTGATTGGATGATGA